>NC_079323.1:13068436-13371466 GCF_029931775.1 Euleptes europaea
AAAGAGTAATCAGAGGCAGTATCAGGAACACAGAGAAACTGCACAGTTGCTTCTGCAAAGTGAAAGCATGCCTGCACTGCCTTTATCAGTCAGTGCACTTCCAAGCTAGGCTTCATCCTGAAAAGACTCAGCACCAGTTCTCTGTCTGTTTAGCCTCTCCAAGCGAGCACTCCTCCTTTTACCCTCCAAAACCACACGCTGCAGAGTCCTGATATGCCTATCAGGTTCAGGTGAGCTTGGAGGGCTGCCATTCTCAGCTTCTGCTGCAGGGGTTGGGGGAAGAGTAGCTTCTGTCTGCCCTTGTTCCATCTCTCTGCCTAGCTGTGGTTCCTGCTGAGTTGTTTCAGGCTCCTGTGCTACTGACTGCAATGGAGGTACTGAAGGCCCAGAGGCAACCTGTTCCTCCACTTCAGCTTCAGAGTCCTCCGAGTCCTCAGCTCCCAAGGCAGGGCCCATGACACCGAAGCTCGTATTGAAAAAAAATGTGGCTAGTCTTTAAGGTGCCACTGGAATTGTGGTTTATCACAGGATGCTCTCTAGGATATCAGCTGTTGCTCTGATTACTTTGGCCATTTATGCAGGGTCAATTTTAACGCTCGCTCAAAGCTCTTTTTTTAGAAAGCAACCTTTAAAATGCCTATTTACGGTCCCGATGCAAAAGGAGAAATTCCACACACCCCGCTTGCCTGCTCCTTTGTTCCATTAGCAACTACTGTTTGCATAGCTAACCTGCGGCTGTGAGTTTGCATGCTCCCTTGAGGGGATTCTTCGAGGAGGGGGCGGAGCAAACACAAAAGGTCAAGTTAAAGGGGCTCTTAAGAAATGCGAAGCAGGTATGCGCCGGCTTCACAGTCACTTCATGAATGTGTGAAAAACTAAAATAAATAAATATGCGGGGCACTTCAGCCTGGAACACGCTGCTAATTACCAAGCATAAATGGCCTTTGACTGTCAGGATCAGGCGTCTGTCCCTAGCATCCCATAAGCAAACTCATCCAGGCAGGTAGCTCTGAAGCAGTAATACTTTATTAGGAGCAAAAAGAAAGATTAAAAGACTGACTGCCTACAGGCAGGTGAGGCTGGTAATGGCGAAACATAGGCAGGTTACATGTTTAACAGCAATACAGGCTGTGAAGGTAAACAAGGCTAAGGTAAACAAGTCTAAGCAATCCCGAGATAGGCGATTCCCAGGAAGACTAAACATCAGAGCACAGCTGTGGAAAACAGGACGAGCGAAACTGTACACAGAGTTTACAGGCATGAGAACCAAGGACTTGACGTGAAGCCAGAAACTGGCCTGCTCATGTCAAGAGCCTTTACTCCTGCTACCAGCAAAGGCCTGACATTGACTCAGTCTTAACATTTCTCAGCAATTTATTGGCTTCCCCCCCTCTCCTTAATGAAAGCCAATTATAGGAGGATGGAGCAAGCCAGCACAAGTTGCGACCCCCTAAAGCAGTGGTCCCCAACCTTTTTGAGCCTGCAGGCGCCTGTGGAATTGTGACACAGTGTGGTGGGGCGCAGGTCACAAAATGACTGC
The DNA here is from genome assembly GCF_029931775.1 of Euleptes europaea. Classification (NCBI taxonomy): domain Eukaryota; kingdom Metazoa; phylum Chordata; class Lepidosauria; order Squamata; family Sphaerodactylidae; genus Euleptes; species Euleptes europaea. The sequence goes on from NC_079323.1 coordinate 13,069,977, forward strand.
TGCGGTTTACCTTCGGTCACACTGTGCAAATCCTTGTGCTGTGGTGGCAGTTGCTGGCGAAGCAATCTGCACAGCCGGTCAGATCTCCAGTGGCCAATCAGAACCCTTGCTGGGCAAAAACCCCACCTGGCCCTGGCCAGTTTCTAAAAACACATTGGCACCCATGGACACCATGTTGGGGAACCCTGCGCTAAAGGTACTGCAGCCCGCCAGCCATGTATTGTGGCTTTCCAGGTGCTTGCTCCAAACCTTCTTCCCAGTTCTTGCAATCACAGGCAGTGTGGTGTAGTGGTTAAGAGTGTTATAGTGGTTAAGAGTGGTGGTTTGGAGTGGTGGAGTCTGATCTGGAGAACCAGGTTTGATTCCCCACTCCTTCACATGAGCGGCGGAGGCTAATCTGGTGAACCGGGTTGGTTTCCTCACTCCTGCACATGAAGCCAGCTGGGTGACCTTGGGCTAGTCAGACTCTCTCAACCCCACCTACCTCACATGGTGTCTGTTGTGGGGAGGGGAAGGGAAGGTGATTGTAAGCCAGTTTGTTTCTTCCTTGAGTGGTGAAGTCGGCATATAAAAACCAACTCTCCTTCTTCTTCTTCTTAATTGAGGCCCACTGATGGATTGCGTTTGACAGCATGCATGAATTGTGCCGGCTTGGAACAGAATGGGCTAGCAACAACATGGTACGGGACTGTGCCATACGTTGGACCTGTCCCGAATGTATTAATAATTGTCTGGAATCTGAGGCATGACGCACATTATAGTTGTCTGCTATTCACCATTATCAAGCATGGCTCAGGCATTTGGCAGGAGGCGGGAGGAAAGTTAGGTGTGTGTGCGTGTGTGTGTGTGTGTGAGCATAGTTGCTAGGCAACTGCCGAACAGTCAGCCAGTCGCTAAGCAACGGCAGTGATCAAGAAGATTTCATGATGTAAGCTGCGCTGGCATTCGGTGACAAGAAAGGCATGGAAAATATTGTGGAGATGTCTCCATAATTGCAGGTGCCGAATTTATTTACAGGTGGTACCCTGGGCGAACAGGTGTTTCAGAAGGGCTGTGGCATCTGCTGTCTCTGATTAGCAAGAGGCAAGGCTTAATTGGAGGACCAAACTAGCTATCACTCAGGAAATCTCCAATTAACATCTCCTGCATTTTAAAATAAATACCTACAAACGTAAGGTGAGGAGGGGGCCACTCGATCAGGTCTGCGGTGCTGGAGTAAAGGGTAATTCATCCTCCCCCCCCTTTTCTTGATCCCATACTTGGAGATGCTATTGACCTTACAACAAGAATAACAACAACAACAACAACAGGAGGAGGAGGACTTGGTTTTTATATGCTGAACCGGCTTGCAATCTCCTTCCCTTCCTCTCCCCACAACAGACACCCTGTGAGGTAGGTGAGGCTGAGAGAACTCTAAGAGAACTGTGACTAGCCCAAGGTCACCCAGCTGGCCTCAAGTGTAGTAGGGTTGTGAACCTCCTGGTGGTGGCTGGAGATCTCCCGCTGTTACAACTGATCTCCAGCCGACAGAGATCGGTTCCCCTGGAGAAAATGGCCACTTCGGCGATTGGACTCTATGTTGCTTTGGCAGCAGCTGCCACCACAGAAGAAGGGTCTGCACTGTGTTACTGAAGATAAGCTGTGGCGATCACGTTGTGCCTGGCTCCGCCTCCTGTGGCAGCCATTTTGCGACAGCTGTTTTGTTTCGGTGCCCCCCCATGCCCCCCCAATTCCAGATGTGCCTGCAGGATCAAAAAGGTTGAGGACCCCTGCCCTAGACCTTGGCAGAATCACGAGGAAGGGCATTCTGCCATCTATAGAGTCTGTTGCCTGGCGGTTGGATAAGAGGAAGGGACTGAAAATCACACATTCATTTGGCGGCCAGCCATTCATTTGAGGTGGGTTATTCCTCTTTTGGGGTCCCTTGAGTAGTAGGAAGAAAAAACAACACCGCTCTGCCGTCACACACAAAAAAGAAACGGTCAGAAACAATGTTTCGTCAGTCTCTTTTTTTAAGTAATTTTTTTTAATTATCTCAAACCTAACAACATAACAAACATATAACATGCACTCCATATTCGTGAACATAGCTACATATTTGAAACGTATCTACAACAAGATCTTCGTCCCCCCGCCCCAGGAGCGGAGGTACCATACTCTACATTATTGAATCCCCCCTCATACAAAATTGACCGTATAAAGCTTAACTAATATTACTTAATATCATCTACTACATCATCTACTATTATATCTAACAAGTGGATGTTTATGTAAATTTAATACTCTTGTACATACTCTTGTAGTACTCTTGTACTCTTTATTTCCCCCCTTAAGAGCTACGATTGATGTTACTTGGTGTTTTTAACTGATAACTAAGGTTGCCAGGTCCTTCTTCACCACTGGTGGGAGGTTTTTGGGGTGGAGCTTGAGGAGGGCAAGGTTTGGGGAGGGACTTCAATGCCATAGAGTCCAATTGCCAAAGCGGCCATTTTGTCCAGATGAACTGATGTCTGTCGGCTGGAGATCAGTCGTAATAGCAGGAGATCTCCAGCTAGTACCTGGAGGTTGGCAACCCTACTGATAACAGACATGCTTCATCCGTCTTGTCATTGGGTTCTTAAATATGTGTGGTTTGAAGAGGATTCTGGGTAGATCAAAGTCCTGAGCACATTTACTCTCCTTCCTGTCTCTCTTGAAAAATTAAGATGGCAGTGGAAGATAATTTTGTGGAAATACAATGTGCTTTGTTTAGTACAGTCACTTTGAAAACTGAAAATAGCTTTACGTAGTCACAAGGGGCAGTGATGGCTCTCGCATTAATGAGCTGTTCTACAGTTTTGTTTGAAATTATTATACGGATGTGACTGACACTGGTGTCACACTTATTATGCGCTATGCGCTGCTCTTGCAGTAGTGTTCAGAATACCCCTAATTTGCCAGATTAAAGGTGAAGCCATTGAAAATTGTTTTACGTAGTCATAAGGGGCTGTAATGGCTCTCGCATTAAATGAGCTATTCTGCAGTTTTATTTGAAATAATAAAGTGGATGTGACTGACACCCGTCACGTGTCACACTTATTATGCGCTGCTCTTGCAGCAGCATCCAGAATGCCCCTAATTTGCCAGACTAAAGACGAGGCCAGTAAAATGGAAGTGGTTGTGGTGGAAGACGACCAAAAAAGAAATCCCTGAGAGGACACAGCCCATTGATACAAGAAAACAATTTACTAACATGTTGGTTATACAGTTCCCCTGAATTGTCAACATGTTTCCAATGTTTGCATTCTTCCTTATGGGAAACGGGCAATGATGAACAATTTTTACAGACTCCTCTTGGTGGTGGAAAGCGCTGTCAAGTCGCAGCTAATTTATGGCAATCCCATATGGTTTTCAAGGCAAGAGATGTTCAGAGGTTGTTTGCCATTGCCTGCCTCTGTGTAGTAACTCTGGACTTCCTTGGTGCCCCCCCTCCCCATCCAAATACCTGCTTAGCTTCTCAGATCTGATGAGATTGGGCTACTCCGGGCCATCCAGGTCAGGGCATGGGGTGGGGGGAGGAGGAGGAAGAAGAAGAGTTGGTATTTATATGCTGCCTTTCTCTACCACTTAAGGAAGAATCAAACTGGTTTACAGTCACCTTACTTTCTCCTCCCCACAACAGACACCCTGTGAGGTAGGTTGGGGCTGAGAGAGTGTGTCTAGCCGAAGGTCACCCAGCTGGCTTCGTGCGTAGGAGTGGGGAGACAAATCCAATTTACCAGATTAGCCTCCGCCGCTCATGTGGAGAAGTGGGGAATCAAACCCACTTCTCTAGATCAGAGTCCACTGCTCCAAACCACCACTCTTAACCACTATGCCATGCTGATAGATTATAATTTTAGGTAGAATATAATTTTACATAGACTATAGCACTATGAGACCAAGCCTGGTGTAATGGTTAAAGTGTCAGATTAGAATCTGGGAAACCCAGGTTCGAATCCCCTTGCACCATGGAAGTTTTCTGGGTGATCTTGGGCCAGACACACACTCTCAATCTCGACCTTTGCTAGTATTTGTATGGGAGACCTCCAAGGAATACCAGGGTCGGGACGCGAGGCAGGCAATGGCAAACCACCTCCGAACTTCTCTTTGCTTGAAAGCCCTACGGGGTCGCCATAAGTCAGGTATGACTTGACAGTAAAAACAAAAACACAGCACTACAGTATAATTTTCCTATGAACAGCTTTTGGGTAATAACTCTATATTTTGTTCAGTTTCCCTTGGGGTAAATACGTACAAAGCCTGGATCCCAAAAAAAACACCCATGGAATTTGTTTTATGAGGGCAAATCAAAATGGCACAAAGCAGCCTGCGAGCTTGGATGACGAGGCATTAAGAACACGGATTAAGACATTTGTTCTCTCCCCTCCCTGTCAAATATCCAGGTTAATGAAAAGTCCTGGAGAACTCAAAAGCTCGCGCACTGTGTTCTGTCATTGCGGTTGGTCTTAAATGAGTTCAACGTTAATATCCGGTACAACCACTTCCCAAATGCCTGAGAATTCTAGGAAGCTTTACAGCTAATTTATCAGTCCTTTCTTTGCACTGAACACCACACTCTCTCAGATGAAGAGGCAGCAATCCTGTCGAACCAATTCTGGCTATAGAAAAGCAATGCAGTTTTTTTGAAATGAAGTATTAATCATCTCTCTAATTCTGTTCGGATAATTTAAACATCAGGGTGGTGCATTGGTTAGAGTCTAGTTGGACTAGAACCAGGGAAATCCAGCTTCAAATCCCCATTCTGCTATAGAAGCTTGCCAGGTGAACCTGGATTAACCACACAATCACAGCCTCACCTACCCCACAGGGTTGATGGAAGGATAAAATGAGGAAAGGAGAACCAGGTACGCTGCCCTGATATTTTTGGGGTGAGGGGAGGAATAAGCCCGATCTCATCAGATCTTGGAAGCTAAACAGGGTCGTCTGTGGTTAGTATTTGGATAGGAGAACACCAAGGAAGTCCAGGGTCGCAATGCAGAGGCAGGCAATGGCAAACCACCTCTAACATTTATTGCCTTGAAAAGAAGAAGAGTTGGTTTTTATATGCCAACTTTCTCTACCACTTGGGGAAGAATCAAACTGGCTTAAAATCACTTTCCCATCCCCACAACAGACACCCTGTGAGGTGGGTGAGGCTGAGAGAGTGTGACTAGCCCAAGGTCACCCAGCTGGCTTCATGTGTAGGAGTGGGGAAACAGACCCAGTTCACCAGATTAGCCTCCACCGCTCATGTGGAGGAGTGGGGAATCAAACCCGGTTCTCCAGATCAGAGTCCACCGCTCCAAACCAGCGCTCTTAACCACTACACACTGGCCCTATGGGGTCACCATATGTCGGCTGCGACAGTACGTTCTACCACCAACTTAAAGGGTTAAGTGAGATCCTCAAGATAATAACTGGGTGAGCTAGGCATGCCCTGAATTCTGTTTCTGCCTGCTTAGTTCATTGGAGTCTTCTTGTGTTCAAAGAAGAGGCTTTTCTGCCGTGACCTGTATAGCCCCAAATCTAGCCTGATCTCGTCAGATCTCAGAAATTAACCGGGGTAAGCCCTGGCTAGTATTTGAATGGGAGACCTCCAAGGAATACCAGGTTTGTGATGTGGAGGCAGGAAATGGCAAACCATCTCTGAACATCTCTTGCCTTGAAAACCCTAACAGGTGTGACTTGATGACAAAAAAATAAAAGACATATGTACTATTCATAGGTTTTAATCTAGCAGAAAGCATAGATGGTTAATACTGAGCAATTTCAGGGGGTTTAGCGCTTTCTGGGATTGTGGCAACAAAGTAAATGCTGTATGCATCAACGATAAAATAGAAATGTTTCTGACCAAAGTCCACAATCTCTGTGCTGTTATAGTTAGGAGATTGCAGCACACAGAGAGGCAATACCTCCTCTTATTCTTTTGTTTCTTCTTCCTGCGAGAATACAAGCACATAGAAGTGAGTTCCTAACTTGCGGAGATCAACAGTTTAACCATCAGCAGAGTTAACACCCTTCTAATTCCATTGAAGTCCTTAGAAGGGTGTTAACTGCTTATGCCTGGATTGCAAGACCAGGTTCACACATGTAGGACAGTGAGGTGGTAACAGAATGCTGATGGAGTTGAAGAGACCAAACGACCTCCGGTCGCATGGGGAAGGTGGCATTTTGGGATGCGCCACTGTTTAAAAAATTCCAGTGAAGAGAAAACTAGCATAGCAAGCAAAAAAAAAAAGGAGATTGGCTCTTTTCTTCTTGCAGTCTTAGCTTTCTATTAGCTTGGTCTTTTTATTTTTAAAACACGAAAGCTTATTCAGAGCTGCAAGCTGCGGTCTGTTCTACCAGTGTATTATCCTGAAGTGGAAACAGATGCAAATTTCATTTCTTCCGTAAACCCATTTGGTCAGGAGTCATAGAATCATAGAGTTAGAAGGGACCTCTAGGGTCATCTAGTCCAGCCCCCTGCACAATGCAGGAAATTCACAACTACCTCCCCTGCACCCCCCTAGTGACCCCTGCTCCATGCCCAGAAGATGACCAAAAAAAAAAAAGTCCAGGATCCCGGGCCAATCTGTTCTGGAGGATCCCATTGCAAATTGATCCCATTGCAAATACAGACCCAGGTTTTTATTTTGGCTCTGAATTCAGTAATTGTTCTTTTTCAACATTTCAGATCGATGATCCTAAAAATGGCCTGGAAGGAATGATGCCAGAAGCTGAGGTCACAGGTTCAGTGGAGAATTTGGGGGAAAACCAGGCCCTCACTGCAGACTACACAGATTCTGGCTACAAGAGAGAACATCTCAACCCCAGCTCTCTCCATAAGGGCGACCACCAGGCAGCCACAAACACATTGACCAATGCCATCCCCGTGCCCTCAGCAGTCCAGGAAACCTGGGACTGGGAAGTCAGCAACCTGGTCAGCCGCGGCCTGGCTCCTCACTGCGAAAAAGGGAAAAACCTCTACCTCATTTCAGGAGCGGTTCCCTCCTCTGTCAAAGCCAAGGACAAGATTTCCGTCCCCGAGGCTCTCTGGCTGGCGGCCTGCTGCGATGACGGCTCCAAGTCCTGGTCCATGGCGTTCGATAAACCAGTGGCTGCTGGGAGCCGTCTGGAAGAGCTGACCTTGAAAGAGCTCGAAAAGAAGCTTCCGGAAGGGACCCAGCTGTTCAAGGACCACTGCAGCCAGGACAGAAGCGACCCGAAGGCACTGGAGGTGGTGCAGCGGTCCGTCAAGGAGATCCAGCAGGAGGAGCCGAAAGCGAAAGAGTGCCCTTCACCTCAGCAGACCACCGACGACACCGAGGAGGGGGGCGGCTTTCTGCGAAAGCTGTGCGGTTTCTTCATCACGCCTATCTGCAAGCTGCTGCAATACATCTGCAGCTTCATTTGGCAGCTCGTCCGGCTGATCTGCAGCATTGTGTGTCAGCTCGTTCAGAATCTCGTCCAGGCCGTCTGCACTTTCCTGTCGGGGATCTGTGGCGTCCTGGTGAGCATCTTTGTCAACCTGGTGCAGGCCATCCTCTGTATCCTGAACGGCATCGCTTCGAACATCTACAGCGTGCTGATGCTCGTGTACCGCCTTCTCAGCATCCCGCTTAATCTGCTGGTGGATATTGTGTGCTTCCCTTTCTACGTCCTGGGTGCCATTCCCCAAGTCCTCCATGACATCGCTTCAGGCATCGGCGGGATGTTTTTGCTGATCATTGACGCCATCACCAACTTTGCCAAGGGCCTCAGTTACATCGCTTCTGCTTTACTCGGGAGGTGTTTGCCCAAAACGTCTCCCGAGCTCTAAAGAGGCACAAACCCCGAATTGCAAAGGACAACAATACCAAAGCAATATTTTCCCCTGATACGTTGCTAATCTCTGGCTGCTCCTGTACATATTTATTGTGGTAACACTGAACAGTGATGAACCATTGTTCTGGTAACTTGGGTGAGCTACTTGAACCTGGAAAGGGAATTTTATGGAAATTAAAAGTCTACTTATTATAAAGCACTCAGCTTTCAGTGGATGATTTTTGGTGAGATTCCAAGCCTTTTGAGAGTCATCTTCTCTAGAACACATAAAAATATTGATAGAGGATTCTTGGCAGTAATTTAACCCCCTGAAAAACTTTGGCTATAATTTTTGGAATAAGGGAATAATCTTACTTGGGGTGGGGGGAGCACGTTTTCCAAGATTTTTGAAGAAGCACTTTCCTTATTGAACACATGACCCCATGAAGCGGCCTTATACTGAATCAGACCCTTTGTCCATCAAAGTCAGTATTGTCTACTCAGACCAGCAGCAGCTCTCCAGGGTCTCAGGCAGGGGTCTTTCACATCACCTATTTGCCTAGTCCCTTTAACTGGAGATGCCGGGGATTGAACCTGGGCCTTTCTGCATACCAAGCAGAGGCTCTACCACTGAGCCACGGCCCCCTTCCTTATTCAAGAATGAGCCATTGGCTGGAAAATCCCTGTGTGAATCTCTGTGTTTATGGGAGGGGCTATAACTCAGTAGATGAACACATCTTCAATTAGCCGAATCAATCCCCAGCAGATACTAACAAAACAAAACCCAGGTCTGCTGTCACCTTAAACACTAATCTCATTTATTCTTTCATGAGCTTTCGTGAGTCAGAGCTTCAAGTGAGCTTTGACTCACAAAAGCTTGTGTAAGAACAGACGTTTGTCTTCAAGGTGCCATTGGAATGTGTTGTGCTTTGCCACGATAGACTGACAAGGCTACCCTGTGGAGGAGGAGGAAGAAGAGTTATTTTTTGTATGACGACTTTCTCTACCACTTAAGGAAGAATCAAACTGTCTTACAATCACTTTCCCCTCCCCACAACAGACACCCTGTGAGGTAGGTGGGGCTGAGCGAGTGTGACTAGCCCAAGGTCACCCAGCTGGCTTCGTGTGTAGGGATTGGGGAAACCAACCCAGTTCTCCAGATTAGAGTCCGCCACTCATGTGGAGGAGTGGGGGATCAAACCCGGTTCTCCAGATCCGAGTCCACCGCCCCAAACCACCGCTCTTAACCATTACACCATGCTGGCTCTCGTGTGGAACTGAATAGGTAGGAGGAAAGGCTTTTGCTGCATGAGACCCAGGAGAGCTGACAGCACCCAAGCAGTTAGATGGATGGTTTTGACTCAGTAGCTTCATATGAGAATCCTCCATTTCCTGCATGCAGAGTGCCTACAGCCCCCAACATCCCGTGTTGTAGCGTTGGGAAAAGTCTTCGTTGCTGCCAGTTGGTGTAGGCAGCTCAACCGTTGTTGCCTATGAGTGCAATAAAACAAGCTAATAAATATACATCGTGGTCTTACACGGATTCAGATCATTGGCCGATCTAACCAAACTGTCTACTGTCTTCTTGCTCTTTTCTCCACCCACCAAGCACAGGAGGGCTGAGTTATGGGGAAAGATTGTAGGTAGCCAGTGCGGCAAAGTTCCACTCCCCTCTGCAAAGCTGTGCAACACCTTTTATTTCAACCAGTAAAAAATGTCACAAAATAGCATGCAATTTGTTGAGTTCTCCAGAACTCTTTGTTGAGTGGGATAATCAGCAAGGAAAAATGGGGGGGGGGAGAGGAAATAAGTTGCTTCAGGGTCCCGTATTTGCATCTTGTTTTTGTAACATGGAAAGCTGCTGTTGCAGACTTAATTTATGAGCTGGTGGACACCTTTGGAATTCTGACAGATGCAACCACAAAATAGCTGCTGGAGAAAGTGGAACCAACCACAGAACGTCAGGGAATGAAGTTGTGCATAACGCTGCTAGTAAGGCTTTGGTCATTTATGCATGGGTACTTGGACTCATGTTCGCCCCCCTGTCTGACTCGGTTGTTCCTTGGAGTTCTGCATGAGTTTTCCATCCATTAGAAATGACCTTGCTGCCAGCCCTCGTAATGTCCGGGTCTTCCCATTCCGCTGTTAACCCGACTCTTCCCTCTTCCCTGGGCTCAGCCTGGCTGAAATCTCCTTGCAGAAGGCAAAGCACTGGACACAGAAGATGGGTTTCTCTCACAGCCAAACAGAAAGCAGCGTGTAAAGGATTCAAATGCTTCCTGGGGACTCTTTCTAAGCAAAAGAAAGGCGTTTTAAAACCAAGGGTTGGATTTCCCCACCTTCCTTTCAGATTGCTCCGGTTTTTGGTTTTTGTTCTTAAAATGCTTTTTATGTGGCAATTGGGTTTTGGGGAGGGGAGTTTCTCTCACAGTAAGCACTGCAAAATAAGCCAGTTACAAAGCAGCTTTTAAAGGGGCAGGGGCTTGATTTGAGCTTGGAGGCTGCTGGTGCATAGATTCCCAACAGGAAGGTGTGGGTCCAGCGAGCAACGCACCTCAGGTGAAACTCCCATGCGCATACGACCTTCATTTCAGGCAGATGCTCTGTTTAACAGGATGCCTTTTAGAATGAACATGTTTAAAAATACTTTATTGCATACACAATACTATACCTATTAAGCTAATTAGAGACCCTGGTCTACTAGCATGTCTTCATTTTTCAGGCATGTGAACTGGCTATCCCATCTGCATGAGCTGTACAAAAGCCACATCTGGCCCCTGCCACTTTCTAAAAGCACTTGGTGGGTGCCATGTTGGGGACTCCATGATTAGATAGTGCTGAGTGCAAAATACTTTTCACATTGTACTGAAGAGTGCTGGGACAAAGACACACACAGAGAGAGAATGGACTTCTCCTGGTCATGAAATTAATTTGTTATTTACCGGTACTGTCTCTTGGAGAATGTGAAGCAGAAGATAGAAGGTACCACTCTTTTACAAGTACTCAGCCCTGGTTTATACTGGCTTACTTTGACACTGGGCTCTCCCTTTGTGAATGTAAAAGTCAGCAATTAATAAAATCTCTCTCCAGTGCTAAATGAGAGGTATTGGCAAAGCAAAGGGGAAGAAGTCTGGTGATCCTTACGTTTGCCACAAAGCAGTTGACCTGAAGATTTGGTGGTGGTTGGAGGCAAAGCAAATAAGCAAAGTCACATTGGAAGATCAGATAAAGGTAAGGCATTCCAGCTGCCTTTGTAGTGAAAGTCTATTACCTTTTGAAGCTTGACTGTTGAAAAAATGGTGGGTCCTGTGTGTTGTCTTCTCGAGCACGAGGCCTGCATTTTTCAAGAGGTTTGGAGGCCTTGCTTCTGTTGGTAAGCGGTACTTAATATTTCATTACCAAGGAGAGAAAGGTCTTTTATGCATGGCTGTTTCGCTCGCCGTCACCCCTCCAACAACTTCGGGTCTTTGTGTTGATGATGGATGCCGTTTCCGACTGTCAGAGGCCGCCTCGCTCTCCCCCTGCGTTTCTCCACATTTTCAAATTTTAGATAAAACAGGTCTCTGAAAACATGGGCAAACGCAGGGGGAGAGCGAGGCGACCTCTGACAGTCGGAAACGGCATCCATCATCAACACAAAGAGCTGAAGTTATCAGAAGGGTGACGGCGAGTGAAACAGCCATGCATGAAAGACCTTTCTTGGGCCAGGATCTACACTGCGTTACTAAAGTTAAGCTGCGGCAATCATTTTGTAGCTGGCTCCGCCTCCTGCGGCAGCCATTTTGCGGCAGCCATTTTGTTGCTGCGCCCACCATGTCATGTCAGAATTCCAAATGGGCCCACTAGCTCCAAATGGTTGGGCACCTCTTTATTTATTTATTAAGACTCAATAAGGCCAAAGTGGAGAGTTTGTGAGCTCCCCTTCCCGGGCTGCCTGAAGTGGTACAGCGTAGAAACAGATTTTATGTCGTCTGCTGTTTGTAAGAACTAAGCCTTCAGTGATGTCGGCTAGTTTGATCCCCAAGTCTGAGAACCAGAGCTTCAAAGTGTCTTTATCAGGTACTTTATTTGTTTACTTATGAAATTTATATCCCGCCTTTCTGCCCTTGAAGAGATAGAACCACAGAGTTGGAAGGGACCACCAGGGTCATCTAGTCCAACCCCCTGCACAATGCAGGGTGCATCCATGTTGCTAGCTTTGGCGGTCTTTCTGTCCTCGGTGCAGCCTTGAGGCCCTGCTGTTTTCCAAAGCCCAGCCATGTATGCGATGTCCAGTTCCCTCATCTGCTAAAATCTGCACACGTTTTGATTCCACACACTAGAAACTAATCTGGGAAAGGGCGTGGAGGCACTGAGACTGACGAAGGGTGTCTCCAGAGCAGCCTACCATTGTTTCAAACGGCGGTCAACTAGAGAACACAGTAAGCAGGACGTTGGCTTGATCCAGCGAAGCAAAGCTTCTTTAATCTCATCAGGTCCACCGACACATTAGCAAACATATCAACTACCAGGCTGCATCAGGCCGAATCTAGGGCCGCCTGCTGTCTGCAGCTGTGGGCAATTGGATGATCCTGGAATGCTCAGAAGCAGCCTGTTTATACGCACAACCTGGTAATCCAAAAGAGACTACCTCCGAAAACAGGTCAAGCACAGTGGCAAGCCTGTTTATAAGCAGGTGTGTGAGAGCCAGCGTGGTGTACTGGTTAAGAGCGGTGGTTTGGAGCGGTGGACTCTGATCTGGAGAACTGGGTTTGATCCCCAACTCCTCATCATGAGTAGCGGAGGCTAATCTGGTGAACTGGTTTTATTTCCTCACTCCTACACATGAAGCTAGTTGGGTGACCTTGGGCTAGTCACACTCTCTCAGCCTCACCTACCTCCCAGGGTGTCTGTTGTGGGGAGGGGAAGGGAAGGTGACTGTAAGCCGGTTTGATTCTCCTTTAAGTGGTAGAGAAAGTCGGCATATAAAAACCAACTCTTCTCCTAAGTTGTGCTGGGTGGTGGTTTAGTCTCCCTTTTATGAAAAACTAAGAAAAGGACGGGCAGTTCTGTAGACTCATTCTTTCCCAAGTCGGCAGTGTGAGCTGGTGTTCAATATACACACCCAAGTTGCACGGATTGCCAGTCGTTTTCAGTTTCAGTGCCAGTGCTGCTGTTCTCTCAATAATTTCCATCTTACAACAGCAGCTGGCTGGAACACAGGCCTTTCCCTTCCTGGGCAGGTCATTGCAACAGCTGTGCTGGATCAGAGCAAAAGTTCTTCCAGGCCAGTATCCCATCTCCCTTAACCAGTTTCTGTGAAGAAACGGATGACAATATGAAGACGACAGCTCCATTCCTTCCCAGGATCATATTATAATAAACTGCTATTGCACATGGATGCTACCCAAAGTGGCAGGACTAACTGCCATTGATAGAACTATCTTTTATGAATGTGTCTGTAAAATGTTGGAGAGGGTCCACAGATCAGTGGTGGAGCCCTTGCTCTGCACACAGGTCTCAGGTTCAATCCCTGACACCTGCAGTTAAAAGAGGTGATTTCAGAACCCCTACCTGAGAGCCCCGTGGCGCAGAGTGTTAAGCTGCAGTACTGCAGTCCAAGCTCTGATCACGACCTGAGTGCAATCCCGATGGACGTCGGTTTCAGGTAGCTGGCTCGAGGTTGACTCAGCCTTCCATCCTTCCGAGATCGGTGAAATGAGTACCCAGCTTGCTGGGGGTAAAGGGAAGATGACTGGGGAAGGCAGTGGCAAACCACCCCACAAAGAAAGTCTGCATTTGTGACGTCACCCCATGGGTCAGGAATGACCCGGTGCTTGCACAGGGGACCTTTACCTTTACCTGAGAGCTGCTCCTGGTCAGGACAGATTACTGATTCAATATAAGGAGGTAGGGGCTGTGGCTCAGTTTGTACAGCATCTGCTTGGCATGTAGATTGTTCAACCTCCAGCATCTCCAATTAAAGGGACTAGGCAGGTAGGTGATGTGAAAGACCTCTGCCTGAGACCCTGGAGAGCCGCTGCCAGTCTGGGTAGATAACACTGACTTTGATGGACCAAGGGTCTGATTCAGTATAAAGCAGCTTCATGTGTTCAAGGCTGCTTCACGTGTTCATGTGTGTTAACTGGTGTCAGTCGATTCCAGAAGAAGTCTGGATGGGAAACAAGCATTGTCTGAGAGAAGCCCACACAACCCTTGGGTGTATCACAGCACAACCGAGCATTGTATATGTGTCCCATGCAGAACAAAGCAAGCACAAGAAAAGAGAGGAGGAATCAGCAGCAAATAGGGCAACTGGAGCAAGCTTGGACATGCTGAATGTATGCAATCCAACCTTGTAAAGCGTGCTGCAGAAAAGTTCCAACAGCCCCTTTCTACATTGATCAATGTTTCTGTGGCACCAACTAGGACCCTGCGCAGGATGTATGTATAGTGTACAAAATCTTCAGATTGCTTCAACAAGGGATGCCAGGATTTGGAGGTAGTCAGGGCACCTACTGTGTAAATCAGTGGTTCCGAGAGTGGACAGTACCACCCCCTGGGGGGGCCGGTGGGATTACCTAGGGAGTCACTAAGAGGCAAGAGGGCAGCAGGGGGGGCACTAGAGGTGGGCTGTGTTGTTTATTAATTTACAATAGATCAAGCTATGGCAACATGCTGGCAAATTTGGTGGAAACAATCAGAATTCCCCCCCCCCCAGACTTTGAAGAGCTGGTACCACTGGATCAAGTTCATCAGTTTTGTTGAATGAATCTCAACTAAAAAATTTTAATTTGATTTTGAAAAGATGTACAATTGTTACTGTTTTGAAATTTTATTATTATCTTCTTCAGTGAGTCATGCAAACCCCTATTTTGAATAATGCTTTGGATAGGATAGGGTAGGCAACGCTGGGGTTGAGTATGTGGAACCAAGGGGGCGGTGGCCCGAAATGTTTGGGAACCACTGATGTAACGAAAATTTAAAAAACCTTCAATGTTACAGTTTCAGGGCACCCGTCGCAGACCACTATGCAAACACAGCTTATAAGTGCCGCAGCTACAAACATATCACTCGATTAAGTCAGCCTAGAGCAAAAGCATGGGGTAGGAGTTCCAGCAGTTTATCGCCCTCTAATGTTCAAATGAGGAAAAGCATACAGTAATTTTTAATTTGGGCTGGATAATGTCCTTGGTAGCCACTGCCGCTGTCAGGAATGATCAGCAGAGTCCGGCCAAAAGTCACGCCCTTTTAAGTCCCGTTAATCACAGCGGGAAGGCTGTGCTCAATCATAGGTTTGAAAAGTGCATAGCTTAGGCCGGTTGTCACAATCACATTGTTGTGTCAAAAACAGCTCCTTTGCAGCACAGAAAAGTTGAAGAGCAACTGACTGCTGCTGCCTTTTAGGAAAAGAATTCTGTAACTTGAGAGCCAGCGTGGTGTAGTGGTTGGGAGCAGCGGACTCTAATCTGGAAAGCAGGCCTTGATTCCCCACTCCTCCTCATGAGCGGCGGACTCTAATCTGGTGAACCGCGTTGGTTTCCCCACTCCTACACATGAAGCCAGCTGGGTGACTTTGGGCTAGCCTCAGTTTTCTCTGAACTCTCTCAGCTCCACCTATCTCACTGTTGTGGGAGGAGGAAGGGAAGGCGATTGTAAGCTGGCTGAGTCTCCTTAAAAAAAGGTAAAGTCAGCATATGAAAACCCAACTTTTCCTCTTCCTCCCTCTCCTCTTCTTATCCAATGTGCCTGGATTGCAGTGCTGTGATCCTGACTAGAGAGAGGTTCAGGGATAAGAGGAAATATTTCTTTCCTGTCACATGAGGAATATGTGGCACTCACTCCCCAAGACATGTGGTGACGGTCACTCACACAGTTTTGATCAGATAAACGAAAATTCATGGAAGGAAAGGACCTTTTCAGCTGCCATTGTACATGGCAAGCCAAACAAAACCTCCATGATTAGAGGCAATTTACCTCTAGATGCTGGGGGGCAGACAACAGTTTGTACATCACCCTGACATCTCCCTGTTGTTGTTGTTGTTTTCTGGCTGGCTATTGCTGGAGATAGAAGGCTGGACAGGGTTAGAAGAGCCCCTTTTCCAGGGCAGGAGAAAGCCTCACCGAACAGAAGAAATTAAAAACAAACAGATCACCCGTTGGGGCTTTTGCCAGTTTTATTGAACCAATAACATTCCTACTGATAACAATGAAAGAAATTTCAGCAAGTATAAATGCTATACAGTTTTAACAAACCCCATTGTTCCGTACCTATAGATTTTTTTTCAAAACCTCATAAAAAGTGCAGATCTTATGAATTGCTGTTAACAGGTTAATACGCACACATAAATTCCTTTATTGAAAAATACTTGGTTCCCCCCCACCCCCCGTCTCAGCTCAATAAAAAGTTCCTTCAGCATCTGTTCAGATACAATTCAAGTTGAGTAACTAGAGAAGGATGAGAGAAATCACATAAACGGCGCCAACTGGGTTGGCTTACCTCAAAACCCACCTATGCAAGAGAACTGCTTATGCTAGGTGAAGCCTCCGTTCTGTCTGCATGATGGCCAGAGGCCTGGTTCTAAGATGCGACGGTGGTCGAGCCAGAAGAGTGCACCTGTTGGATTTTGTAGTTGCCCGCCGTCTTGTTTCAAAAGGGCATCTACTTTGTATAGCCAGGTAGCCCAGCTTAAATGAGTCTCTGGGCAAGCGCTACGTGAGCCTCTTTAGCCTCGGCCACCGTTAAAGGTTAAAGCCAGGCCCAAGTCAGACACTAGCAACAAGTGTGAAATGGGATTTTTTTTAGGGGGGGAGGGGGAGATTAGAGTGTCTAGGATTCACACAAGCACCTAAGGCACACTCCTGGGGTGAAACACCCTCCCGTGGGTGCAGGAAGAGGAGCTTCCACACAACTCCTGTCACTCCAGCCTGCGCTTGTCCCGACGTGAAACAGAACAAGTTACCACCCTAGACGGTTCTGCGTGGATATGTTACGTCCCTGCCCCCTTTCATAGCTAAGAATACGTTTGAGAGAGCAAGGGACAGTAAGCAACCTGCGAGTGAAACCTGCCCCACGAAGACAACCTCCCATTTGAGAATCCGCCATATATGCACCCAGCGGGCAAAACAAATGAGAATTCGCTTTAGCCAACTTCCTCGCAACTCACTTTAGGAAGGAGAGGCATGAACACACACAGGATATGTTGGCCGCAAGTTGCTGACTCTTGCTTACGGACTCTGGGCACCACGCAGTTCACCAACAAGGAAAGGGGCCTCCTCCCTTACGGACCACTGGTTACCCAGCCGATCTAGTCTCACACCACGATTGTGGTACTTCCTGCTAGTCAGCGAGAGTCATAACCAAAAAACACAACACTAGGCTACTGTAATATTATATTCCATGTTCACTACGAATTTCTATCAACCATGACAGTAATGTATAGAAACTAAAGTGATATATCTTCCTCCTTAGGTGCCAAGGGGGCCAGGTAAGTATAACAATCCAAGAATCTACGGAGACCCACGGCTTGAAGTAGATTAAGAAGACGGGTTTCCGGATAATAATTAGGCTCCGTTTGCACTTCCAGCTTCTTCAGTTACTTGATCCAAAAAGTCACAATATATCCAAGGTGTACTCCTCAAGAGTCCATTTCTACTGCATCACTCCTGGCGTAGGCTTCCTATACTTACCTGGCCCACTTGGCACCTAAGGAGGAAGATATATCACCTGGTTCTTTAAAGATACAGAATTTTTGATTTACCTGTTGAACCTTGTTGACTTACCAGTTGAACTCTCGGGTTTGCCTTTACCTGTGTTGAAAGGTTGGGTTCTGTGCAATTGCTTATAAAATATTGCATGAATACTTTAGTTTCTATACATTACTGTCATGCTTGATAGAAATGTGTAGTGAACATAGTATATTACAATAGCCTAGTGTTGTATTTTTTGGTTATAGTCAGCGGGAGTCAGCACTTCATTCTCTTCCACACTTGCTTCTGCGTCCCCCCCAAACACGTCCAAGCAAGCAGCAGGGCCGGTTCTCCTGCCGCTGGTCATGTTTTGGGGGGTGGCAAAAGTGCGTTTACTCCTCCTCCTCCCCAGTGTCAGTCCCTGAACTTAAAGGCGATCTCTCGTGTATGGCGAACCCTGTTCGGCAGGGATAGTTCTAAGCGGCTACAGATTTATTGAGTCAGTTGCTTTACAAAAAAAATAAAAATAATCAACACTTTTAAGCCTACGAACACGTCACCTTTCTCGCCCCCCACTCGACACACACACACAAACGTACAGACCCCTGACATTATAAAGGGGTACGAATCCTAATCTGCATCGTCAATAAGCTTATTCTACTTACAGCCACAATGTAGTACGTGCGACTGAGAGGGGATGACCTTGAAGGATCTAAGTCCCACCTCAGTTTGGGCCGCAGCCCCAAGCTTCATAAATCTTTTTTTTTTTTAAGTTACAGTAACAAAGTACAGGACCATGAAGGCCTATCACAGCTTCTAAAAAAAGTACACTAGATTTGAGAAGGAAACAAAAATAAACACCGACAGAAGGGAAGCAATGTCAATACTGATGAATTTTCGAGTAACGGAGGAGACCAGACAGATGTGGACAGCGTGCTACATGTACTGCTTTCTAACTCGGGGCCAATTCGCTTGGCCAATCTGCCCGTGCGCGACAGGACATTTGGTTTCCGGAACGGACTGTGCTGCGAATGCAAGTCAGGCACGAACCATCTATATTCCTGTGTGTTGTCCTATTCCCCAGGTGCCGACAGAGGGATGCGATCACCCAACCCCCTCTTGGGTGGTCAGCCTTTACAATAACATCACTATCACCTAGCGGTCGGGGCTTTTTCCAAACACGGCCCACATGTGCTCATGGAGGGGGGGGCGCTGAAAAAAATAAATGGGCATCTTGAAAGCTCCCCCTCAGCAAACTAATTAAAAAGCCTTTTCTTAGTGAGCATGAGACAGCATATGAGAATAATGTACGTGAACAACAGGAGGAGCCTGTCGCAGCTTCTTTGCTTAAATGGTGAGGGGGGGACATGTTGGTAAGCAGGAAGCGGGCCAAATAAAAGTGCTTTGGGGGGCTAGATCCAGCCCTCCCTTGTGCAATGAGAAAGGGGAGTGCCAAGCCAGATTCTGGGCTTGTGACAGTCTGAGCCACCTCTTTGCCATCTTTGCATGGGGCAGTCTAGGCATGCCAAGTGTAGCATGATGAAAGGCAGTGTATTGCGACAGGTAGAGTGCTGGTCTAGGTCCAAGCGAGCCCGGATTCAGAACGCCACTCTGCCCTGAAGACTGCTGGGGCCAGTCACAGACATACAGCCTCTTTCTCTCTCTCTCAGCCTAACGTATCTCGAAGGGTTGTGAGGATAAAATAGGAAGGAAGAGAACCACGCATGCTGCCCTGAGCTCCCTGGAGGAAAGGCAGGATAAAAATTCAACAAACCACATGGAACAGATCGTTTACCATTCATCTAGTGATCATGCACAGGGACCCTGAAAAGGCACGAACTCTGTTCTTCACCCACCAGGGGGTGGGGGAAGAAGCAGGCAACCTGCCTGACACATTCAAGATATTAAGGAGGCCACATATGTCTATTGCACAACTACCTATAATTCAACTATCCCTGGCTAAGAGGTTGAAATTTTTTGGACTGGGTAGAAAGGAAGTCTGTTAGATTGCCCATAGGTTACTAACACATCTGAACCTCTTTTAGGAGGCCTGCTTCGCCTTTTGGCATTTCTGTAAGACAGACGACACATGAAGCTGCCTTCTACTGAGTCAGACCCCTCGGTCCGTCAAAGGTCAACATTGTCTACTCTGACTGGCAGCGGCTCTCCAGGACCTCAGGTTTTTCAAGTCACCTCCGACCTGATCCTTTCAGCTGGCGATTCTGGGGGCTGAACCTGGGAATTCCTGCTTGCGAAGAAAAGATGCTGCCTCACCGAGTCAAAGCCAAATTGGAACTGTAGATCTACCGGGGAGGGGAATAAGATCTCCGACAGAGAGATCTCATCACTCGTTAACGAGTGACAGTACCCAGGATTCTTTGGGGGAAGCCATGACAATTAAACTGGAACATGAAAACCAACATACGTCCGTAGTGTAGAAAATGCTCTGAGAACTGGAGCTTTAGTGAACAATAAACAATGGTAACTGCCTTTAATTGGAAGCTCATTCCCACTTGTCTGCCTAGTGGTCACAGCAAAAGAAGACAGGGAAATGTACCTGAAGTATGAGACATAATAGATTGGAATAAAACACTAGTAAATTTGGGGGGTCTCTATCGCCCACACAAGTTTTAGGGTAAACAGACTCACCTCTGTACAAAATACTTTTTTTTCAAGTTCTGAGAATTGGGATGGGGAAAATGTGCATTTAGAGCGCGGCAAACCCAAGGCAAAACCTCCCATGCATAAATGGCCCTAGAGAGCAGGTGGCATTCAGCCAGGAAAGAGGCTCTTGTCCACATTTCCCTGCCACTCTAGAAATGGCTGATAGCAAGAGGGATGTGTAAAAAAAATTCTTTTCTCCCCTGCACCATCAGCCCTGGGGCTGCTTTTTTAAACAAAGAATTCCCTTAATTTCTTTGTACCACCTGCATCAAGCTTCTTCAGAGGCCTCCTTTATGAAAGCAGTACTTAAATTTTTTTTAATAAAAGATACTGAAAATCCCATGGCCTGTTGGGGAAAAAAAGTTCAAAATGACTTGGAAGTGCCAAGTGTCAATACCCCCAAATCGCACTGATTGTAGAAAGAACTCAGGAAAGTAGTTTTCAGCAACCAAGAAATCTGTCAGACTGTGAGGCTCCTTCCTTGATGCTTGAAATCCTGCTCTTTTATACAGCCAGGAGTCCAAGGCTGGAAAAGTCTGGGTGGGATGTCTTAACCATTCAAGACTCCGATTGCCCCTTTCTTACATTCACACCAGCATCTTCCTATAGTAGCCACAAAATGAAACTTCCGGGGGGGGGGGGGGCTGGAAATCTGCATGGTTACTGTTAGACCGTAGAATGTTTCATTCAAGGTGGAACACAGCAGCTCCTGCCAAGGGCAAGCCCCCACCTAACGATGAACTATCACTATCTAAGCAACATGGTTTGAAGAACACAAGACTTCCAGAGTAGGTAATTATTTATTCCAGTTGCAGGATTTGGGTTTTCAGGATGGAGTGGCCAGCTACTTTTAAGGGCTCTGGAGTTCTGAATCCACGCACCTCGTTCTAAAACCTTGTTCTAAAAATGAACAACAAGTTAACGAAGGGCAGTCAAAACCAGCACTCCGTCCCTTCGCGTTATTGCACTGTGATTCTCCTTTGGATGCTCTGGCACAAGTTCTTTCTGTTCTTGACTTCCCATTCCTTCCTTCCCTGTATTTATTTCTCACTGCATGGCTCTGAAGAGCCCTCGGTGTATTTACAAGGCTGCCAAAGTCCTGTTCCCACAGATGTCGCTAGCTGGCGTTCTTCTCTTATCCCTTGGATGACAACTGACCACTGAGATAAGATTGAGCCCTGGAATTTGCTTGCTGCCGACACCTACTGTAAAACCACACAAAGAAAGCAAGGAAAACACCTATGCTTACAGAAGATCAACATGTTTCTGATGGCCATTATGCAATAAACCTTGATGCTTCACATTCACATGTGCTATTCTGTTTCTAAAAAATACATTTCTGCTCATTTAAAATTTGGCACATTTAAGAGCTGAAAGGGGTACATTGAGCATAGGGTATAATCATGTTTGCTTAAGTGCCTACTCTGAATGTCAACTTTTTTTTTAAAAAAAATAACATTCTGCGTACGTAAAGCTATATTCTAGATCATGGCCACGTAAATGCTATACTCTGAATCAAATGCCGCCTCGCAAAAAAAACGGCTTTGTAACGTTCGAGTTTGCAACTATATTTCTAAGGACAATGCGAGCTGGCTCTCTAAAGGCAGGTCCCAACCTAAAATGCCATGTGTGGATCTGGCACCATGTGAAATCAAGTTTCTGTTATGGAATAGATAGATAGATAGATAGATAGATAGATAGATAGATAGATAGATATCACAAAGAAATAAATACAGTGCAGTCTTTGAGATTCAAAGTCTAATTGTTTCTCACAAGATGACAACTCAGTTCAAATAAAGGAAACATTGACAACAAAAGGCACTAATGTTTCCACTGTTCGAACACTGACTTCTCTTAGAAAATCCCAAACCTGACCTTTTCGAACCAAAATTAAAGCAGTTACAGGTTACGGATTCAAGTCCGTTTCATTCTATAAATCCAAACAGACTTGACAGATGAAGGGAGGCATCCAGATGTTTAAGGCCTCCCCTACTTGCTGCACCCCCGGCCCACGACCCAACACTACCTAGACTCACATCTGGAAGCTGGCTGGGGGAAGGGGTTTAGGGGAAGCATCGAACACTTCCTTTGCCCAACAATTATATTCTCCACATCGTCTCATTCTGTCACTTTGCAGATACTCAGTGGGGTCCTGGATTTCTTGAACTGGGTATCTTGTCTTCCCCCTCCCCTCCCAAATCCCAATTCCTATGTAAAACCACAATCCAGTCGAAGTTCCATGGATTTCCGCATTAGCGGTCCAACTCTTCCACTGAACCTATCGAGCTGCTTAAGGACAGGATGATCCTAACGCAGCAAGCCAAGCACATGTCCGGACTCCTGCATTCAGTATTGCCCTTTTCTAACTAGAACTTACACGAATTACTTGTGCGGACAGCAGCTACACACTGTCTACCACATGTAAAAAAAGAAGAAAAAAGACTGCCCGTGCAGCAGAGTAAATGGAACTGCTAAATCCCAAGCCATTCTTCAAAAGTAGTCAGCTTTGGCTGGATTATGCGCAAAACTGCTACAAACCCCACCCCCACCAAGTTAGCTACCATTTATGTCCTGCAAGGAAACACTGATCATTCATCTACAATAATTTCTTCTACCGATATAGGTGTATTGCAGGCTTACAGTTGCTATTTCCCCGGGAACTGCAGCTTTGCGAGGCCAGGGGTCTCTTAAGCAGAGAAAACTCTCAGGTCTCTTCAAGCTACAGTTTCTAGAATTCTTTAGAAGGTGGCCACAGCCGTTCAACCGGTATAAGCCAACAGCACAAGTGTAGATATATCCTTAGAAGTTTCCATGCAAAAAAACATTTTAGAATTCCAACTGCAGGAGGAAACAGTGAACAACAATTTCAACACATAAAAACAACAATCACACTATAGCAATTACTAGACAAAGGAAGAAAGTAGTAAAAAAAAACAACAACTTCACCTCCCCAAACTCTGGTCCGTAGTTTTAATTTTGAAGGACTTTCAAGATCTTTCTCATAAAACAAAACCATTATGGTAGCCTAATGGAAAATTTTGCCTTCTGTAGCTCATTTTGTACATTTCAGACATGTATAAAAGCCCTGACCGGGATGGCCCAGGCTAGCCTGATCTCGTCAGATCTCAGAAGCTAAGCTGGGCCAGCCCTGGTTAGTAATTGGAAGGGAGACCACCAAGGAAGCCCAGGGTCACGATGCAGAGGAAGGCAATGGCAAACCACCTCTGTTACTATCTTGCCTTGAAAACCCCAAAAAGGGGTCAGTCGCCTTAAGTCTGCTGCAACTTGACAGCACTTTACATACACACTCACACTCACACACAAGTAAACAGAAGTCAGTCCTGAAGGGGGGAAACCCAAACCCACTCATTTGGCACAATCCAGCAAAAGTTATTTACAACTAAGTCTCATTGAAAACTGAGTTATTTAGATTTATGTTTAGGTTTGGGGCAAGTAATAAAAGTCCTCCAGCAGAAAAGGGGGAGGGACTGTGGCTCAGTGGTAGAGCATCTGCTTGGCATGCATAAGGTCCCAGGTTCAATCCCCGGCATCTCCAGTTAAAGGGACTAGGCAAGTAGGTAATGTAAAAGACCTCTGCCTGAGACCCTGGAGAGCCGCTGCCAGTCTGAGTAGACAATATTGTCTTTGATGGACCAAAGGTCTGATTCAGTATAAGGCAGCTTCATGTGTTCATGTGCATCCAAATCACTGAAATGTCCCCAACCTTTCCTGATGAACAGGAGAAGGCTGTTGTCTTCCTGTCCTGCTTGTGGGCTTCCCTGGGGCTTCTGAAAAGCCATTACTGGCAGTAGAATGCAGGACTGGATGGACGTTTGGTCCAACCCAGCACAGCTCTTCTTCTGGATTACAGAATTGTGATGGAACACAAGGTTTGCTGGGCCTTACCCATTCTGACCTCAAGGGAATACAGCTGTCACTACCATTTCCTGGAGTGAACCTCTCACAATAATAGCAGTTACCATGTCCTAGCAGTTTTTCAGCGTCTCTTCAGGCACTTGGCTGAATCGTTTACGCAACCCAAAAGTAAAGCTATAAAAACACTGGCATTTTGTGCTCTGGAAAAAGAAAGTCAGTGTAGTCAAACAACACAAAGGGGTTAAAAAAATGTGACCTCTCAGCAGCTCGTTTTTCAGTCCCCCCTCCAAATCCATATTATCAGCTGTAAATAGGAACAATTCACCTTCCCCGGCAGCTGCACATCCTCAAGTTCAATTTTTATGGTGCTTGCATCAGGCTCCTCCACAGGAAGGAACTCAGCATGCGCGCACAAGACATTCTCTGTGTGGATACTAAAGACAGCCCGACCATGTCAGAAGCATGCAAAGCAAAATCTAAAAATGCCAGGCAAGTCACGAGCAGTAACAAAATTTGGCAAAAGAAAGCCATTTCTTCGCTGCTGTTTCAAAGGGGACCCCTTCACCAGTTACTCTGTTAGGGAAAACCCATATTTCACTTCCTTTGTTCATTCACATCAGCAGAGAGACAAAAGATTTGCAGCTTTTAGATAGTAAAAAAAGTATTTAGATGCTGGAAAAAATTATGGGGGGAAAACAAGGAAAAAAACCCAATCATATAAAGAAACCAGCAATCGAGAAAGAAGAGGCCACAGTTCAGCGACAGAGCGCATGCTTCGTATGTAAAAAGGTTCCAGTTTAAAAAATCGGACACCTCCAGTTCAAAAGTTCTCACCATGCAAGGTTCCAAAAGATGCTTGCCTGAGACCTTGGGAGAACCCCCCCGCCCAAGTCACAGCAGACAGTACTGGGCAACATGGACAGATGGTCCAGCTTAGTATAAGGCTTTGCAGGTTCAAAGCTTTCAGGCGAGAAGCTAGGCTTCATTGCTTACGTTTCACTCGCACAAAGGTCCTGGGTTCAATCTCTGCCACCTCGTTAAAAGGACCTCAGGTAGCAAGGAGAGGAAAGCCTTTGGAGAGAACGCCCCCCGTTAGAATGGATCCCAGTGGACTACACGGAACAATGATCCAACGATACTGGAGCTCCTTAATCTGCGACCGTGTCTGGTTTGTTTTTTTCGTTTCATCAGTTAACGTAGCATTAGATTTGTATGTGACACATGACCACCTGTTCCCACATGACCACCTGGACTCGATGACCCTGGAGGTGCTTTCCAACTCTATGCTTCTATGATTGTAATCTCCAAGCCAGTTAACTTCAGTTTAAATTTTTGGGGAAGTTTTTTCCCCCCAGTTCTTAAGTTCAACATAAAAGCTCAAATATTCCAGGCTAAACTGGTTTGTGGATGGGGTGGGCAAGTACCCTTCAAGGGTGGTCGAAAAAAGCAAAACACAGGCAAAAGAGAAGGACACTGCTGAACCAGTGTGTTCCCGTTGAAATGGATGCGGTTAAAAACTTCTCTTACATTCAAGAAAGGCAAGTATTTGAATGCTGGGTGCCAACAACACACTATGAATTTGCGGCAGGCCCTTTCACATTACAAAAGCTGCAGAAGGCAGTTGCGTCTCCTTGCACACAACCTCCGGACTGCAGCAATACAAAGTATCTGGGGAAAACTTGGAGAATGAACCAGTTGAGCAGTTCGGTTTAAAACAAAGCGCATACCAGATCAGGAAAACTGCATTATAATAAGCTAAACAGAATATAAGGGGGGGAGAGTGCGACAATCCTTTGCTGGATTCCATTCACATGAAATAAGGTGGCTGGGGATGAGGGAAAAGGAGATAAACTGCCAAAGAGAATCCAGGGCAAGAGAGGAAACAGCAAAAATCAAAAAAAAATTTTTTAAAAAAAGTTTAGGGTTTGCGAGCAATACTCCAGCTGGAAACAACGTTAAGAAGTGGTGTTCCTCAGTATTATTTTTGCTACCATTAGTAATGTTAAGCATCAAGGGGAGGGGGAAAAAGGAAAGATATAGGATATCATTGCACGTTAACAGCCGCCAGAAACGCGGCTTCAGCTTTGACACTAGAGAATCAAATAACCCGATGCTACACCACAAGCGGCTTTCGTTACGCATCTGTCTGGAAGCTTTTATTCACGCGCTTGCAGTGATGCCTCAGGTCAAGTGACGCGTTATGGCACGGAGAGCGTAGAGGAGCTCGGCTTGCATGCGGGCCTCCATAAGAAGCAGGTTGACGTGGACCTGTCGGACAAACGAAAGGAAAGGGTGACGTTCTGAGAGCCACGTCTTCGCTGCTCGTGGACACCAGCATCAGTGACACGCTGGCATGAACAGGACATCAGAGCACTACCAGACAAAAGTTCCATATTGAACCATGTCACTCACATGCAATGGTTTTCAGAGTCATCTGTTGGCAATCTTGGGGGGCGGGGGAGTCCCGGTACCTCCACATTTCGTGGAAGTGAGGTGCAGCAACCCAGAATTTTCTCTCTCGATAGCTGTTGTGCAGGACTTTAAGGTACTGTTCTATGAGTGTCTGCTTTGTTTGAGAGCAGCGTGGTATAGTGGTAAAGAGAGGTGGTTTGGAGCAGTGGACTCTGATCTGGAGAAGCGGGTTTGAGTCCCCACTCCTCCACATGAGCAGCAGAGGCTAATCTGATGAACCAGGTTGGTTTCCCCACTCCTACACATAAGGCCAGCTGGGTGACCTTGGGATAGTCACAATTCTCTCTGCTCTCTCTCAGCCCCACCTCCCTCACAGGGTGTCTGTTGTGGGGAGGGGGGAGGGAAGGCGATTGTAAGCCGGTTTGATTCTTCCTTAAGTGGTAGAGAAAGTCAGGATATAAAAACTAGGGCTGTCAATTCGGTTCAGCCCGAACTGAAAATCAGCCGAATTTCCCTTGATTCGGCGGTTTTTAGTTCGGACGGATCCGAACTCAAAACTGGCGGGCAACCGGGGGGGCCGAATTCAGCGAGTTCGGGAGTTCGGCGAATAAATTCGGCCAATTCGGCCGTCAGTAAGCAGCATAACCGTCAGTAAGCAGCATTCTCCTCCCCCGGCCAATCGGTGGCCAAGCTGGGTCTTCTTCTGGCCAATCAGTCAGGATTGAGTGCTGGAGGAATCAGCTGATGTGCGGCCGGTCGGGGAAAGAGAGAGAGAGAGGGAAATCCTCATGTGTGTGTGAGGGGGTGCTTGTGCACATTCGCTCCTTTCCGTGGCTGCAGGGGGCGCATTTTTTGGGGTACCGACCCCAAACTTTCAGGGGATATTCAGACAGGTTTTTTTAAGAGACCACCCAAGTTTTGTAAACATTGGGTCAGGGGGTCCCGAGATATGGGCTCCCCCCCTTTTTTCTTTCCATGGCTGCAGAGGGCGCATTTTTGGGTGTGCCGACCCCAAACTTTCAGCGGAGCATCAGACTAGGCTTCTTAAGATACCCCCCAAGTTTTGTAAACATTGGGTCAGGGCCCCCCGAGATATGGGCTCCACCCCTTTTTCCTCTCCCCCCTTTTCCATTTTCGTGGCTGCAGGGGGCGCTTTTTTGGGGGTTCAGCCCCCAAACTTTTGTCATAGCTTCAGAGAATCCCTCTTAAGAGACCACCCAAGTTTTGTAAAGATGGGTTCAGTGGGGGCTGAAATATTGGCTCCCCCCCCTTTTCTCTTTCCATGGCTGCAGGGGGCGCATTTTTGGGTGTGCCGATCCCAGACTTTCGGCGGAGCTTCAGTCAAGGCTTTTTAAGAGACCACCCAAGTTTTGTAAACATTGGGTCAGGGCCCCCCGAGATATGGGCTTTCCCCTTTCCCCTATTGGGATGAATGGATCACCCTCGAGAGATGCATACATATGGATCTTATATTGGATACAAATGGAATCATATTGGATTACCCAGCCTCCCAGCCCCTCCTGCTGGAACAGAAGACAGCCACAGTAAGACCCCTTTGGGGGCTTTAATCTATATTTTTTCTTTTCTGTGTGTGTGTGGGGGGGAAAGCAGAGTCTGTGTGTGTGTGTGGGGAGGGAGCAGTTTCTGTGGGTGGGGGGGGGAAGCCAAAGGGGGCTTTTGCCGGTTCTGCCTGGGGTGTGTGTTCCCCCTCCAGTCTCTCTCTCCCTGGTTTGAGGGGGGGCTTCATTTTTATTCTTCAGGTTTTTCCTCATTCATAAGATCAGTTAGGTTATTGATGCTTGCTCAAAACTGGTTTTCAAATGGTGACTTAAAGAATGCATCTGCCTGGTCCCAAGTCCAATGCAAAAGGAGACATTCCACCCCCTCCTGCTCATTATGCATAGCTAGCTGCCTCTGTCCCTTTCCATGGTATGCAAACTCCCAGGTGTCAGGTGTTGCTATGCACTGTTGCAAAGGTTTTGCATTGCCTGCTTGTGTTGCTTTGCAGTTGTATTGTTTTGCAAAATTCTTCACACCTGCCCCGCCCTTTGCATATTTGCAAAGGGGTTGCTCTGCAGTTGTGTTGCTTTGCAAAGTTCTTAGCACCTGCCCCGCCCTTGCTCTCATCAGCTGTTTGTGGGCCGGGAGCTTTGTGCGTGGGCGGCAAGCTCTGCGGAGAGATCCACATTAAGGGTGGGGGGACCCCTTTCAGGGCCCATATCTCAGCCCCCCCTGACCCAATCTTTACAAAACTTGGGGAGTCTTTCAATATACGTCCTTTGAAGCTCTGCTGAAAGTTTGGGACCTCTAAGCCCCAAAATGCCCCCCCAGAGCCGTGGAAAGGCGCGGTTGTGTTTTTAATGGCTTTATTCGGCCGAATTTTTTTCCCGAACTTTGAATTCCTGCCGAATTGAACGGATCCGAAGTGGGGGAGTTCGGACTTCGGCACGTACCGAACCCACAAGGGCCAAATTCGGCCGAATCCGAACTGTACCGAATTTTTTTTTTTGACAGCCCTAATAAAAACCAACTCTTCTTCTTTACGGATAATGCCACAACAATGGCATTAGGTTGGTTGCTTGCACAGATGAGAGAACGCAGCTGTGCATTTGATGATCAGACACTTACCTTCTCCGAGTGCTTGAACTGGCGCCAGTAACTGTCATACATGCGCTTGGTAGTTCTCTCTGGGTAGCAGGTCACTGTCTTAATGTAAACCTTCAAGCTCCGTTCCAGTAACTGATTAACTTCGCCGTAATCATAGTCATCATACCTAAGCAAAATTAAGCCAGACTGAATCTCGCAGTCAAAAGCACACGTGGCTTCACTGAACAATAAGAAGTTTCCTGTTGCCCCAGAAGGTCGGACCAGAACTAACGGGTTGAAATTAAATCAAAAGAGTTTCCGTCTAGACATTAGGAAGAATTTTCTAACAGTTAGAGTGGTTCCTCAGTGGAACAGGCTTCCTCCGGAGGTGGTAAGCTCTCCTTCCCTGGAGGTTTTTAAGAAGAGGTTAGATGGCCATCTGTCAGCAGTGCTGATTCTATGACCTTAGGCAGATCATGAGAGGGAGGGCATCTTGGCCATCTTCTGGGCATGGAGTAGGGGTCACTGGTGGTGTGTGTGGGAGGGAGTTGTGAATTTCCTGCATTGTGCAGGGGGTTGGACTAGATGACCCTGGTTGTTCCTTCCAACTCTATGATTCTATGAAGGGACCTCTAAACACATTCATTGACTGGTTCAGTTTGGTCACGTACCTGATTCCAAACATACAGTGAACATAATTAAATAAAGCTCTTCTCAGCATGGTTGTGTCGACATCTTCATGCGTAGCCATAGTGTTGTATGTGAGGTTGTAGACCATGCGGAACTTCTCATCCAAGAGATGCCCAATGTCAGAATAAAGCCTGTTCACAAGGGAGAATCCATGGTTTTCCCAGGTATAGTCCTAAAAAAGAAAAGGCCACTGTATGTTTGCATGGGCTGTGTCTGGGCCCTCTTGCAGAATGATTTTTGATGGCATATAACTCAATTCTGGAACTACTACTCCCGGGTTCGTACAAGTACTTCTCTATTTGGTTTCTCCAACTACAGCCAATGTCAGTAAACATACCTGGGCCCGGAATGTTGGTAGATGCTCTTCTCCCCGCCTGGCAAAGTCTTTGTACCCAAAACCAGGATCTTCAATGTAGCGGGAAACGTCGGCTATGGAAAGTATTTCATCATCAAATGCTGGGAAAGAAAAGTATGTAGGGTACTAAGTGTGCGCTTTTCATTATTAATGGAGGATATTAAGGGGGTTAATCTGTGTTCACGTGCTCGCACTTCACTTTTCAGTTGCAAACAGAAAATGTCGCTGAGGGCTTGTCTCTGCTGCTCCCTTGTTTCTGATACACAATGTAGACTGGGGCAATGGAAAGAAGCTGGTAAGAGACTAGAAATCTTCATAGTATCCAAGGTATAAGAAGAGAACATGAGCCACTGATTTAAGACCCAAGTGGCCACAAATTTAGGGCTCTGCTACCAGAATAGAGGAATCAGAATGAATGACATACCCTACAAAAAAGGCAGGGATCCTTCCACAGGGAGAATTTCCATGTGTTAAAGGGGAAGCTGGCCATGCACATTTGATAGCCTAGACAAATCTTGGTGGACAAGGGATCAGCATGGCTTGAATTACTATCCCTACACATACTGTGGAGGAATCATATGCACTGATTAAGAAAATACAGCCATTCCTTATCCTTTAAATTAGAGCCATCTGGACACTGCTGAAGATTTCAGTGAGATAAATGAGGGCTAAGAGCCATAACATAGCCAAGTATAACGTAGCCAACAAAACCATTACTAAGCAAGGACAATTGCTCTGTCCAGAAACCTCCCCCCACCTCCCACCTGCCACCCCCAACTATCAGCTAGCTTGCCTGCTGTAAAGTTGGCTGTAGGTGGCCTTGGCGTCCCATCTTGGCTTGCCTTTCAGGTGCCCTGACAAGGGTGGGTTGGGAAGCCTGCTACTTCTCTACTACTAACACCTTTTAAAAAACCCTCTGCCAATCCAAGAATCACAAGGGATGCTTTTATCTTTTTTTCTGGTTCACTAGCCAATCAGAACAAAATTCTGCATGGGAAGAAACTTGCCTGGCAATTGTACAAACAGGCCTTCATTGCAGGTTTTTTTTTTTAAATCCAAATTGTTGAGCCTAGACTTGGGTTTTCTTATTGATTTCTGCAATCTTTTCTGGTTCACTTAGAGGTAGATCTGTGCCTGCGTTTTAAAACAAAACCACAGACAACTGGGCTCTTTGACTCCAATGCTGAGTGGCAAAACATTCCACTTGAAGTGTCTTTAAAACTTTTAAACAAGTTCTACCACATAAGGACACTTTAGTCCTACAGATGCTAAACACCTTTCTTTTTGAAAATATGTAAGTGAGCTATGCGAGGGCTGCTTTTGAAAAACAGCCACCAGCCCATTTAAATCCAGCAGTTTGTTGTTCACTTTCCACGTTACCTATATTGGCCTGAATCTCCCCCAGATCATAAGCATTTGTGACAGGTGAGACACCCATTCAGAAATGGTTGGCTAACACTGCTCAACAATAATTGGAGAGCAATCTCTAGAGTGGCTTTCTACAGGACTTCCAACCCTCCTCTGTAACTACTGAATTTAATGTACTTCACACAACTGATCTTGTATTGGGCTAGGAAATGCTCTAAATCAGGGGTGTCAAATCCTAATTCCCCAATCCAGGAAAGGCCCCAAACCCCACTAGACAGTGTTCACTCTCCCTGAATTAGATGATAAATTCTACTGCAGACAATATCATTTAAAATATCACATCCCACCACCAAACCACTTGTACAAACCACTTGCTTCACCATCTCCTGGAACCCAGAGGAGCAAGCATTCCTAAACTAGAAAAGCCAGCTATAAAAACAAGTGCAAGAGCACTCACCCGAAAATGCACCTGCCTTGAAAACGGTTTGGTCATGTGCATCAAATCAGCAGGAGCACCACAGGCCACAATGAAGACCCCGAACAGGGTTTCAGAAGCCCCCTGGGACTTATGTTAGGCAGTTCTGTTCTAAGAGCTGATTAACACATCTGGAGAAATCCCTGTGGGGAAGCCTTGTTGTGACTGAGCCACATCAGGCTGCAGAAGAACACTGGAACGTGCTCTAATACCCAAATGTGCAGCTTTTAAAAATCAGCACATTACAGACATCTAGGCTACAGTCTCCTCCACTATGGGCTATTCCCCCCGCCTTATTATTTTTTTTTATACAGGAGAACATTCAAACAAGCAACTTACATCAGCAACCTGAAGCAGGAACGTCCCAGGAAGGCTGGGCCATGGAGATTCAAATGAACATATGAAGCTGCCTTATACTGAATCAGACCCCTGGTCCATCAAAGTCAGTATTGTCTACTCGGACCAGCAGTGGCTCTCCAGGGTCTCAGGCAGGGGTCTTTCACATAACCGACTTGCCTAGCCCCTTTAACTGGAGATGCCGAGGATTGAACCTGGGACCTTCTGCATGCCAAGCAGATGCTTTACCACCAAGCTACAGCCCTTCCTTACATCTCATCTCCACAAAGAACACAGCAGCATCACTTGTCTGTCAGTGGGGGAACTCCTTATTTTCTTCTAATCCTTTGTCATTCAGTTCAGCTCTGGCTCTTGAGTGATACCTTCTGAATGCTGAACAGAAAAGGGCTCAAAAGGAAACAGACTGGGAGAAGTACCTTCGGTGACCACTAGGAGGCTCTCCGTCTTCTCCTTCTCGAAGCGAGTGTCCATTTCCTCCTGGGAGGCCTCCTCGTCCTCCTTCTCCTCCTGCAGCCGCCTCAACCTGTTCATCAGAGCCTCCAGTTCACTTAAGGAATCCGAGATCTGCAACAGAGCGCAAGTTAACAAGGAGTGCAACAGGCTGGGAGAGCGGAAGCTTCTGGAGTTGTCGGTCTTGCCCCTTGTTAAATTATACATAATACATAAATTCGATTATGAACTTAAATAAAATGTTTTTTTTAAAAAACAATACAGACAAATGTGGACAAAAGAGGCTGAGAAAGATAAAAACAAACAAACAAGAAAGACTTGCCCTGCTTCCCCAGGGAAAGTTCATACCAAAGTTTATTCCATATACCCAAGTCTGGGCTAAAATGGGGAGCTGTGCAAATAAAATTCTGCAACCTGCTTGGTGTTCTTATGTTGCACAATACTGTATATTTTTTCATTAATTTTTTTATTGTTTACCACTTTATATTTTATAATTTCATATTAGTCATTCTACTGATGCTAGGTCCCACTGACTGGAGAGAAGGTCACATAGGAAACTGAAGCCCACCTTCAGTCACTGAAAACATTATTTAATCACTCCTCTGGCTATTAAGCTTTCAGCGGATATTGGGCCCACACGAAAAGTTGAAATATTGCAATGTCCTGCGTGCAAAGAAGAGGAAAGCAGATCCTACAGGGGGCAGCAAGCTCTAACTAGACAGGACTGTAGGGGGAATACCTTCTTTCCAAAGGGGGCTTCTCGTCTGCCTGCATAATGCTACTCTTTGGCTTTTCTTCTAGGACAGTATAGAACAGGGGTGTCAAACATAAGGCCTGGGGGCCTGATCCGGCCCCTTGAGGGCTCTTATCCGGCCCGCAAGCCAGCCGAGGCAGCCACCCCCCCCCCACTCTCAATCTGGGCTGGCAAGGCATGGCATGGCCCGACCAAGTGGCATTTATGTCATATCCGGCACTCATAACAATTGAGTTTGATGCCCTTGGTCTAGAATTTTCTCTCAGCCAGTCAGGCAGCTAGGTTTATCTCTTCTCCTTCCTGTGCTGTTTGTTAGTTCCCAAATACAGCTTTAATGGGTTCAGTGACCTGAGTGCTGCACAGGCACTCTACCAACACAATGAACTTGCGACAGACACAAAGGCTGTTGCTTTTCTCTTTTTTCAAAGGAAAGCAAAGATTCTTGGGAGGCTGTATTATGTACTATTTATTCAGTGTAGAATATATGAGCCTTTGGGTATTCCTCAACAACCAGCTTCTTTCACTCACCTATTGAGACCCCAAATCACATTTTTCTCTCACCCTTCCATCATGGAGTTCATGGTGGCATACACAGTTCTCCCCATGTGAGGTTCAGTTGGGCTGAGAAAGCATGACTGACCCAAGGCCACCATGTGAGTTTTATGACTAAGTGGAGATTTGGGGCCAAGGGCACCCCTGGGCCTAGTCTAACACCCTTTACTAACACACTGTTGTGCAGTTTCACTCTCAAGCTCTGTTCTTACAGGTACGAACCCATGAAAGCTCCCTCTATCCATACTGCATGATCTCTGAAGGAATGGGCACCTAGAGCCAAACAAGGACACATACCCTTCGGATGTGAGTGGTCCCAAATGGGTTGACAGACACTTGAAGATTTCCTTTTATAGGTTAAGTTACCAATAAGGCCCGTTAAGTTATGAGCCCCATGGCGCA
Source organism: Euleptes europaea (assembly GCF_029931775.1). NCBI lineage: Eukaryota > Metazoa > Chordata > Lepidosauria > Squamata > Sphaerodactylidae > Euleptes > Euleptes europaea. Next base: position 13,104,393 of record NC_079323.1, read on the forward strand.
GAGTGGTAAGCTGCAGTACTGCAATCCAAAGCTCTGCTCACGACCTGAGTTGGATCCCAACAGAAGTCAGTTTCAGGTAGCCGGCTCAAGGCTGACTCAGCCTTCCGTCCTTCTGAGGTCGGTAAAATGAGTACCCAACTAACTGCGGTTACGTGCAGACGACTGGGGAAGGCAAACATAGTCTGCCTAGTAAACATTGGGATGTGACATCACCCCATGGGTCAGGAATGACCCGGTGCTTGCACAGGGGACTACCTTTACCTTTTTATACCAATAAGGCAGAAAAATTATTCACACTTCTGCCTGTTGGTTTAACACACCCCACTAGGAGGGAAGTCCACTCTCCAGTTTGAAATTCTCTACAGGTCAAAACTAAACCTGGGAAGAAGGGTCTGCAATAATTTTACAAATATCAGGAGGGGGCCATATGCAGGGAAGAGAAAAGCAGATGGGGGAGGGTCACTTAACTTTTTTCTTTCCTGTCCCCTCCTCCAGCAGTTCTTCCAAACCTGGCATTCCCAGATACATGTTTGCAGTGACTAGGACAACAAAAGGCTGAGGGAGCAGAGGCAGGCAGCTGCTAGCTCAGTGGAGGGCCTCCCCTCCCCCCCACCCACCCCATGTTGCTCAGAAAGGTTTCCTAAAAGCCCAGTGCCAAGGGCTGGGCTTCCAATAGCCTTCCACCCAAAGGCATGTGTTGAAAACTTGAACAAATTTAATTGTGTAATTTGTCCGCACTGTAGAATTCCTAGTCACTTCAAAAGCTGTCTTTGAAAGAAAGTTATCTCTTGTTCTTTGAAAGAATGCAACTCCTGACAACTGCATTTACCTTTTTTTGGGGGGGGGGGAGTGCAAGACCACAAGTGAGCCCATATGTAAACTTCAGTTACCCAAACAGTCTCTGAAGTTAGAAGAGTTTTTTAAATATTGATAGGATCAGAAGGAACTGCAGCAGGGAGCTTCCTAGACTGTCCACTGTGCTGCATTACTTGAGGCCGTGGAGCAGAAGATGAGAGATCAGCAAGACCCTCCTACCTCCCAGTATGGCTCTGCCCCCAGGCAGCCCAGTGGGGCCTCCTGAGCAAGCTGGCCTATAAATGCTTCCAGGAGAAGGAAGGTCACTGCATGGGCAACGGTCAGGCTGGACTTGATTGCGCGGCTCCCTAGTTTGGTTCCTGGTCTTCTCTGCCTGCCCGTCCTTTTCTCCATCAGGAAGCTTTTCTATGCATGGTGTAATGGTTAAGAGTGGGGGTTTGGAGAGGTGGACTCTGATCTGGAGAAGCGGGTTTGATTCTCCACTCCTCCACGTGAGCGGCGGAGGCTAATCTGGTGAACCGGGCTGGTGTCCCCACTCCTACACATGAAGCCAGCTGGGTGACCTTGGGCTAGTCACACTCCCCTTAGAGCTCTCTCAGCCCCACCTACCTCACAGGGTGTCTGTTGTGGAGAGGGGAAGGGAAAGTGGTTGTAAGCCGGTTTGACTCTTCCTTAAGTGGTAGAGAAAGTTGGCATATAAAAACCAACTCTTCTTCTTCCTCTTACTTCATTTATACCCTGCCTTCCTCCCCAGTAAAGACCCAAAGTGGCATATGGCCTTCTCCTGTCTTTGCCACAAGGTAGCCCTATTTCTCCCTCCACACCACCACAGGTTTCTCAGCTTAGTCCCTGCCCTGCAACTGACAAGCCTTTGGGTTGACTTTCCTTTAGATCTGACCCAGCCCTTCACAGTTCAATCCCACCCTTGTGACCAGCCCACGACTGATGAATGCACTGGGAATTGAGATCTGAACTACAAAGAGGATTAAAAAAAACAAAAACCCTGAAGACTGTAATGGACAAGAACAGAAAAAGCACATCTGGCCACACTAACCCCAAAGTTGTTGCTGGTGAGGGATGCGTTTTCGATGTTGTTGTCGTTGGCAAGATCGCAGACGCAGAAGCTGTTAACCGATATGAGCCTGTACCCGTTCGAAGTATTGAGATCCCTCTCTGGATTGATGCCACTACCAAAGACAAAACTTGCCAAGGCGTGATAGTGTGCCAACAGGACCACGGCATGCACCAGTTCAGGAAGAGACCAATTATTTTCCCCCGTCTTGACAAGTTTCTGAAACGAAAACAAGAAAAACCACACACACACACGTATATTTCCACATCGGATGCAAACACTGGAAGGAGACAGATTGCTGCAGTGGGAAAGGAGGGAGGCCACAGGTGCAGCCTCTTTAGAATTTCTATTTTGAAAGGGATAGCTGGGAAGGACGGAGCTGAACTGCATTGGGAGGATACACAGCTCCACGTCCTGAGTGCCGGGAAGTGGCTTTCTAGCACTGCTATCCTCTCCCATGCCCTCTGCTCAGGGGCCAGAGCTCTTGTGCCTTCGCACGGGACTGTCACTGGACAATCCTGGCTGGCAGGCTTAGAAGCCTGTGCCTCCCGCACTCAATTCCAGCTTCAAAACCATCCCTGAGTGGAAGCACCCTGAGGCCTCTGGACCACCTTCAGGGCTCTTCAGATGTAGTGGTTAAGAGTGGTGGACTCTGGTTTGGAGAACTAGGTTTGATTCCCCACTCCTCCACATGAGTGACAACTAATCTGGTGAACAGGGTTGGTTTTCCCACTCCTGCACATGAAGCCAGCTGGGTGACCTTGGGCTAGTGACAGTACTCTCTGAACTCTGTCAGCCCCACCTACCTCACAAGGTGTCTGTTGTGGGGTGGGAAAAAGAAAGTTTGATTCTTAAGTGGTAGAGTGGTAGAGAAAGTCAGCATATAAAAAACAACTCTTCTTCTTCTAATCTCACCACCTTCCCCTTCCTCACCATCAACTTACGCAATCTCTAACAGAGTCAAATAATTGCTCGCTTTTATTTTCTCAAAAGAAGAATGGCCACAGCTTCTTTGCCCCAGCATCCCTGATGCAACCCGTGTTAAGGGCACAGTGCAACGTAAGAGCTTTACATAAGAACATAAGGCCATGCTGGATCAGACCAAGGTCCATCAAGTCCAGCAGTCTGTTCACACCATGGCCAACCAGGTGCCTCTAGAAAGCCTGCAAACAAGACAACTGCAGCAGCATTGTCCTGCCTGTGTTCCAAAGCACCTAATATAATAGGCATGGTCCTCTGATCCTGGAGAGAATAGGTGTGCATCATGACTAGTATCCATTTTTACTAGTAACCATGAATAGCCCTTTCCTCCAAGAACATGTCCACTCCCCTCTTAAAGACTTCCAAGTTGGCAGCCATCCCCACATCCTGGGGCAGGGAGTTCCACAATTTAACTATGCATTGTGTGAAGAAATACTTCCTTTTATCAGTTTTGAATCTCTCATCCTCCAGCTTCAGCAGATGACCCTGCGTTCTAGTATTATGAGAGAGGGAGAAAAGCTGTCAAGTCTGTTGCCCTTACTCAGGATGGCATACATGGTTGTCCCTCTTCCATTACATCCTCACAACTACCCTGTGAGGTAGGTTAGGCTGAAGCTGCCCCAAAACCATTCAGTAAATGTCATGGCAAGTGGGAATTGAACTTTCATCTCCAAAGTCTAGTGTAGTGCTGTAACTGCTACACTAAGAACATAAGAACATAAGAAAGGCCCTGCTGGATCAGACCAAGCCCCCTCAAGTCCAGCAGTCTTTTCTCACAGTGGCCAACCAGGGGCCTCTAGGAAGCCCCCAAACAAGACGGCTGCGGCAGCATTGTCCTGCCTCTGTTCCACAGCACCTGATATAATAGGCATGCTCACAAGAATATAAGAAAGGCCCTGCTGGATCAGACCAAGGCCCCTCAAGTCCAGCAGTCTGTTCACACAGTGGCCAACCAGGGGCCTCTAGGAAGCCCACAAACAAGATGACTGCGGCAGCATTATCCTGCCTGTGTTCCAAAGCACCTGATATAATAGGCATTACCCTCCGATACTGGAGAGAATAGGTATGCATCATGACTAGCATCCATTTTAACTAGTAGCCATGGATAGCCCTCTCCTCCATGAACATGGCCACTCCCCTCTTAAAGCCTTCCAAGTTGGCAGCCATCACCACATCCTGGGGCAGGGAGTTCCACCATTTAACTATGCGTTGTGTGAAGAAATACTTCCTTTTATCAGTTTTGAATCTCTCACCCTCCAGCTTCAGCAGATGACCCTGCGTTCTAGTATTATGAGAGAGGGAGAAAAGCTGTCAAGTCTGAGTTTCTACCATGCCCTACTAGACATTTATTTTCTCTCCCTACTCTTGGCTCCAAATAACTCAAAAAACAAGAGGCCCAGCTACACTCAACCGGGGAAGCTGAAAATCAGCTGGGTCAGCAGGCGCCCCTGCCCAATGAACAAGGCCTTCCTGAGCACAAGTTCAGAAAATCAGTCCCACTCTGAATGTAAGCAAAACATAATCTGCTACGGTTCTCATACGCCATTTCGTCCTCTTCAGTCTTCATCAGCATGCATTTGAATGGCTATTGCTAGGCCTCTTTATTCATATAAGGAAGAGCAGCTCATCTACAATGTAACTAAGAGGGATGGTTCAAGACAAGGAGGAGGCTGATTGCTTTCTTGCTCCTTGTCAGATGGGATGGAGCACTGTTATTTCAGGCTTTAGGAAGGTTAAAATAACCCACCCCTAAAGATATCCAAAGCTCAACTGGCCATACTTCCTTGCAACGGCAACTTTCCTGTTGCCAAGCCAGGGCCAGAAAGGAAACATGCTATAAAAATTCAATCTGCATCAATTTCCTCCTCTTGCTTTCAAACAGAACGGGTGAACTTGAGGGCAGATGAGAACTGGGAGGAGAGATATTAGGGCTTTCTGTTGATTTTTTTAAAACAATTGCAGCTAGTAATTTTAATTGGTTATTAAGGCAGAGGATTATTACGCATCATGGAAATCTCAATAGGGGTACCTTTCTGAAGCTATTGAAGGAAGAGTTCTCACCCTAGGAAAATTTGCCTGCCATCATTATTATTTATGTTCCAGGCTAAGCCCATCATACTTGCCTGAGCTTTAAAGGAGATTCACCTTTCATGGGTTTTGTAATGTTGACACAAAGAATCCAGTCTCTATGCAGTCTCCCTATCTTCCTTTAGCAATCTGTGTCATCCAGTCACCAAGACCCCCCCTGCCTGATTTCCTGCTTCTTATTTAAAGGAATGCTTTTATTTGCCCTCATCTTTTTAGCAGTGTGTTCATTCTTTTTTTCCCGCCTGTCTTCACATAACTTCACAGATCCTGTGCTCCTTCTTGTTCATTTCATTTGGGCAAGACTTCCCCTTTTCAAAAATAAGAAGCTTCCTTGGCTGTTACTGGCTTCTCTGCTTTTGCACATTAACCACAAGGGATGGGTCTACAGGGCTGTACTTTGATCCATGTGAACCAAAGGCAGAACTACACATTACACACAAACATACATAAGCAGTACCACACTGCCTCTTTTAAAAAAAATGAAAATCTACTACGAAGGGGATGACAGGGATCAGTGGAGTGTGGGGTACATTTGAGGGCAACATTTTCCTCTGACAGCCTCCTTATCTCTTGACCCACCATGAACAGACAGTGACAGAAAGGAGGGATGGAAATCCAGTCAAAAGTTGAAATGAGACCCTTGACTGAATCCCCCAGCTTAACTCCCCAGAAAGCAGAGTTTACACATAAGCAAGCATTTCAGCATCATTTCCAGGTGATCCCAATGAAATACCTGAATGTGCTCTTTTGTAACTAGCCAGGGTCGGTGTGCAAGAAGCTTATTGATTTCATTCAGATTCTTCAGTCTTTGTGGAACGTACTCCAAACCATTCAGCCATTCGGGTATCCCTCCGGTCTTCAAAAACTCATCCACATGCATGTTTATTAGGTAGAAACACTGGTGCCGGGCAGCGGCCTGGAGTTGGAAACACAGGTGCATGTAAGCTGCAGGCAGCACATTTAAAATAGCACGTTTCTTGCTATGGAGAAGGCAGGGGGTAACAATAGGCCTAAGGCGTAAGATATGCCAGTGTGGTGCAGTGGTTAAGAGCAGTGGTTTGGAGTGGTGGACTCTGATCTGGAGAACCGGGTTTGATTCCCTGCATGAGTGGTGGAGGCTAATCTGGTAAAATGGATTTGTTTCCCCACTCCTCCACATGAAGCCAACTGGGTGACCTTGGGGTAGTCCCAGCACTCTTAGAACTCTCTCATCCCACCTACCTCACAGGGTGTCTATTGTGGGGAGGGGAAGGGAAGGTGATTGTAAGCTGGTTTAAGTCTCCCTTAAGTGGTAGAGAAAATCGGCATATAAAAACCAACTCTTCTTCTTCATATAACTTCAAGAAGGCGGAGACTCATTCATGCAACACACACATATCAAGTCCGCAAGAATTCTAGCTTACCTTGTCGGAGACAGGAAGATAAACTGAGCACGCACAATTCACGTGCATATAAACTATGAAAGCTATGTGCATTATGAACATTGGCAGGCATAGTACAGAAGCAACGACAGTTGGCACAGCATGGCAGCTAAGTCACTGAGTGGTGAATTATTAAGTCCTTGCTGCAGATCTCACCTCTGCCACAAACTCACTCAAACAGCTTTAGGCAAGTTACCATCATCTATTGTTGTATAATCAATCATATCAGGCACCAGACTCCAGCTTAAGTCTGTTATTTGGTAGTAAACCTCTTGCTTGTCTCAAGCCCAGCTGCTGGGATTTCAAAGAAACTCTCAGAGAACTAGAGTTCTGTGACAGCACTTTCTCTCAGACTCAGAGGGGAAGCAAATGAAGTTGGGCTTAATTTGCACTGAAGCGCTAGTTAGAAGTGGCACTGGGGAAAAACATGAAGGGAAACAGAGAGTGGAAAAGAAGCAGCGGAATGCTCCAGGACATACCATAATTGCAATGTAGTGTCGGTAGGGCAAAGGAAGAGGCCCATCCATACGCAACATGTAAAACTGACTGCGGAGAAATGACTCCAGGTACTGGGTGTGTAAACTCATGACCTGTGTGATGTTGTCAAGGCGACCAGATATAGAATATTCTTCCACAAGCAGGTGCATTCGTTCATTCAAACTGTTTGCTTGCATAACCTTCAGGGAACAAAAGCAGGCAAGTGAAGGAGGTTATTTATCTATTCACTTGTATATTTTATTAACCATCTTGCTATGAGAAGCTCAAGGCGATACACGTCAACAGATTCTTTTCAACTGCAAAGTTCTAAAAAAGTTCAACAATAACGATACAGATTGCTCAGCTAAAGGACAAAACACCAGAAGGTATGAGAGAGTCCAACACACCCAAGGCCATCTTGAGAACTTCAAAATGTTAAGAGAAAACAGGACTAAATACTTCTAGACTAAAAAGCAAGGTAGCCCACTCTTCACAAAGTGTATTCCACTACTGAGAATTTTCTGCTATGTCCTCTCCCTTTCTACATGCTGGTGTGTGGTACAGTGTATGAGATTCAATGTGAGTAAGTGTAAAGTGATGCATATTGGGGCAAAAAATCCCAACTTCACATATACACTGATGGGATCTGTGCTGGCAGCGACAGACCAAGAAAGGGATCTTGGGGTGGTAGTGGATAGCTCAATGAACATGTCAACCCAGTGTGTGGCTGCTGTAAAAAAGGCAAATTCCATGCTGGCCATAATTAGACGAGGAATAGAGAATAAAACTGCTGATATCATACTGCCCTTGTACAAATCTGTGGTGAGACCACACTTGGAATACTGTGTACAGTTCTGGTCACACCTCACCTAAAAAAGGATATTACAGAGCTTGAGAAGGTGCAGAAAAGAGCAACCAAAATGATTAGGGGACTAGAGCAACTGTCCTATGGGGAGCAGTTAAGATGCTTAGGGCTGTTTTGCTTGGAAAGAAGGTGGCTGAGGGGAGACATGATAGAGGTCTATAAAATTATGAATGGTTAGGAGTGGACAGTTTTTCTCCCTCTCCCATAATACTAGAACACGGGGTCATCTGCTAAAGCTGGAGGGTGAGAGATTCAAAACAGATAAAAGGAAGTATTTTTTCACGCAACGAATAGTTAAATTGTGGAACTCCCTGCCCCAGGATGTGGTGATGGCTGCCAGCTTGGAGGGCTTTAGGAGGGGAGTGGACATATTCATGGAGGAGACAGGTATTCATGGCTATTAGTTAGAATAGATACTAGTCATGCTGCATACCTATTCTCTCTAGTATCAGAGGAGCATGCCTATTATATTGGGTGCGGTGGAACACAGGCAGGATGGTGCTGCTGCAGCCGTCTTGTTTGTGGGCTTCCTGGAGGCACCTGGTTGGCCACTGTGTGAACAGACTGCTGGACTTGATGGGCCTTGGTCTGATCCAGCAGGGCCTTTCTTATGTTCTTATGTTCTTAGTGTAGCAGTTACAGCACTACACTAGACTTTGGAGATGAAAGTTCAATTCCCACTTGCCATGACATTTACTGAATGGTTTTGGGGCAGCTTCAGCCTAACCTACCTCACAGGGTAGTTGTGAGGATGTAATGGAAGAGGGACAACCATGTATGCCATCCTGAGTAAGGGCAACAAAATATACATTAAAAGGGGGGGAATCAAACAACTATGTACCCACACTGTACGGTCTAAAGCGATGCCCATCAGAAAGGATGTGGGCTCTCTCCCACTCACTGCTCAGTAGCCACATGCTGTCTTTACACACCCCACCACTGTGTTTTCCCCTAAAAGCCAAGAGTTCTGTACTGCCTTATATACTACAAAACTGACTGTGGCCCGAGTTCTAACAGGCTACAGCTTACTCCATTAGATGTATTCTGTTTAAAGACTATGCCCTACAGAAACTCGCAATTCATTTGTTGGTCTGCAGATACCACAGGGCTCAGTGGAGTGCCTTTGTCTGTTTCTTGGCCCACAGTCTGTTCTGGGATTCTCTCCAGAGATACTTAGCCAGCAGGTCAATTGCCCAATACAAAACTGGACCAAACTGTCTGGACACAGGGCTAGACTCCAGGGGAAACATCCACCAGGTATATCTGCCCCTATCTGCATTGAGGAAGCCACAGCCCTCAGTTTGCAAGATCTGAGCAAGGCTTGCAAAGACAGGACATTTTGGAGGACATTGATTCATACAGTCACCATGAGTCGGAAGCGACTTGATGGCACTTAACACACACACACGCCTGCATTACACTGTTGCCTTACTTGGGGATATGTGATTAAAAAACAACAACAGACTTACTTCTTTCTCTGGTATAAAGGCACTTGGTCCTCTTGTTAAAGGCAGAGAGACTCTGATTTTCTTTTCCTGAAATAGAAAGATTACAGAAGCAAGAGTTACCATTCTTTACTACTATCTTGGATATGTGTATGTCAGAGAGATGGTACAACCGTGCCTTCAAAACACGTCAGCATTCTCTGCAATCCTAGCAAGGTGATTTTTTATGACTTGTCATCTGAATTGACAAGACAGGGGTTAGGAGATTTACATGCCTGCCCACTTAAGGCCACTGGTGGTCTTCTTGGACTTAAAACAAATCATATGAAATATTGCCTGAGCTGTAGTCTGCAAAAAGGACAACCACACATCAGCTCCTATAGTTCCAACCCCAGAGTCAAGGAACAGCATACTGGGTACAGCACATGGCGTCAAAAGGGAAGAAGTAGCTGGTCTGCTATTGTTAAGGTAACGGAAATTAGCCCAGCCTTCCAAACAATCAGCCCACCCCAAAATCATGCTCCCCAAGGCAGCGAGAATCCACATCTACCATTCCACGCTTCTGTACTGCCCTTCTCAAAAAGCAGTTCACACAAAGGTGAGACAACCACAGAATATTAACAGCAGACTATAAAAAGAAGAGATGAGATGACCCTGGCAGCTCAGTAGTGAAATGGCAGTTAGTACACATTGGACAACAACCTATGTGTGTAAGAAAATCCAAATGGCCTTCTGGACAAGATAACTTTGGGAGGAGGCCATTAGCTGTGAGGAAATAACTGGGGAGCCTTAACTCTTCCGCTGCTGCTGCTTTCTCTCTAGCTCTCTTCCCTCAAAGTGCTTTCTGCACTGTGAGTTTCCAACCTATCATCCTTTTCTGCCCTCCCCCTTTCCTTTTCTAGCTCAACTATTCCAGTCTCCTCCTTTCTTTAATGATTCTTCCTTCCTGCCCTCTATACCTGGATCTCCCAACCCACAACACTGACGGCACACCCACCCTGCTCCAGACCCTGCCTCAAAACCCACCTTTTCCACAAAGCCTTTGGTTTTAACCCTACATCCTCAACCCCAAATGCAAAAAAACCCAGGAATGTGTAGCTGCATGTCTCTGTTCATCCCATTATTCTGCATTCTGCAGTCTCCTCTATTGTCTCCCCGACCTGACTGTAAGCACCTCTAAGCGGTGCTTAACATCACCCTATAAAATGATGTGTACTGGAATGGCACCAGAACTGTTTTGGATAGGCCGAGCAGGCAGGCTTAAAAAAACCCCACAAACACATGCTTACTTGGCAAAGGCCATAATGAAGGTAGATCACATGCATGTGGAAGGTCTCGGGTTCAGTACCTGCAATCTCCAGTTAAAAGCTCTTGGCTAGCAGGACTCAGGAAAAAAGCTCCTGGTCTTGGGACCCCAAAGAGACCCTGAGTTACAATACACGGTACTGGCCCAGAGGGATCAATGGTCTGACATTAAGAAAGGCAGCTTCACACCCCCAGTCATTCTAAGACAAGCCACTAGAAGAAAGTGCCCTAAGCCAGTAACACAGCCCCCCTCCACATCTCTGTGGTTCTATTCTCTGCTTTCTTCCGTCCCTCCGGACAAGCAGCTAATTCCAAGGCTTTTCTTGCATATTTGTGTGGGCCTTTAGTGCCAATGTGTGATTGGCACAGGCAGAAACATTCGGCCTTAAAAATCTGGATGTTTTAAGTGGCAAACAATGCTACAAAAATGACACTACACCCATTAGGCACACACAGTTACGTTAACGACTTACGGCCAAAAAAAAAAAAAAAAAGGAAAAGAACTAATGTTCATCATGCTTCCCTGTCTGATCACCCAGAAATACATATTCTTACTTGGAGACGATCAGACAAGAAAGCTATTTGCAAGCCTGTTAGGCGAGTAAAAGAAAATGATACTGCAGTGCTCTGTTAAATGTGGGTGCACGAAAACAAATTGTGCAAGAGCTATAACACAAACAATGCCACAGTTCTGGGAAGGTTATCAGAAAAATAAGTTGCAGCAAGCTTATATCCCTCCCCACCCCACCCCACCAGGAGGTAAAACATTGCCAAGTAAAAAAAAAAAATTATGTCAAGCTTGGGAGGACAGGAAAACAAGAAACAAAGAACTCACACAAATTGTTTCCAACTGGTGAAAATGTTGGACTAGACTTGAAAAATACAGAAAAGTACAACCAAATGCTTGCTCCCTGGCAAATCTGTAAGTTATATGACCGCCCATTTCTCTAGCTTTTTTTTTTGCTACTTAGGAAAACAGCTCTCCCTGTCTGCCACTCTCCCACTACATCTCAAGCAAGTTTTTAAAAGTTATGAAAAACTTGTATCTGCCTGTGTACTAAGAAACCTCTCCTATCACCAGCATGACAAGCCACCGTGGCTGTTCAAGTACAGTACCAAGTTGCTGAGTTGGGGACACTTGCACATTTGCAGTATCTTTGGGGATTTCCAAGATCAGGGAGAAATCCACATGTGATTGCACATGCTCATTTAAACTGGGTGACTAAACATACAACTTTCACATCGCAGCTCAAAGCCTGCTTGTGCTACTTATCTCTGGCATGCTAACACAGCATATGTAACAACAGAGGGGACCAGCGTCAAGGACATGCTGGTCACATGCAACATCAGATGGGCAGGTTCTTCTTGGCCTCCACATAGTGATTGTATCAGGCATCAATTGTCTAGAAGTGCCTGGAAAACAGAGTTGCACTTACCTGTAACTGCTGTTCATTGAAGTCTTCGGTGCAGACACACATGTGGGACTGCGCCTGCACGCAGGCCTGCCGCCGGAAACTTTTATTAGTTTCAGACCTCTAATTGGGGATGCCCCTCCCCTCGGCTGCGGCCGGCTTCCCGCAGGATCAACCGCGTGCTCCTGGGCGGGGCATCCCCTCCCTCCTCAGTTCCTCGCCCACCGCCGACCTGTACGACTGGGGCCTTAGCCCTCAAAGCACTCTGGCCCTTGCCATGCCCTGGCAGCAGCCGCTAAGAGTTACATCTCAGACAATTACTTATCGTTCTATAACACTCTTTTTTTTTTTAGGTCGACAGCGGGGTTGGAGGGAGGGATGTGTGTCTGCACCGAAGACTTCAATGAACAGCAGTTACAGGTAAGTGCAACTCTGTTTTCATTTTCAGTCTTCAGTGCAGCCCCACATGTGGGATTATAGCAAGCTTACCATGAAGGAGGTGGGTGTCGATCTAGGAGAACAATGTCTGGAGGACTGCTCGTCCCACTGCAGCGTCACGTCTTGGCTGCAGATCCAGCACGTAGTGCCTGACGAAGGTGTCCTCACTGGCCCATGTCGCCACTTTGCAGATCTCCTGGATGGGAACTTGCCTGTGGAGAGCAGCTGACGAGCCCTGGGCCCTGGTGGAATGAGCACGGACCCCCAGGGGACAAGTCTTTTTTGCCTCGTTATAGGACAATCTCACTGCGGAAACCACCCATCTGGCTATGGACTGGGGGGAAGCAGCCTGACCCTTCTTGTGACCTTGGAAGCAAATAATGAGAGCTTTTGATCTCCTAAAATGCTTGGTCCTGTCAATATAATACGGGAGTGCTCTCTTGACGTCTAGGGTGTGAAGGGTTTTCTCGGCCGACGAAGTTGGTCTAGGGAAGAAAACCGGCAGTACTAAGTCCTGGTTCAAATGAAAACTGGAGACCCCCTTAGGTTTGAACTTAAGGCTGGGGTGTAATACCACCCTCTCATTAAAAATTCTGAGAAAGGGATTATCAACTCTCAATGCTGCCAATTCCCCAGCCCTCCTGGTGGAGGTGACTGCTACCAGGAAGGCTACTTTGGCTGACAGTAGAGACAGGTGAATGCTGGCTAGAGGTTCAAATGGGGGCAACATGAGCTTAGCTAGTACCAGTGATAAAGACCACTGAGGAACCAACCTGGGCGTTGGTGGAAATAGGTTAATGTCCCTTTAAGAAACGTTTGGAAAGGGGATGTGAAAAGGCTGTGAACCCTTCTATTTTATCGTGAAAAGCCGAGATTGGGGCTAGGTGTACCCTCACTGAGGCCACCGAGATCCCCGTCCAATAAATAATCAAGTATCCGGGGAAGGCGGCACAGGAAAAGTGAGATCCCTTTAGAATCGGACCACCTGTCAAATCTCTGCCACTTTCTGTCATAAGAGTAGCGTGTAGAGGGTTTCCTTGCTTGGAGGATAACCTCTTTTACTGGGGATGAGAGACCCTCTTCTGCCAGGGATCTATCTTCCACACTGCCAGATGCAGCCTGTCCACATCGTGGTGATATAGGTGGCCCCACCTGAGCAGTCTTGGGTCCCCTGGGAATGGTCTGCACAATCCTCCCGCCAGTGTCATAAGTTCTGTGAACCATATCTGGCGAGGCCACTGTGGTGCCACCAGAATACATGCAGTGTTGTCCGCTCTGATCTTTCCCAAGACCCTCTGCAGTAGGGGGAAGGGGGGGAATGCGTAGAACAGGGTGCCCCACCAAATTAGCTGAAAGGCGTCCCCCAAAGGCGTTCGCTCCCCGCTAGAGAGCAGAACTGTTCTGCTTTTCTGTCTCCCTGGTGGCAAATAGATCGACCTGTGGCACCCCCCACTCCTGAAAGATGGGGCGCAGGAAGACCTCCGGAAGTTCCCATTCGTGGTTCGTAGAGAACCGCCTGCTGAGGGAGTCGGCCCAAGTGTTGTGCACTCCCGCTATGTGTATGGCCTTCAGATGAATATCGCTCTTTAAGGCCACTTGCCAGACCTTCTGTGCTTCCCAACATAACGGAATGGAGCCGGTGCCTCCCTGTTTGTTCACATAATACACCATAGTGGTATTGTCTGATTGGAGGAGTGTTTGGGAACCTCGCAGTATATCTGAAAATGAGGTAAGTGCATAACGTACAGCCCTCAATTCCAGCGTATTGATAAGTAGGGAGGCTTCTTTGCCCTCCCATTGGCCCTGAATGGATATGCCCTTACAATGGCCACCCCAACTCTCCAAGGACTCATCCGTGGTAAGAGTGAGTTCAGGGCTCCAGTAACCGAAAGGTATCCCCTTCAGAAGAAGGGGATACTCCAAGAGCCACCAACGCAATGATCTCAGTACCCTCCTAGGAATGGATAGTTATGGAACCGAGAATGACGGTTCAGATCAAACTTCCTCAGGAACCAATTCTGGAGCTCCCTCATTTGTAACCTTAGCAAATCGGGTGACAGCTGTGGTGGAGGCCATAAGGCCTAGCAGTCTCTGAATGGAGAGAACTGGTGGTCTACATCTCATGAAGTATTGTACTAAGCGCTTGATTGCTGCCTCTATTGGAATCTAGCACTGCTCCAATGAATTGAGCTTGAGGGGATGGGACTAGCTTGGACTTCTTAAAATTCACCATGAGACCAAGCTTGCTACATGTGGTTAGAACTAGGTCTAAGTGGGCGGAAAATCTAGCAGGACTGTCAGCTGTAACCAACCAGTCGTCTAGGTACGGATAGATACAGCAGCCCCGTTTTCTAAGGAAAGACATGACCACTGCCATGCATTTTGTGATGACTCGTGGAGCCGTGGCGAGTCCAAAGGGGAGGACAGTGTACTGGAAGACCTTCCCATAGCGAAACATAAGGAATTTTCGGTAGTCAGGGTGTATAGACACGTGAAAGTACGCGTCTTTAAGGTCCAAAACAGCAAACCACGTATCTGGGGTAATTAGTTCCATCACAGAGGGCAAGGAGACCATGCGGAACTTTGAAATACGTAAACATTTATTAAGGAGTCTCAGATCAATAATGGGTCTGGATCCCCCATCCTTCTTCTCTACCATAAAAATGCAGGAGAAAAACCAGAACAAGGTAAAGAAACTTTTTGAACAGCACCCTTTTGTAAGAGCTCCTCTAACTGGGGGGCAAAATCAGGGAAGGGGTTGTCCCGGGCCAAACTTGCCGAAAAACAATAGGGCTGAACCTTCAACTTCAGGCGGTAGCCCTCTAAAACAACTCTAAGGACCCAGGCATCTGAACAAATAGAACACCAAGCATCAGCAAAGTGGGCCAGCCTCTCAAGGAATGGGAACTCTCCTTGAGGGGTTTGCCCCAATAGTCAGAATCGCTGTACCTGTTGATGTTGATCCCTTTGATGTGGGCTAGTAGTAGTAGGCCTTTGCTTAAAGCCCTGCTTGTGCTGCCCCGGCTGGTTGATTTGCTGGTGAAACTTCCCTTGGGGAGGATACAGTTGAAAGCGTTGGTATCGCTGGCCTCTGTAGGAAGACGACCCAAAGCTCTGCTGTCGTGGTTGGAATCTCTCTCTTTGGGTTTGGAAAGTAGGAGTGACACCGAGGGATCTCGCTGTCTGTCTGTCCTTTTTAATGTTTGTTAGAAATTCCGTTGTGCCAGAAGCAAAGAGGGTATCACCCTCGAAGGGTAAATCCTCAATCTGTATTCTGGTGTCTAAAGGGAGAGCTGTGGTACGTAACCACGACTGGCGCCTTAAGGTGATCGCTGTGGCCACTGACCTGGTTGCTGTCTCTGCTGCATGCTTACCCGCATTAATCTCCTGTTTTGACAGGCGAGTAGCCTCCGCTTGGATCAACTTCATTGCTGACTTAGATTCCTCGGGTAAAAATTCCAAATGCGGTGTGGCCTTTTTCCATAGGAAGAGTTGGTACCCACCCATTATAGTCTGGTAGTTTGCAATACGGAAATTTAGGGTGGCAGAGGTGTATGCCTTCCGGCCAAGGTGATCCATCCTCCTGCTCTCCTTATCTGAGGGGGAGGAGTGCTGCCCTTGTCTTTGTCTGGTCTGCATCTCCCCCATGACTATAGAGGAAAGGGGTGGGTGGACCATTAGGAATTCCGCAGAGTCCTGTTTGACCCTGTAGAGGTTCTCTATCTTTTTTGTAGATGGGGTGACCGAAGCTGGTTTCTTCCACACTGACTTGGTGACCTCTGAGAGGCCCTCAAGGATGGGGAAAGCCGCAATGCCCGGTGAGTCTGGGTACAGACGGCTCAATGTTTTATCCTTAGGTTTGTTATCTGATGTAGTAATGTTAATGTCCAAGGCCTCGGCCATACCGATCATCTGCTCCGTCCTCAATCTCAGGTCTTCAGAAGGAGAGACGGATTCTGTGTCCCCGACTAATTCATCAGGGGATGGCTCTGATACCCCTTCTGAGCTGTCAGCTGATGCTCTAGTCTCAGGGTCCTCGGGGTCAGATTCAGTCCTTGGGCTCCTCTGTGTGAGAGGATAAAAGGTTGAAGGCTGTTGAGGAACATTGGGGGCCAAAGGTTTGCCCTGCAGATTAATCTGTCTGAATCTGCAGAATTCGATCCACTCTTGCAGTAGTGCTGGGGAGATGGATGGTTGAGCAGTAGGTGTCAAATAAGGCTGAACGGTCCTCTTCGGATCCGAATGGTTCAGATCCGGGGGTAATGGTGGTTCTTCCAACAGATCCAGCTCTACATCAGAGAAGCAATGGAGTGGCGATCCCGAATGGAAGGACGGGGTCCTCGGTACAGGGGTCGGATCTGGCTGCAGGGTCATCGGATCGGAGGCTGTCGGTGCAGGCGTAGACGGTCGGAGAGGGTGTGCGGCTAGAACTGCCGGTCTTCTCTCTATGCTTAGACTTATGTTTACGTTTCTTCACCTTGTGCGTCGGATCCGAGGAGGGTGACTGATCCGAGACGGATCCGGGGCTCTGGGAGGTCAGAGCCGAGTGCGCAGAACGTTTGTCTCGCGGTGTGCCGGGATCAGCAGAGGGAGAGGGAGCCATCAGGGCTTTTCTTCCATAACTCCGCGTTGAGGCGATTGGCGCGGGCATTGCAGGCACAGGTGGAGAATTTTTGGCAGATTTTGCACGTAGAGACATTATGTCCCTCACCCAGGCAGAGTAAACATAAGTCATGTTGGTCCATGTGCGGTATTTTAGTTGCGCACCTAGGACACAGCTTAAAAGGCATCTTGGGGGCCATGCCAGCCCTCGGCACACGGCTGGAGGGATCAAGGCGAAGGCCGGTCTCCAACAATTTGCAGGGTCGCTAAAGAGTTTGAGCGGAAAATCCAAGCGATATCTCACACAAAGCGCGCTCACGAAATCGAAAGTATCTCCGAAGAGTAAATAACGCTGAGGTCTAGAAAAAGCTCCGTACTCGCCGGTGGCAAAGAAGGAACTGAGGAGGGAGGAAATGCCCCACCCAGGAGCACGTGGTGGATCCAGCGGGAAGCCGTCCGCGGCCGAGGGGAGGGGCATCCCCAATTAGAGGTCTGAGGCTAATAAAAGTTTCCGGCGGCAGGCCTGTGCGCAGGCGCAGTCCCACATGTGGGGCTGCACTGAAGACTGAAAATGAACCTAATGTCTGCAAGAGTCCCACCTCCCCTCAAGTAAACCAATTGTAGATGTGGACAAGACCATTACTGGCCCTACAATTAGAAAGAGAACATTGGAAAGCTGGGTTTGAATGGCTCGACTTCTCCCCAGCTGTATCACCAACTCATGAAGAGTGTCAACTGGGATTTGCAAAAAAACAAAAAAAAGAAAGAAAAGAAAAAGAAAAGAAAGAAAATAAAAGCTCATATGGGCCTTCCCACCAATGTGCATAAGTTAATGAAAAAAGAGAGGTAACCAGAGGGTCCCCTCCACCAGTCAAAAATGCCCCTACTTTGCAAGCAAGAAATAAAAGGAGAAGATTTCAATAATACCATTGCCTTAAATGCAAGCTGAAGAGGTACTACTTTCAGAATAGTGGTGCTCACACACAAAAGCTGTGCATCCTTCATTTGAGTTCACATCTCAAATAATCATATCTCAAATACTGACTCCTTCACTATCACTAACACCAGTTTTTCATTGCATGTAAACATAAATGGAGCAGCAACAATGATAAAGGAACATGCCAGCAGGTTACTTTAGAGGCGGGCATTGCCCCCTTAAAGCCCTACCCTGAAAGACGCTTTGCAGTAAGACTACTCTTGACTAGGACAATAACTGCTTTGTAACTGACTTTCAAAGGAAGGAGGATTTTTTAAATCATACTCTCATAACCTGTGCTTTTATAGATGAGAAAAGCATACCTGAAGGACCACCTTGTCCCATACAAACCTACCCTCATACTCTGGTCATCTTTGGGTGCCATGGTAAAGCCAAGGGGTGTACACTTCCCTTTCTTCAATAACTTACTGTCCAATTTCCATACCATTTGGAGAGCTGTGTTTCCCATAGCAGAGGACTTTGCAGCGCTTAGAGTTATGCGTTGCTCGTCCAGAATTTCATTCAACTCAATAATTAAGTGAAAACCACTCTCCAAAGGCTGCATTTCATTAGGAAAGCTATTCTCCCCTCTGACAAAAATGCTATTCATGTGAAGCCCACCAGTTCAGGTTTTCCTGGAACTATAACAACTGGAGAATGGCCCAGAGAATGGTCCAGAGGTGTCTGATGTAGTTCCATCTCTGAAACTACGCAGCTGTGGGCCTAGCCAGTGGCTGGGTGGGAGACTTGCTGTTGAAGGGTCAGATGTAAATTAATCCATTAGGGACTGGCATCAAAATGCTGTGGTGTATTTGCCAAGCCCGATAGGCCCTGTAGCATTGAGGGCTATAGCCAGACAAGAACAGATACTTGTTTTCTTCCCCACCCTCTACTGTATAGTGATTAAAAGCATCCAGATTGGAGGCTGTCTGCTCCCAAATTATGTGGGATTGGGGGCTTTAACTCACCCTGACTCATATTTGGAAAAGTTTTAGACTGGCTAATGGGCTTGAATGTGAATGCTTTATCACTACCTAGTGGAGGCTGAAGGAGGTTTCTTAAAGGTGGCAAGAAAGAACTGTTATGAGAGGAAAGAAAACAGACCCCGCCCCCCTTCAAGTCAAAAGACTTCACCATTGCAAGGAGAAGGGAGGGTCAATCTCTCTGCCTCCTGCTGAACCACTGAAGTTTTGAGATATATTTAGCTGCTTTCAGATGCTCTTTGAGTCGAAAACCACTGCAGAGAGCTGATGGAGAAAAGTGGAAAGAGCCTTGGCTACTTACCGTGAAGGCTTCTTC
The DNA here is from genome assembly GCF_029931775.1 of Euleptes europaea. Taxonomy (NCBI): domain Eukaryota; kingdom Metazoa; phylum Chordata; class Lepidosauria; order Squamata; family Sphaerodactylidae; genus Euleptes; species Euleptes europaea. The sequence continues at coordinate 13,123,590 of NC_079323.1, forward strand.
TGCTCAGAGGGACGAAGGGCATCTTCATTATGGGTGTTTCCTTTTCCTCTTATCTCGGGAGGCAGGAACCAAATATTTAAATTTTTCTGACCTCTGAGGGTAAACGCCCCCTTGTGATCAGTTAAAGACTTTCCGAGCCTTATATATTTAAGATAGACTGAAGAAACATGTTAGTTATAATTCTATACAAGAAATAAGTTCCTAATAAACATTAACGATGAACCTTTAGGATAACTATAAGTCATGAACCAACAAACAGCGTTTAACTTGAATTGAATGTCAACTGGAAGTTAGATGTAACCATGATTACCTGTAATTTTATTTTATTTGTTTTATTTATATTTTACTGACGTCTGGGCGGGCAAGATGCCCTTCGTCCCTCTGAGCAGAAGAAGCCTTCACGGTAAGTAGCCAAGGCTCTTTCTCGCTCAGAGGGAGAAGGGCATCTTCATTATGGGACATACAAGAGCTGTCCCCCGCCCTTGGGAGGATTAGACGTCCTGAAGTATACTTTGCAGTACTCGTCTGCCTAAGGCGGCATCTGCTGACAAGTATAGATCTAATTTGTAGTGTCTCACAAATGTGGACACCGAGGACCAAGTTGCAGCCTTACATATCTCTTCCATAAAGCACGGCAGTCGAAGGCTGCTGAAGTAGCCGCACTTCTTCCCAAGTGGGCAGTAACGCCCGCAGGAGCAGGTAGGTTACTTATTCTATAAGCCTGTGTTATGTATAAGGTGATGGTCCTACTAATGGATGCCTTGGACATATGCTTGCCCTTGTCAGGTGGTGAGATATGAACGAATAAGGAGTCAGAGTTCCTAATAATTTTAGTAAGATAAATGTAAACAGGTAGTGCCCTTCTTAGGTCTAGCTAGTGCCAGGCCTTCTCCTTAGGATTCTTGGGGTTAGTGCAGAAGATGTAAGCACTATGTCCTGCTCCCTGTGAAACTTGCAGCTACATTTTGTCCTATCTCAGTGATTGGTTCGAATGGTAGTTGTGTGAGTGCTGTCAAAGCTGTGTGCAGGCTCTAGTTGTGAACCTGTGTCTAACAGGAGGAGCTAAATAACTGACGCCCCTTAAAAAGGCTTTTATGTGATGGTGTTTGGTTAAGCGGTATCCAGATACCTTGGGTACTATGGTAGCTATAGATGCCAGTTGCCTTTGTAGAGTGCAGGTAGCTAGCCCTAAGCTCTGTCCCTCCTGATGGCTTCCTTGTTGTCAATATGGTAGTGACGGCCACCGGGCTATAACCTAGGGCTATAAGTCATCTCCTTTCAGTGCCCGTGCGGTCAGTTTGTACCACCCTGGATTGGGATGGCATATTGGGTCTTGTAGAGGGAGATCTTGTCTGTCTGGAAGTCTCCAATGGTTCTGTATGGACATCTGAATTATAGATGGGAACCACGGTCATCGCAGCCAATATGGAGCTATGAATCTGACTGATGCTTTTTGAAGTCGTACCTTTCTCAATACCCTTGGAGGGAGGGGGGGACCCGTACAGTAGGTCGTGTGGCCCTGGTGACATTAAGAGGTCCATTTGTTCCGCCCCCTGTTGACGGTACATGGAATAGTACCTTGGCAGCTGGTGGATGATGCTGGATGCAAACAGATGAATCTGTGGCGTGCCGAATCTCTGAGTAATAAGTTGAAAGACCTCTGGATGTAGAGACCATTCTGCCTCGCTGATGTCCTGTCTGCTGAGCCAGTCTGCTTGTATGTTGACTGTGCCCTGAATATGTTCTGCTGATTTTGATGAGAGGTTGGACTCGGCCCAAGGAAAAATGTAGTCGCTTCTGAGGATCGTCCTGATTTCTAGGGCACTGATGTGAAGATTCTGTTCTTGATAGTCCATGTTGCTTGAGCCATTGTCCCTTGAGTGTGGCTTCCCAACCTGATAGACACGCGTCCGTGAAGATTTGAATTGGTGTTGGACGGAGATACCAACTTCCTTTCGTCAAATTCTGAGACTGAAACCATCATACTAGTCTTGATCTGACTTCATCGGTCAGGATGAGATTTCTGTCACTTCTTCCTTGGTATGTCTCTTTGGTACGGCCTTAAGAACCATTGAAGAGGTCTTGCTCGTAAGCGTGCCCCTTGAACTGCGGGAATGCATGCAGACATGTGACCCTTCAGTTTGGTCAGGGACATTAGAGAAGGCGACCGGGAATTAATCGCTTTCTTTGCTAGAGATGAAATGTTGTGGATTTTTGTCCACTGGAAGGTATAAGGAGTTTGTCAGTGTGTCTATGTCCATCCCCCATCTCTCTCAATCGTTGGGATGGAACTAAGTGGGTCTTTCTGAAGTTGATTATGACCAGTGTTCTGTTAACCTCTTTAGAACTCTCTCTGAATGATCTATGCTCTGCTAGTTTGAGCTTGCGCAAATCAGAATGTCGTCTGAGAAGGGTGCATTCTCACGCCCTCCTCGCGCAGAGATGTGACTGGTGTGTCCAGAACTTTGGTGAATACTCGAGGAGGGGCGATGATAACCCGAATCGTAAGGCCCTGAATTGGAAGAGGTGTCCCTTGTACGGGAACCGAAGGAAACAACAATGTGCCGGGTGTATTAGAATGTAAGAAAATGCTTTTCCCTGAGGACCTGTGTGACTGACTTTAGTGTCTCCATCCTGAAGCGCTTTAATGGGATAATCTGTTCAGAAACTTGAGGTCTAGGATGGCTTTCCATCCGCCGCCTTTGTTGGGAACAGTAAAGAATACTGAATAGACTCCCAATGTATGCTCTAATGGTGAGACTGGCTCCATCGCCTTGATGTCCAAGAGGCCTCTGAAGTTCTATGGATTTTTTTTTTTTTTGGGGGGGGGGAATGTTGGAGATATTACTAGTCGATGTGAAGGAGTGTAAGAAAAACTCTATCTGATAGCCTTGTGAGATAATGTTTGTGACCCAGAGGCCTGGTTGGGAGGTGACCACTGACGGTGTAATAGGCTGAGCCTGCCTTCCACTGACTGGTGGCTGGCGTCACTGTTTGGTTGGGCGGTCGGGTTTATCCCCTTTATTGCCCTGGAAGGTGGAGGATTTTGGAGATTTATTGAATCGTCCTCCTTTACTAAAGGAGCTGCGATTCTGGTTCCGGTGGTTTCTAGGTTGATCAGGTCTGTATCTTTGAAATATGTGGTATGCACGAAAGGACATAGAGGGAGTGATCCCTTGGATTCCTTGCGTAGAAACTTGTCTTTGGTCTCCACTGATATGGGGACCAAATTGTCTCCAAGCAAGGTCTTTCCCTGATACAGGAAGCCCATAATAACCAATTTTGATCTATATACTCCGCTTGCCAGGGGCGTACCCAGAGAGCCTTTCTGGCAGCTGAGGCTGTGGCTAGTGTTCTAGCTGCATATGACATGTTATCTAAGGAGGAATCAGCTAGAAAGAATACCACTCTCGAAAACATGGATGACATGGTATCTAAGGTAGAATCAGCTGGAAGGATACCACTCTCAAAAAAACATGGATGCCCTTCTGGCATCTGATGCTGCGGCTAGTGTCCTAGCTGCATATGGCATGGTATCGAAGTTCGAATCAGTTAGAAAGAATACCACTCTCAAAAAACATGGGTACTCCTGTAAAGGCGTTTCTTTCTTCCTGTGGAAAAAGTTGATATAACTTCCTAGTCCAAATTATTGCCGCTCTGTATACTAGGGCAGATGTGATAGAAGCGCTTGATAGTGAGTGCCAAGGCCTCTGAGCATTTATGCCTGCTAACTCTGCCTTCCTATCTGTAGGGTCCCTAATCATGGCAAGGCCATGTAACAAGGTTGAAGGAGTGAAGGCAGTGACAGGTGATTCTACTGAAGGCACTTTTAGAATTTTAGAAGCACCGATAAACCAAATATAAAGGCTTCCTAGAGGCTGTGGAGCATTGTTTCTCCCGCTCTGCTTTCAACAGAGTTAGAAATAATCAAGCGCTGGCACAAACCTATCTGGAGTCTTTTCTCCCACTCTGAGTCCTCTGAGAGATCAAGAGTAGCTAGGTTTTTATGCCAATGCAGAAGGAAATCTTCTGCGTTAAATACTATAGACAGTCTGGGTACCAATTGGCAATTTTGTAACCGTGAATTAGCTTTCAGCGCTGCTTAGGCTGGCCAGCACGTACTCTCTTGGTACTACTTGGACTGGTGATTGGCTCACCAGGATCTCAGGCAGAGGTCTTCCACATCACCTACTACCAGAATTGGCCCTCTGCATGCCAATCCGACGCTCTGCCACTGAGCCACAGTCGTTCCCCTGCTTTGGCTGATATTCTGCCCTTTTAGCAATCAGATTACTGTTTGTGGTGCTGGAGGGTGTGATCCCTACGATCCCTGTATGGATGGGGCAGGATAAGGAGGTTGTACTGCCCTTAAGCCATCTGAGAAGGCGTTTTTAATCAGGGCGGAGAGCTCTGCTCTTACAGGAGTAAAACAGGCTGCATCTATGAGGGGGGGGGGCGAAGTCACCTTACCGGCAGTCGATGTCTCCGTTGATGCTTCCCGTCCTTGAATAATAATAGGCGAGCCGCCTGAGGACGGAGCATTGCGAGGCAAAAAGGCGAGCCGCCAGCCTCCTTCATTTTCCCCGTTTGTGCAGTGTGGGAGAAGTGGCTATAGCCGCTGTGTTCTCCTGGCTGCTTCCCGCTGCTTCCCGTCCTTGAATAACAATAGGCGAGCCGCCTAAGGACGGAGCACGGCGGGCGAGGCAAAAAGGCGAGCCGCCAGCCTCCTTCATTTCCCCCGTTCATGCTGTGTGGGAGGAGCGGCTACCGCCGCTGTTTTCTCCCGGCCGCTTTCTGTTGCGATCTGGCAGTCGCGTCTTTCAGGCGCGGCAGAGCAGCGTGTGTTTTGCAGCAGGCATTTGGCGCGCTTGTTAGCGGTCGAGCCAAGCCGTTTGTACTTGCCTGCGCCGTTCTTGCCGCTTTTGCCTTTCCCTTTTGAGTTTTGGTCCTCAGGTCACCAGAGTGACTGTCCAAGGGTTCATCTAATTGTAGTGGTAAGGCCACTAGCAGGCTAGGGTCTAAATTGGCAGGCGCTATATAGCTGTCCTGATGCCGATCCGCCATTTTTATTTTTATTTTTTGGCGGGAAAAGACCCTTCTGAGGAGAATAGGCAGAAAATTAAAACAGTAAATAGAATTGAGTAGTAGATTAGTTAGGTTAAGTTTAGGTTTGTTAAAATAAGAATATTTTTAGGTCTAATAAGTAAGGTTAAGGTTTCTCTATTATTTCTGTAGCAGAGAGCTGCTAGAAGGCTGCTCTCCCGTTCAAGGCAGGAAATAGAACTGATCACAAGGGGGCGTTTACCCTCAGAGGTCAGAAAAATTTAAATATTTGGTTCCTGCCTCCCGAGATAAGAGGAAAAGGAAACACCCATAATGAAGATGCCCTTCTCCCTCTGAGCGAGAAGAAATTGTTTTCTCTCTGAGTCTCAGAAAGGTTTAGAAAGCAGAGAACTACTTGCTGCTTTTCAGAGCTTTTTGACTCTACAGCTACCAGGATCACATCATTCTAGGCTGAAGATCGTTAGGGACTTTAATATCCATAAGGCTGCTTGTATACAGGGGTTGGCATACATATGCAGTCACCTTTCTCTCCTTTTGGGGGTTATTTTCCCCCTCGGCTGTCACGGGAAGCTTTTTTTCCTGCAAGCCTGGGCATTTCTCTTGTGTACAGAAACTTTTCTGTTCCTTGTAGCCAACCACACTGTTCATGAGGTCAATATTCGAGAGTATAAGGTGGCAGTTTTCAAGGAATAACTGGGGAGGGACTATTACAAAATCCCAGCCCTCAAAATCTTCTCCTCCAAAATTCTGTACTCAGAGGCTTGAATAGTCTTTCTCCCTTCCCCTTTAACTGACATTCTGAAACATTTTCAGCCTACCAGCCTATTTTTTTTCTTGGGGGAGGGGGATTAATTAAGTCATATTTTCCTGCATAGCTAGAGAATCTCTTGAGTAGGTAGAGACCCCTACTTCATTTGTGGATGGCTTGGTTTAATTGCTTTTCTCATCTATCCTTTCCACAAAGTGGACTGCCAGCAAGTCCTAGTTGCTACAGACACCTGTCCCTCCACATTTTTCAGTTTTCTTTGAACAGAAACCAATGCACCCTTTTATACCTTCAACCCTTGCAATTGTTTTATGTTAAACATCACAGGCTGGTGCTCCAGCAGGAGGAAAGGACAGTTTGGGAAGACACTGCCAGCCTCTGAGCATCTACAGAGTGAAATCCTGAAATTCTGCAGAACCTCCTTTCCTGCCCTTCCTCTCTTTAAACGTCTCATTGATCAAAACAGAATTGATTAGAAACAGACTCCAAATTCCTAAAAGAAAAAGAAACCGATTGCTGGATTTCAGGAAGAAACTGAGTAAAGAGGAATTAAGAGAATTTCTCTTAATAACCCTAATTTCAGGAATTATTTCACCATTGCCTCCAGGCATCTTTAGGTAAGAAACAACATTTCCAGGCACAGAGATCAGCTATGAGCAACACAGCAGAAGAGGACACATTAGATGGCAGCACTGAACAAGTTATAGCTACAGTAAGTTTTTTTCAGCAGTGTATAAACTTGACTTGGCAAGTACTTGAAATATACTGCAAATACCCATATTCTTGTACAAGATATGGGCTCTTGTGTTACATTCACAGCATTGTTTTAATGACAGGAGTTCCTAACAGGTCATAACCACACAGCAGCAGCAGAGAAGGAAGGCTATCGCTCTGATCCAGCACATATCTGTAATGTGCATGCAACCTTGTCTGCTCTTGGCCAATCTCTTCCACAGACTGCCCAACCAGTGTAGGATGGCTATTTGTATAGCTGGAGAAAATTTGCATTTTCTTTTTTTGCTTCTGGTTTTTCAGCACTGAGGAAGTGAGAGCACAGGAAGCTGCCATCTTGACTCCCATTTATTGAGGGCCGCTCAGCACAGGCCAAGTTATGGCCACTGAGCTCAGTGCTTCCTGATAGCTGACAGAATGGTACAAGGAGTAGGCCTTTAATAAGCGCTCAGAGTATTGTCACCAGAATGCATGTGTGAAGTGGGAACAAAGGCCCATCACAACCAAACAGAACGCCAGGTTTGCTTCTTTGTTGTCTCCTGATATTTCCCAGGAACAGGACAAAATAAATAGCACTTTCAAAAGTGTGCCAGGAGTTAATGTAAATACAATGGAATAATACAGAATGGAATCCATTAAAGATGATTTACTTGAGCCGGGGGGGGGGGGGATCTTGCTGTGTTTTCTAAAGGAGATCTTTATAAGAGCAAGTAATATTAAAGTACAAGCGAAGAGATCCAATGAAAACTTGGGGTTTTTTTCTTCTCATTTCCCTATTCCTTGTCTCCATTCAGCCTGCCCCACTGGGCATTTCATCAGTCAAAAAAGACTTGGTCAACAGGCATCAAATAAACGGTTAAAGCAGTGGTACTTGGTAGTGGCTCGCAGAGAGCTGCATTCACAATCAGCCAAAAGAGCCACATTTACTTCAATCTCTAGCAACAGTCCTGCACACACTGAGGAGTCTTGAAGCTTACCCATCCTCCCATGGTAGCTGTTTCAAGGTGGAAACCACCTTTCAAACACAAAAGCACAACTGGACAAGAGCCCTGCCTTCTCTCCTGAAACAGGGGGCATGAGCCACATTGCTCAGAAGAGTCACCAAGCCAGACTATAGAATACATTAGGAGCTATGTTAGAAACCTAAGTTTCTAGAGGAGAACTGGCCTGAAGAACCTTTAATTCTGCTGATCTTTGCTACTTGAATCATTTCCTTTCAGCAGCCTGAAACATCTACGCTGAAGCAGAGTTTAGTGCATTCTGATTTTCTTTGGAACGAGGGATGTTGGTCACAATAGAAAAAGGGAAGCTTTCCTGTCAGGATAAATGTTCACTGGAACTGTGAGACACTTCAGCATTAATTTTATACCATAACCCTTGAGAGAAGAAACTCTGAAACGTGACTGCACTGTTTGCCAAAAAGAACGGTGTGTCATAAGCTCTGTACAACGTCATCAGGCAGGAGCATTTTGTCCCAGGGGTATTTGGTACCATAAACTTTCAAGCGCTAGCCAATTACTCCAAATTGATATGACAATGAATAAATTCATATGCATTACAAATTATTCCCAGCTTAGTTCCTGTTAACACGCAGACTTTTGCTTTGCGGCGTTCACCTTTCTAAGAATTCAATACAACATTTTTTTTGCTTGAAGGTATAAGGGACATACTCTAGCCATGATCCAATATTTAATCTGGGTTCAGTGGAGTCTCCCCTAAAATGTCCTGTGAGAGACACAGATCTGAGATGCTTTTATGTCTCTCCCCTTCTCACATTACTTTTGTAGCAAGGGAGCTGCTACAAAGCAGCCACTCCTCAAAGCAGTTTAGGCTCCATAAGAAGCCTAAGAGGACACGGCAGCTCCCCATGCAGCACTGCCCAAGTGTCTCAGATGGAAATTGATGAGGGGAGGACCCACAATGTTGGCTCCAGCGTGGCGTAGCGGTTAAGTGTGGTAGACTCTATACTGGAGAACCGCGTTCGATTCCCCACTCCTCCACATGAACCCTGCTTGGTGACCTTGGGCCAGTCACAGTTCTCTTCGAGCTCTCTCAGCCTCACCTGGCTCACAGGGTGTCTGTTGTGGGGAGAGGAAGGGAAGGTGATTGTAAGTCGCTTTGAGACTCCTTAAGGTAGAGAAAAGCAGGGTATAAAAACCAACTCTTCATCCTCCTCAGCGCCTCAGGGAGTCTCACTTTCTCCAAATGGCATGGGAAGACACCACACTGAAGTGCTGCAAAGAGAACATGAAGGGGCCACCGACAGGTGGTAGAACTCTGAACGTCATTCTCCATGTGGAAAATGGATCATATTTTAAAGCTCATAAACACAGATGAAGATGCCTTATATTGCGGCAAACCACAGCTTTGTCAAAGTTAGTCTTGTCTACTTCAGGGACATAGCGGCCATTAAGTCTTGGTGGGCTGAACCCCATGCGGTGGTATCTGGCCCAACTCCTTCTCCCTGGCTTTGAGCAGGACGAGGCGCTTTTCTCACCCCATGCTCTTCTCCCACTCCAGCCCTGGTCTACTTTGAATTGGCAGCATCACTCTAGAGGTCTCAGGCAGAGGTCTTCCACATAAACTACTATCGTACCCCTTTAACTGAAGATGCCCAAGACTGACCTGGGACCTTTTGCATCCAAAGCAGATTCTTTGCCACTGACCCACAATCAATACATTCACTAGAACAAAAACTCAAATGTATGACTTAAATTTGCTCTCAATACCCATATCTTATGGAGTGTGTGTGTGTGTGTGTGTGTGTGTGACTCCAGCTTCCAACAGAAGCTACTCTAAAAAAAGCTTTATGATTGGTTCCTTTATGCCTGCCTATCAGGGCAGCATATTCTAGAGTAGTTAAAATGCTCACAGTCAACAGATTTTTACAACCACCTATGATGCAATTCTTGTCTATCTGCTGTATTTCTAGAACTAGCTTTTTAACCTTTCCCTGGTCCCTGCACTATTTTGTTGGTGGATGGAGAGCTGACTAAAGCACTGCACAGTTCACTGGTAACTGCACATATTTTTAATCCTCTGGAAAGGTTTTACATGCCATGGGTATGAGCAATGGAAAAACTCCCCCAAGAAGACTCCCTGGCAGTGGTGGACAATAATAATTAGCATTTATACAGAATATTCATAGGGCTTTGTATTTCTTACAATGACCCTGTAAGGCATGCCGTGCATGAGCGCAGGAAAGAACCCTTGCCCTTCACCCTACCTCCTCCATTCCACAAAAATCACTTCATCATAGATGACTGGAGTGCCATAGTTGAGCGGTGTCATTTTAACCACCCACATGCTGCGCACACTCATTATAGGCTGGTGTGGTGCCGTGGTTAGAACGTAGGACCTAGGATGACTGGGTTCAAATCCCTCATTCGACCATGGAATCCCACCAGGTAACCTTGGGCCCATCATAGTCTCTCAGCCTAACCTATTTTCACAAGGTTGCTGATGCAAGGATTAAATGGAAAAGGGGGAAACAATGTGAAAAGTCACGTTGGGTCCCTGATCAGGAAGAAAAGTGGGATATAAATAGGCATTCTGAATGGTGCAGAGCAGTAAAACCTATCCTGAAATGTGCTGGGCATTTAATAGAGCATGGAACATAGAAACGTTTACAGCAGACCCCTGATCATCTGCAGATTTGAGACTTGTGATTTGTGGTCTGCATCTCAACCACATGATGCACCTAGTCCTGACCACACAACTCTGCCATATGTCGGGAGAGGGGTATGATCATGCTGGCCTGCCCCCCTTGCTGCATGCTCGCCAGCTCATCAGCCCTGCGCCTACATGTGGAGGACATGTCTGGACTGGCCATGCCCAGCTGCAGCACTGCCATGTGACTTGGCTAGGCAGGCACAACAACCACTGCTGTATAACCTGCTTGTGATGCCGAAGCGAAGCACAACTGACGGCTAACTTAGGACAATCCCCCCCCATGAGGGAAGTGGGTGTAGGGCTTTTCCAGGGCTGTTTTGGCCTCTTAGTCCACTCCTGGGACCAGCAGAGTTTACCTCTGAGTATTTGCAGATTTCACTATGTGGTGATCTAAGGAATGGCACACTGGCAAAAGGTGAAGGTCTACTGTAAATAATAAAAATTTAACAAGACGGCAGAGAACATTGATTTAGTACCCCTACCCACATGTACCTTAGAAAGTCTGCTAGTTTGTTTTTACAAAGCTCTTGGCTTCTCTTGAAATTCCCTGTTTAATACAAGGAACTGTTTGTACATTTCAAATTTCACTTTAGGCAAAATATTGGTGGCAGTTCTAATGATATTCTGTCAAAATCCATAATATGTTTTTGACTCTGTTTTGACTCTGAATTGTAATATTCAGCCTTAGCAGCCCAAATACTGCTGACCTTCAACTTCAATCACAATGCAATTTAATAGTGAACTGGCTTTCCAATTCAAAAACAAGATCTTCATTCATACTATGCTTGTGTTCACATGAACAAAAGCAAATGGTATTGCAATTTACGTATGATTTATACCAGGGGTTCCCAAAGTGGGTGGTGGGATTACCCTGGGGGGAGGGAGATAAGATGCAAGCGGTGGGGTAGGGAGTGCTGGTGGTGGGCCCCTTTGACCGTGTTGTTCACTTATTTACAATGGACCAGCCTAGAACTTAGAAGCTGGCAAATGGCACTCCAAGTTTCTGCCTCTGTATAGTGCTAAAATCTGGTGGAAAATACTGGCATTGTTTAGTAAGTACATCAGAGCTCTAGTCAGACCAGTGGACTACGTTTTGAGAAGCTGTTGTCACCGTGTACCTTTTTGTCTGTCATTTTTCTAGTATTTGCTGGTAAGTCCTTAACATAATAGTATTTGGTGTGGTATTTTCATGTGTTCTCAGTTCTGAACCTGTTGATTGTGAACAGCACTGTTCAGCTTTGTGAGTTATTTTTGTCACAGCCCGCCCAATATTAATATTTTTAGGTTATATAAGTGTAACCCTGTGGGTTTGGCCCTCTACTGGAGTTTGGGAGGGGAGGTATTTTGTCCCTGAGAGGGAGCCATAGGAGAGTTCTGAGGCAAAAGAGAGGATTTTAAGGATGGAAAAAAGGAGACAGAAGCCATCTGGGTCTGAGGGCAGAAAACAGGGAGACCTGAGAAGGCGCCTCAGGAGAGCTGCAGCCTCCAGAGATCTGCAGCAGCACAAAAAGCTTGAAGATAAGCAGCACCACGAGAACCATGAAATGGCTGAAAATGTGAAAGATACATTGTGCAGCATACTAAGGACAACCGAATTTGCATCACAGCTGGATGAGTCAACTTTGCTAGCCAATGAATCTTTGCTTCTCACTTAGGTACACTTTATAAAAGATGAAAGTTTGGCTCAAGAGTTGTTATTTGCAAGGCAACTAAGAACAGATACTAAAGGAGAGTTAATATTTCATGTGTTGAGCAGTTCTTCAAAGACAAGGAAATTCCACTTACGTTAGTGGTACTCACTTGTGCAACTGATGGGAGCACCATCTATGACTGGTCACCACCATGGATGTGTTGCTTACTTGAAAAAAAACCAGTGTCAAATGTCTTTACCATTAACTGTGTCATTCATTACCAACATCTGGTTACAGAAAGCCTCAGTGATCCGCCTGCACAAGTCATTACACATTGTCGTTACCTCAGTGAATAAAATTAAAGCCCATGCTCCCAGTAATCAGCTGTTGTGGGAGCTCTCGGTTGAAAATGAAGACTTTGAACATTTGCTGCTTTATACTGAAGTTCGTTGGCTATCAAAAGGTAACTGTGTGAGACACTTTTACAACCTTTTTAACACTTGTGGAATTTTTTTAAGACGCAAATGCTTTGCTCAGTGATGAACTCAAAGAGATGAGGCATGACAGTGCTTATATATCAGAACTATTTGCAAAGTTCAACTATGACTTTGCAGTTGCAAGGAAATGAGGCCAGTCTTATTAAGGCCAAATCTGTCATCTCTGTGTTTATTTCAAAGTTAACTTTATTCAAGCTCAATATAGGCTTTCGTGAGCTATACCAATTTCCGAGCCTGTCTGAGCTAGAAGAGAAAGGTGGGATATAAAATGATGATCTGCAAGTTTTTTGTGACCATTTGGATACGCTGCATGAAGATATGTCTGAGGGATTTGAGGATCTTCTTTCAATGAAAAATTCAGATACGGAGGAAGTTTGTCTTAATGGAGAAGAACTAAGCTACACATGACATGGAGCTGAAGCCAAAGTTTAAAAAATCACACCAAGAGTTTTGGTTACAGAAGGAAATTTCTGATCGCTACCCTGCACTATGGACAGCGGTTAAGAAGCTCCTTGATGCATTTCCAATGCCATATTTGGTGGACGTGGTTTAGTGTGGAAACCCAACTTCTCTCCAAGCAAAGAAATTGAATCCAGATTACTGAATAGGTGATTAAGACTCCTGCTGAGTGACTTTGAAGCAGACATTGGGAAACTGGCATCACTTCATCAAGCCCATCCATAGCATTAAGAATCTGTGGTATTGCCAAATGACTATAAGACTTTGAAAAGCTGGTTATTCACTGGATCGAGTTCATTGATTTTGTTATTAATCTTAAAAGTGTTAATTGGATTTTGAATAAATGTACAATTAATTATTATTGTTTTGAATTTTATTGTTATTACTTCCTTAGTGGGTTATGTAAACCACTATTCTGAACAATGCTTTTTATAAGGTAGGGGGCACTGGGGATAAGCTTATGGAACCAAGAGGCAATTGTCCAAAAAAGTTTAGAAACGACTGGTTTATATTGCCACATTCTTCACACGCACAAAAAAAATTATTTGTCTAGCAGCTAGAGGTGCGCTACAAGACAGACTATGGCGACTCTATTCTTCTTTAAAGAGGAGTATATGCCCCCGCTCCATCATCGGAGCCAACTGAAATGAACTCGAAGAGCTTGTGGTATAGGACTCCTAGAATTTACCATTTCAAACTGAAGGAGGAAGGCTGTATGCTTGAATTATTCACCATTTAAGAAGCCCTCTACACATGAAATGCTAGCAGGATAGAGAACACGGTTTTAGTGTAACCTCTCCTAACATGCTAGCTTTCCAGGTGCAGAGTCTCTTACTTGCTGGTTCAAACACACAATCCTCCACCCGCAGTGTCCACCCGCAGTGTCATGGGCTATGGTCCTTTAGAAGACCACACATATACTTCTGCTCCATGTTTTGAACTGGCTCTCTGTAACAAGATGCAGGAGTAAAATTGCATTCAGAGTGCATTAAACTAAAGCAAATATTTTTTCCTGCTCCTCCATCTTGCAGTATTCCTTGCACCAATTCATCCACAATTTCTTGTTCTGCTTTTCTCAGTGTTAAGATGTTTGATCACACTTTTTTTTTGGGGGGGGGAGATAAATTTACAATGAATTCTTTTCCATTTGTGTATTCAAACATGCTGGAAGGTGGTTTTGTCTGTCCATGTCTGAATTTGGCAGGAGCCTGATGGGAGTGAGAGATAATAGTCAGCACAGGGTGGGCGGGAAGGGGAGGGAGGAGAGAAACCCAGCAGGGAGAGATCACTTGTTCATTTAACTGCTGAACCAGAAACCCGAACTGTAACTCATACCATACATCCATGGATATATTGTACATTTCTGAAGGAATCAGCATTTTTTGATTGCAGAAAGCAGCCTGTAAGGCATCCAACTCATTCTGAGTCAAAACTGCTTTAAATCCTCTCTCAATAACATGTAGGAAACTGTTAGGTTATCGCCAGCTATGAAATAGAGCTTTGTAAATGAGCAAGGAAGGGAGGGATTGGTCTCTCTTCATTTCTAAATCATTTTGCTTTTCAATCAGACTCACAGTTGCATTAAACATTTATTCTTTACCAGCCGAATAACTTTAACCAGCACATCGAACTGAGGTTATCAGGAGAGCCATATGAAAATAGAAACCTCCCCCCCAACATAACATGGAAATTTGTTCTTTGATTTTATTACCACTTCAAATTAAGATCCTGTGATATCACAATAGGAAAGCAGAATACTAACTTAACCAAGTACATCAATTCCGGTCCCCAAGATTGAGTGGGCAAGTGTCTCCCCCCCCACCCAAAAAAACCCCCAAGACTTTTGTTTCATTGCTACCACTGTTATCCTTCCAGACAAACCAGGTTCTGAACTCTGTTTAAAAACAGTTTGTGGTTGCATAAGAGAAGAAGAGTTGGTTTTTATACATTTAGAGAGGTGGGTGAACTTCAGAAAACAACTCCCAATGACAAGACCAGGTATTTTTACACAGGCAAAGATTCTGTTAAGATCACAGGGAAAAAAATCCCGGCAATACAGAGATGCCATCAAATCATAGGGAAGGTATGGCTGGGTCTGCAGGAACCCAACAGTATCACATAAACATTGAATAATGCCACTTTCCAATTAGACGGTAAAACAAAGGCATGTGTGCATTCAAGCAAAGATTTAAGCAAATATTGCCTCAAAAGATGTTCATAGTCTAAACAAAATGCCCCAGAGAATAGTCTGAAGGCACAGATCCCAGTTCTCCTGCTAACGCTAAGCAGGTCTGACATTATAAACTGCCTGGATAAGAGGCTGGCTGGAAGCCAGAAGTAATCCACTTTGAGATTTTCAGAACAAGACTGGGGTATAAATGGGATAGGTTCCACAATGCTTATCCCAGTGTGCTTATTTTCATTCATCTGGTTTGTAGGAAAAGCTTTGGTTAAAAGATATGAAGAAGAGAGACATAATATTGGGGTTGGGGGAATTGGCTTCAGAAGCTCTGCCCCGCCCACTATGGTGCCTTTCACAAACACAAGAAACTGGTTTGATTCCCCCCACCGAATCCAGTGCCTGATATCATACGATATGTATGGACCCAGAGCAGACGCACAGCCCTCGCACAGAAAACCACCAGGCCATCATTCTTTCTTCCCCCTGGCCATTTATAAATGTGACAAGATCTCACGTTGCTCTCTAAACAAGTTTAAAGTCTAAGGTTAGAGGAGATCCTGCCTTCAGGTAACTGTGGTATCTCTAAGCTTGAGTGTCTACTTCTATAGGCAGCGTGAGGAACAGGGAGAAATACAAGAGCCCAAGGACCACTGACCTCACTGCATTGGGAAGGGAGTGTATTTGTGTTAAATTCACAGCTGACTTATGGCAACCCAGTAGGGGGTTTTCAAGGCATGAGATGTTGGAGGTGCCATTGCCTGCCTCCGTGTGGGCATAAACAGTTCTGAGAGAACGGAGCCTTGACTACTTACCGTGAGGGCTCCTTCTCTTCTGAGGCGAAGGGCATCTTGCCCACCCGGGCAAAGAACATTCAGAAATAAGCCTGGTGGCGATCAATGGACTATACCAGTATTATCAACGCAGATCTGCGACAGCAGTCCAGTGTATTCGAATATGCCAGTTCAGTTACTGTTCATTATTCAGTCTACGTTTTATAACTGTTTGTTGTTGGTTGATGTTTATACTCCTGCCTACATAGCTAGGCAAGTCTGCAACTGGGTCCTAGTGCCCGGTTTTCCAGCCAACAGGAGACAGGAAGTTTAATTTGGTCCTGTCTCCCAGAAAATGACACGGAAAACCCACTGATCAAGATGCCCTTGCCTCAGAGGAGAACTGTGAGTAGCCCAAGGTCACCCAGCAGACTTCATGTGGAGGAACGGGGAATCTAACCTGGTTCTCCAGATTAGAGCCCTCCGCTCTTAACCATTATACCGCGCTGGCTCTGGGAGGTGAGTAGTGAAATGCCTGTTTATCTTATAGTCCAATGATAGACAACCAGGAGAAGGTTAAGCAACAGTTCTTTATTTAGCTAAACAGACACCTGGGTGAAACAACCACAGATAAAATGCAGGATTACTCACCAGAGAACAAAGCATAGGATTGAGTCTTTATACCACAGGATCGGGGGATGGCATTTGCCTTACATGGTAGTATTTCGTATAATAAAGAACCAATAAACATTAGTAGCATCTTTTAATAAATTAACATACCCTATGAGAATGGCCCGAGGGTGTAGCATAGGATAATGTCTTGTTTTTCTCATTAGGAAACAAAACTTTACTTTCTTCCAGGTGCATTAACTCAGACCTGTCATTTTCAAGGTCATACCGACCTCTAAGCAGTGCACTGCTGGCAATTCATAATAGGGATTGCCAACTTATTCTAACTCTCTATGTGAGTGTACATGTGTGTGTATATATAATATAATTACTACATGCCTTTATATAATCAGGCATTACAGTAGCAACCGTGAAACAGCCCTGTAAAATGGCGCACACAAGCTTCTCCATCACATCTCCTAGTTTTGTTTAAGGCAAACGTCTTCAGCTCTTGAAACCACAGAAAAGGCCAGCAAATTATGAACACTTCACATTAGCTACAAAGAGGTTCCTTCACCTACTGCAAGGATCTCTCACTAGATCAGTTCAACAACAAAGCAATTTGCTATTGGTCTTGTCCCGTGTCTCCCACCACTCTGGGTCTGGTACCTGCCCCGGTAAATAAAGAGGGTCTAGCAACAGAGCTGCATGTTATCTTCCTATTTTTTTTAATTAATTGCGTCAAGAAATGTGATAGGCATTACTTGAGATCTCCAGAATTTCACAGAGGAGTTAGCTGTTCAAAATTCAGTACTTCTCGCAGTGTGAGTTCTATGCTGCACAAGCAGACTTCCAAGCTGAGCGGTATGAGGCTGGCTAGAGGACAGCCAACACGGGAGGACCATTTTTACATGGTTCAGAGTTAGGAATTCTGTTTTTGTAACAGGTTCCAGTAGACTGAATCAACATCTCAATATCGTGCCAGACTGACAAGCTCTACAAGCTTTTAAAAAGAAAGCCAGCTCAACATGGAATAGCAGCCCACCTTGCACTGCAAGATGACTTTTCACCAGAAATACATCTGAGAATATAGGAAGTTTCTCACATTTTACCTAGAAACCCCAAAGCATTTCGACTCAGGCATGGGGCCTGGTGCACTCAACCAAAAGTAAAATGAAAGTAAAAATAAGGGAGAACTCCTGGGTAATAAAGAGCTCTTTGAGCAAATATCAGTGTAGGGTGGCTGATCTGCAGGTGTAGACCAATGGGGTGCAAAATGGACTATACCGCTTCAGACTACAGGTGAGGGGGGAATACCATTTTTAAAGCTCCCTACAAATAGATGGGTACTGAATACAAAACACTCCAGTGGCTTTCTACATGTAAGCATTGTGTACGTATACGATCAGTGTTATAAAATTACAGCCCCCTCCTGAATCTGAAGTGATAACCCCTTCTACCATCTCAGGATTTTACCGCTTAGTTCCCTGTTTATTTTGCTCTGTGTACATATCCAACCCATGCAACTACTGCAATGGTAATAACTAAAAAGCCAGCAGAATAGGATATACATCTTACAGTTCAAAAGATGCACAAATACATACATGAACACATGAAGCTGCCTTATACTGAATCAGACCCTTGGTCCATCAAAGTCAGTATTGTCTACTCAGACCAGCAGCGGCTCTCCAGAGTCTCAGGCAGAGGTCTTTCACATCACCTACTTGCCTAGTCCCTTTAACTGGAGATGCTAGGGATTGAACCTGGGACCTTCTGCATGCCAAGCAGATGCTCTACCACTGAGCCACAGCCCCTCCCCTATGTTTACAGTATTCATAACAGTAATTCATAACAATGAATTACAAAACCCAGAAGTTTCCCAGAAGCATAGGGAAAGTACGTAGTCGTTTATTCATTTATTTATTTCAATTTATATCCTGCCCTACACCCTGGCCAAGGCTCAGGGCAACTAACATAATTAAAACACACAACAACATAAAACCATATACAATAAATAGATCTTAAAAATTTAAACCAGATTAACAATTTGACAATAATCCAGGCCACCTCTACCTAAAGGGTTGCTGTTAAGAGCACAACTCTAAACCACATGGGTTATTTGCCCTTTCGGATGTGTATTATATAAGATTTTTTTTTAAGTATTAGAAGAGTTAAAAATATCAAAAGTGATAAAACTGCACCAACGCTTTAGCATCCAGATACTTGTACTAACTGTCTGTGGATGTTTTAGAATCTTGTTTAATTTATAATGGCCAGGCTGACACGACGTTTTAAAACTTTAGGGTTTCATGCATCTCAGCTCTAAAGCATAATTACCTGTATCAGAATGGCAGTGTAGTAAGCAGCAAAGGGTACAATCCAATAAAGAACTATGCTTGGAGATAAGGTGGTAATGCAACTAGGTGCCAACTAGGTGCCCCGCTGTTCCTGCCATCAACAGATACTCAAGGGTCAAATTCTCTCACTAATTAATTCCACAATTGTAGATTAAGGGCACCTCTACCTAAAGATTTAAACAAGTGTAACAGTAGTTCCTTCTTCAAGGAAACTTTTAAAAGTTAAAAAAAGAATTCTCAGCACCTTCAGCCTACATACTCGAGGACTCTTGGGGGAGCCATGACAGTTTCATGTGCGCTTGCATTGCTGTACAGAAACAATACATTTGTAGTATAATTAAACCCTTGAGGAGAGTGAGCCAGCTTTGAAGACCTGGTGATCTGAAATATCTATGCATAATTACACCAATAATCAACTGTGGGGGGGGGGGGAGAGGCCAACAGCTCAGATAAAGCATTAGCTGGTTGTTTACAACAAGAGTAAAGGTAAAGGTCCGCTGTGCAAGCACGGGGTCATTCCTGACCCATGGGGTGACGTCACATCCGACGTTTACTAGGCAGACTTTGTTTACGGGGTTGTTTGCCAGTGCCTTCCCCAGTCATCTTCCCTTTACCCCTAGCAATCTGGGTCCTCATTTTACCGACCTCGGAAGGATGGAAGGCTGAGTCAACCTTGAGCAGGCTACCTGAAACCGACTTCCGTCGGCATCGAACTCAGGTCATGAGCAGAGCTTGGACTGCAGTACTGCAGCTTACCACTCTGCGCCTACAACAAGTGCTAGAACATTTTTTCATAGGTACTTGTGGTAGAAAGGGTCCAGGATAAACTCTGATGCAAGCTTAGCACAGTCAAGGCAGAATTTCGTCGCGTGAATCTCATAGTTATGAGCTTCTTGATCAACTCAGAAGAGTCGTTATTTTAAATCTGCCTCAGCAGCTATCAGCAACATGGCACAGCATGCTTACACAGCCCTTTGTCGAAACCAATTCCTGAAGTTAGAGGAACACAGATTGGTACCTCAGGACTTAATTTTACAAGGCCTTCCTCAAATGTATGCAGACCATAAAACAGTTAATGGACTTGGGGGGACACTATGTTTTCTCCCCCCCTTGGGTTGCAGAAACCTAGCTCAATGGACATAAGGCTACAATCCAAACAAGCTTTCTTGGAAGTAAGCCCAAATGAAACTAATGGAATTAAAACTGGGAAGAAAAATGCATATCCCTCAGACAGATGCGCTAATGCTTTTAGTGGGAAAACTGAGTGCCATATCTGACTTTGACGTACCATAGTAGGTTGAACAGACACAGGAAATTCATGGTTAGGATCTCCTGCAGGGTTCAAGATCAGAGCAACGGGGTGGGGGACGGGGGGTTGGCACAAATCCAGTCATGTTCAGGGAAGAGAACAGATCCATTTCACCACCCATTTGTCTAATTTAAACTCCCCACCCCTGGCCTATGGGGGGAAATATACAGGTTCCTTTTGTGGGTGCCATTTCATTCAGGATTACAGCATGAAGGAAACTGTTATGCCCCCTTTCTTCCACAGTACTACAGCCCCCATTGTATTCCCTCTCCCACATTGTCTTAGTCTATGCCTAATTAAGCCCTTGGGTTGGATCCTACCAGCTCTTCACCTGATAAGCTCCTGTTCCCCCTCCTCACTGCAGCCCCTATCCCATATGGCTGTTGTCCACATAGGTCCTGCTATCCCCAGCAGAGCTTTTTCCGCGTTATCTGCTTCCCCCACGCCGCCGCCTCCTTGCACAAGTGGAAAAGCTGGTATAATGTAAAAGAGTTGGAGAAATATATATTTGTAAACCTGAGTATGATCACACAGGGAGTCCTGATTGGCTGTAGCTCCTTGCTGAGGCCACACTTAAACCTTCTCTAGCGTCTGAAACAGTTTTGAAAGCTGGATCCTAGATCCTGATGCTTGCCTTTCAATCAAAATTATACTACATGCCACTGAAGGCAAAGATCTTCTTCTCGCTTCCCAGCCAGTGCAACATATGTTGGTGCCATATCTAAAAGCTGCCCAAGTTCTGGCTGCTGGCCAATATTCCCCACCCCCCAAAAACAGCGTATCATAACCACACTCACAGCAAACTACTACTGAGCGCATAAATATTGTAACGTAATAGACTGCTGCTATCTAACTTGCGGCTGATAAAACGGTAAGATTTTGCATTTGCCGGTTGCTATATGAAGCCAGCTTCTATTCAGAGGCATCGGACAGAGCCATAAGTGTGTTCTCCTTTTGTGAAAAGCACTAGGCAAAAAACTAATTCAATGTTTGTGGAAGCAGTCCTTAAGCACATATTTTCAAGGGAGGGACCAAGTTCTCAGTTGGTCTTCTGAAAATGGTATTTTTTCTTAACAATGAAAACATACTTTTTGCTAGTAAGACAAATAAAACCACCAAGGAGCCAGCTGAACTTACACGG
The DNA here is from genome assembly GCF_029931775.1 of Euleptes europaea. Classification (NCBI taxonomy): domain Eukaryota; kingdom Metazoa; phylum Chordata; class Lepidosauria; order Squamata; family Sphaerodactylidae; genus Euleptes; species Euleptes europaea. Next base: position 13,144,779 of record NC_079323.1, read on the forward strand.
AGAAAATAGCAGAAAGATGGTGTAAACCCTTCTCATCCAACACCATGGTTCTAACCTAAATTTGAGTGCTAACTACAGAAGTATAAAGATAAATGAGATGCAGTCATAGACCCTCCCAGTGGTAAGCCTGACTTTCTTGCTAGGTATTGTTTGAAATGGCCCCACATTCTGCAGCCAAAACCTGAACAGCAAGATTTGGATTTTTAAAATGTTTATTTTATTTATATCCCACTTTTCTCCCTGACCAGGACCTGAAGCAGGTTTTCACATTATATCCCCCTGCTCCACTTAATCCTTAACAACACCCACCTTGCGAGGAGGGCAGGTTAGGTTGAGAGATTGTGATGGGCCCATGGTCACCTGGTGGGTTTCCATGGTTGAGTGAGGAATATGAACCCAGTCATGCCAGGCCCTAGTCCAACACTCTCACCACTACACCACACTATCCCTCACATTATGGAATATATACCTCACCACTTGGATTTTTTTAAGCCCTAAGAGGGCTTACAAATAAAAGCCAGTAAAAAAACAACACCACACACATACAGTACCAGCAATAAAGTTCCATATAAAAATAGGAAAAACATGGGTCATAGTAAAAACCTCGGCAGCCATTAGATCCATACATGTCAACAACTATTCAGCTCTACCAGCTCAGTTGCACTGGCTGTTTCTTGCACTGAAATTACTGAGCTCAAGTTCCAGAGGGAACCAGGCAGATATTTCCACTGCAGCAGACCCCAGTGACATTCACAGTTTCTTAAATCATGCAGAGCATTTATGGGATCTTTCACACTTTACAGAACAAACAATCCAAGTTAGCTAGCGAGTCTATACACAACAGGGAGGTGCAGCTAATCCCAGCTAGCTGATGAGTGGCCTTTACGATAACATGTTTTCTGACACCTAGCTGTTCCAGTCGTACTTCACAGTTTGTAGGTGTACAGATACAAAAGGCAATGTGTGAGGCGTCCTTCGCACACTGAACTGAATCTCATACACAACACACAGCAGGGCCACTTCCCTCTTGCAACTCTTTTTGGCCAGGCAGAAAAGGAAAAGGCCCCTTATAATGACCGTCGCTCATTATCTTCGTCTGGCTGAAGGGTTCTAGAATGCCAGTTGCCTACTACTTCCAACCCTCAGCTTGAAAGCCAAGATGCAACTTGCAATGCTCCTGGAACCTGCCATTTTCAACATTTTAATTAAATTGGTATTAGAGGGTGGAACACAAATCTTAAATGCTTGAAGGAAAAAACAACTCTATAGAGAAGCTTTATGGCACAAGTCCATCACCAAGTAGGATTGCTGCTCTGTAAACCTTTCAAGAGCAAGAGAGATACAAAAATGTGAACATTTAGTACAAAAAATGAAACCCAAGAACCACTTTTTAAAAAAAGGGATGAAACAGTAAACTGCCTCACTTCACCTTATATAGAAGGTAAGGCAAGGCACATGGAGAGATACAAAAAACAGACAGGCCTCAGGACCCTGAATGAATATGCAGCACCTGAGATATTGGGCTGCCAGCTTCAGGGGGTGGCTGGAGAGCCCTTGGGGTTACATCTAATCTCTGGACAACAGCAGTCAGTTCCACTGAAGAAAATGGCTGCTTTGGAGGGTGAATTCTATGGCATTTTCCCTCACAGTGGTCCCTCTCCTCTCCAAACCCCACCCTCTTCAGGCTCCACCCTCAAATCTCCAGGTATTTCCCAACCAGGAGTTGGCAATCCTAGAGATAATGCTTGTAAGAAGTAGGAGAGAAAAACAACCTAAAAGAGGGACAGGGAGACAGAAATCTTAGAGAACAGAATGGCCAAGAAGGAGTTGAGCTACTAACTGTTGTATGGAGCACCTGTCATCAAGCTGGTGAGGGATGTGATGCTGAGTAAACCCATCTCGTTTCTGAGCACTAACGGGGCGAGGGGGGTGGGATGACCCTTGTTTTCCAGTAGTGTGCTGATCCCTATCCATAGGCAGGGAGAATCTGTTCCCTGGAGCAACCTGTCTGGGAATAGTATAGCCTTTGAGGATATCACATATATCCTGGGAGCCTGAAAAAAGTGTACCAATTATTTATTTTATATTCTGCTTTTCTTCTCAGTGGGGCCAGAAAGCAGCCTACACCGTTCTCTTCTCTGCCATTTTATCCTCAAAACGATGAGGTAAGTCTGGTTGGGAATGTGTGGCTGGCCCAAGGCCACCCAGCAAGCTTCCATGGCAGAGTGGGGGATTTGAACCTGGGTCTCCCGGATCCTAGTCAGACACTTTAATTGCTACACAAACTGGTTCTCAGTTTCTGAACTGACATGTCAACATTGGCACTAGCTGCACTAGAGTCCAGACGGCCTATGGATACAGCATTCTATCACAGCTGCTCATTTCTCATTTCTTGAGCTGGCAGCAAAATACACAGCTGGTTTATCATTGTTTCAGCTTATGCCACGAACTGCGAAAATCAGTCACACAAACACTGCAGTCACATAAAATCGGAGGGTAGCGAGAAAATGATTCAGGATGGGCCCATCCTCCCTTACAGTCCTCCTTCCATTCTGCTGGGGCTGCCGTATCTTATTTGGACAAAAGTGCTTCCATTTAAAAAGTATGAAGTCAACTTCCCTCTCCCGCACCACTCTTTTTTTTTAAATATAGATTCATTCACTGCTCATATGTATTCATTTACCACAATGAAGAGCATCAGCTGTTTTGAGGATTCTTAGGAAGATAAAAAGTTGCGTGAGATGGGCAGATAAAGCATGCTCATCCATCATTCTTCCTCTCCTCCTCCCAGGTAGAAAAGAGTTTTAAAAACTGGATGAGTTTCTTGGGGGTCCTGTCACTTATTCATTATATACTGGAATCATAACTTTAAAATGGCCCTGGCTTCTCTGTAGTCCTCTCAGTCCTCTATCAAAGTTTCAAGCAGGGTTTTAGAAAAGTAAAATGGGGAGGGGCCGTGGCTCAGTGGTAGAACATCTGCTTTGCATGCAGAAGGTCCCAGGTTCAATCCCCGGCATCCAGTTAAAGGGACTAGAGGCAAGTAGGTGATGTGAAAGACCTCTGCCTGAGACCCTGGAGAGCTGCTGCCGGTCTGAGTAGACAATACTGACTTTGACGGACCAAGAGTCCAATTCACTATAAGGCAGCTTCATGTGTTCAAGTACTTGGACTGAGATTCCATGGCCCTGAAATGATCTCAAGGGACCGGAGCATACCATATACACAGGCAGAGAGGGGTTTCTATAGAAATTAAAGGGCAGTGAGATGGAAACTGGGGAGGGGGAGGCAAAGGCTTGGATACCTGGTGCTGGCCATAAAGTTAACCCCAATTTAAATTAAGAAAAGGGCATGGGCCTTTCCATTGGTCATGACAAGAACTCTCACTCCCAGTAAGGCCGGAATGCCAGAATTTATTGGTGAACATGGGCCAATAGAGACTCTAGAGCAGAAGTGTCGAACTCAATTGTAATGAGGGCTGGATACGACATAAATGTCACTCGGTAGGGCTGGGCCATGCCTCGCTAGCCCAGACTGAGAGTGGGGAGGGGGACGGCTGCCTTGGCTGGCCAGATAAGAGCTCTCAAGGGGCCGGACCCAGCCCGTGGGCCTTATGTTTGACACCCCTGCCTTAGAGCAATTTTCAATAGACCGATCTGCAAGAGTTTGGGAAAGCATTGGTGGGGGCGGGGAGGAGAATAAAAGAAGAAGTTGCATGTTTTCTGAGGTGACGGCATTTTTTATTTTTAAAAGCATATACTGCAACTGAAGTTAGGGAGGGGCCCTGGCTCAGTGTCAAAGCTCCAAATGCAGACGGTTCCATTTTCAATCCCTAGCACCACCAGTTAAAAGAATCATGTAGGAAGTGATGTGAGACTTCTACTTGAGATCTTGCAGAACCAGTGCCAGTTTGAGTAACCAATGGTCTGATTCAGTAAAAGGTAACTATGCATTCAAGTGTCACAGCAGTGTTTCAACACAACAACAAAAAGTTAAATAAATAAATATATTATTTCTTAAGAAGTACTCAAAATATCATGGGGGTGGGGAAAGTACTGCACTGTTGATTAGCTGTGTTCCTAGCAGTAGCCAATAGGTTCTTGACAGCCAGTGTGGTGTACTGCTTAAAGTGAGACTAGGATATGGGATACCCAGGTTCAAATGCTCATTATGTCGCGGAAGCTTGCTGGGTGACCTCAGGCCAGTCACATGCAGAGACCTACCTCACAAGGTTGTGGTGAGGATAATATGGAAGCAGGAAAACAATGTAAGCTGTATTGGGTTTCCCCACTGAGGAGAAAGCTGGGGTATAAATAAATACTGTAACATTTGTACAAGCACAGTTCATCCAGCACTTCCTATTACATATGATTTACTTAGCCGGTCTCACAAACATTGCTGTTTGCTATGGCAAACTTGTATTCTTACAGAACTCAGATGTCCTGACCTGGGAAACAGATGTTTGGACAACAGTTACATGTTACTACATTAAACCATTTGGAAAAGTCCACCTACAAAATAATTTCCAGCTACAAAGTAGATAGGCTCTGTTTTGTTAAGATAAAAAAAATGAATCCGGCAACGGATCAAGGAATAAAACGAAGCTGGTATTGCACAGAAAGATCTGCAATTGTTTAAAGAGATGAAATGCAATAGCCTTAGCTCTCATCTTTAGTTATGGCTCTGTTATAGGCCTGACAGCCTCACAAATAGTTTCACTTCCACTATTTGGTTACTCTTGGTTACAATGAATGGCCAAATGCAGACATAACCATGGTTAAGGAACCAGGAGTCAAACACGATCCTCAGTAGCATGAATGATTACCCTGACGGTTTTTTTTTATTTTACACAGATGTTTATTATCCATCTTCGCATCCTCCCTGAAAAGTGCATAAGGTGGCTCATAATCAGCACATACTGTAACAATATATAAATAAAACCATAATATCAACAGTTAAGACACTGCCAAGCAACAATTAATATAATCCATAAAATGCTCCAGTAATTTAATTTCCATCTACCATAACACTTTCTAAAATTTCTTCTAAGCAGAACAATCTTACAGGCTTCCATGAAGGCTGGCAGCAGGATATCCAAAGGAGCTGAAGGAGACTACAACCTACTTTAGAAACTCACAGAGGAAACAAGCAGAGACACCTATCTTGTTTCATTCTTGCAGGTCATTTTTCTTATCAAAATTGACCCCTCCAGGATGAGTCCTTGAACCCTTTCCCTGATGATGCAAGAAGCAGTTCAGGAAGGCAATTCTGATAACATAGGTCTGCAGAAAAAGAGATAAATACACCCCTCTTCCCAAAAAGCATTCCAATTCAGAGTGCATCTTCTGATAGCTACTTTAGATTAAAAAGAAACCATTCACAATTGATTTTCATGTATACTTTAATCTTGGGAGCATGCATATACCTGACACCCCCTTCCTCCTCCTCTCTATAGGAAGAAGAGTTGGTTTTTATATGCCAGCTTTCTCTACCTCTTAAAGAAGAATCAAACCGGCTTGCAATCACCTTCCTTTCCCCTTCCCACAACAGACACCCTGTGAGGTAGGTGGGGCTGAGAGTGTGACTAGCCCAAGGTCACTCAGCTGGCTTCACATGTAGGAGTGGGGAAACAAACCCGGTTCACCAGATTAGAGTCTTCTGCTCATGTGGAGGACTGGGGACTCAAACCCAGTTCTCCAGATCAGAGTCCACCGCTCCAATCCACAGCTCTTAACCACTACACCACACTGGCTCAAGGTCCCCTTTAACGTAGGATCTGAAAATGGCTCAAAATTGGCAGCATTTTGTCTGCACCAGCACACAAAGCGAGGCCACTACATTCTTCTAGTGCCATTCTGCATATCAGTTCAAGCTCTATGCTCTGTTAAACTCTGAGAAGTGAAGCCCAGCTCTAGGAATTCACAGTGTAGTTGACTTCGGTTATAATCATTTTGACATGTTCGTTGGAAGGGAAGGAGCTGTGGCTCAATGGTAGCTCATCTGCTTGGCATGCAGAAGGTCCCAGGTTCAATCCCCGGCATCTCCAGTTAAAAGGACTAGGCAGGTGATGTGAAAGACCCCTGCCTGAGACCTTGGAGAGCCGCTGCCAGTCTGAGTAGACAATACTGACTTTGATGGACCAAGGGTCTGATTCAGAATAAGGCAGCTTCATGTGTTCATGGAAGGATTTTACCACAGCAGGACAGAATCACCGCTGCACTCAGCATAGTACATCAGTTCTCTAAATGATGCACAATATTCTAAAAAGGAACCCCAAACAAAATCTTCAGAAAATACCAATGGAATCTCTTAACCCCACAAAAAGAGATGCCCCTCAAAACGGTTTCAAACTAAAGGGCTCTTTTTCAGGGGTCAAGAAACATACCTATAATACGAGCTCACTGATATAAAAACACTGCTCTTTCAAAGTTAAGATCTTTTCAGACTGAAATGTGTTGGGCTATAAAACCTTTCCTTTTGGAAAGGATCTCTCTGAAGTTTGATCTTTTGGGTGGTTTTTTCCAGTGGCTAGGAAGTGATATTCCCCTTTCTTCTTTACTCCACCTCTTAATGTCCAAGGACTGTGCATTTGGAAGGATGCAGGGAATCCCCAAACCCCAAAGACTGTATCTGTATCATGCATTCCAACTCTTCAGTACACGGATGTTTTGACGAGTTCAAAAAAAATCCTATGATAAAGCTTTCCCTGAACTATATAGATAGAGGAGAGGCAGGGGACTGTACAGGTGAAGGTTTCCTCTCCAAACCCCCATTAAAAACTTCCCTGCACACAGAAAATAAGTTTGTCAAGGAGAAAGGTAGACAGAACCCATTTCCCTTACTTTTTTTTACACTATGGAGCAGCATGATTCTGCTGACTGAAGGAGACAATATATACAAAAGCACTTGACAGTGGAGAAGAGCCTCCAACTTCCTACTGGAAGACTGCATCTCGTTTATGCTACACTGTTCAGTGGGTGTTTGTGCACATTACCAATTAACATATAGGCCCTTTTCTCCCATTACCACTCCGACATTGAACTCTCCACATACATCATATTTTTTAAAGAAGGGGTAGATCCTGCTTACAAAGGCAGAAATATCACTAATAAGCTATATGCTCCCAAATGTTTTTGGGTACTGAAAGCATAACAGAACATCTATTTGAAAAGAACTGGACAGGCAAGAAATGAAACAGCAAAGCAGTAAAATCACCATAGTAACAGATGAACAATTATATAATGGACAGTTAAGACAGAAGCCTTCCAAAAAGCATACTGGCTTCTTTCAATTGACTTATTTGTTTGGTATTTGTGATCTAAAAGCATCAGAAAAAGCATCAGAATACCCATCTGACCAGCAACTATCAACAATCAAATGACTGCCAAGTAGACAAACTGCCATGTTATTTGACAGGACAGAGGCAGAATGTAACAAAAAGAAGACAAGAGATCAATAATTACTATTATTTGCCCTGACCTTTGAAAGAGAACACAAAAAATAGTAGCTGAGTTGTGAGTGGAAGAATTTTTAAATTTAAGAGGGGGAAAACCCCAAGATCAGCCAAAATTAATCCAGCTGAGCTTCAATGAGTTCAACAATATTTAATATGTCAATTACTCTGACATAAGTTCCCTCAAGTCCAACACAACTATCAAGAACCGCCTTACATGTCTAGTGTACATTGAAGCACCATTCCACATTCCATTCTGGCCACTGACAGACAAGGAACCAGGCCCTAACCTGTGGGGGCGCCCTCTCCATGGAACTCCCCCCCCCAGAAGCCCATCATGCACTTTGGCATTCCATAATCTCAAAAGCTAGAGGAAGAAGGTTAGCTTTTGTTTGCAGAACTTAAGGCGGATTGTGAAACGATTTTGTTTCTGCATGACAGTTTAGACTATGGGGGTTACCGCACTTTGTATTCCCAGCGATGTATTAAGAGTTTGAAAATGTTGTAAAAAACATCGCTTTAAAAGGGTTTTTGGATACCACGGCTTATAAATGGTTGGAAGACGTCTTCACAGCTAAAGGGGCCAAACGAAGTGCGAACAGTATTTTTTATAACGTTTTCAAACTCTTAATACATCGCTGGGAATACAAGTGCAGTAACCCCCTATATTTACTGCTCTGGATCTCACAGAAAGATGGAAAGGGATTTTTGCCAGCTGAGTGGACCTTCTTCATCACCCCTGCTAAAAACCCCAAAGCCTCCCAAAGTGCGGCTTTGTGGGCAACCCTCACAAGAACAGCATGAGGAGGGAGTCAATGGTCTGCAGAGGGAGGAGGGAGTCAATGGTCTGCAGAGGGAGTCAATGGTCTGCAGAGGGAGTCAATGGTCTGCAGAGGGAGTCAATGGTCTGCAGAGGGAGTCAATGGTCTGCAGAGGGAGTCAATGGTCTGCAGAGGGAGTCAATGGTCTGCAGAGGGAGGAGGCCTCCATGGAAATTGCCCCCCACCAATTCCGTTCCCAGACATTTTCCACAAAGCCCAATCAATTATGTGTTTTGAAATGCTTTTATTGTCTTTGTACTGTAAAACCACCTTGAGGGCCCAATTATTATAGGCTTGCCAACTTCCAGGTGGAGCATGGAGATCCCCGAGAATTACAACTGATCTCCAGGCCATAGAGATCAATTTCCCTGCAGAAAATGGCTTCTGTGGACTCTACGGCATTGTGCCCTGCTGAAGTTTCTCCTCTTCCCAAACTCCACTCTCCCCTGGTTCCACCCCTCCCAAATCTCCAGGAATTTCCTAACCTGGAGCTGGCAACCCTAGTGGGTCAAACAGGAAGCTGAAATTTTAAAAAATATAAACTTATGTTACACTTAAACACAATATCAGAGAGAGAATGAACTGCCAAGCTCTACTGCAGGGAAAAGAGACAAGCACTCTGGCAGCCATATTTCAGTAAGGGCCTGGCTAGAAGAATTCAAGCAGCTTCCATTCATCTTCTCATTTCTGGCTTTGAGTGTGGGATGGAAGAAGGAGAACTCCAACATTGCGAGCTGTTGTGCTCGGCTTGGCAGTCTTCCAGGAGAGACATGTTGACCCACCCACTCAAAGCCAGATTTTCAGCCCAGCAAGTTGAACCACAGCGGCCCTTCGGTTGTTTACTCCTATCCCCAATAGAAATTAGAAGCAGAAGCCAGAGCCCCCCCCACCCCCAGCTTGTTTGGATAAAGAAATCAAAGACTGTGTGCACCCTTTCTTTGCCTCCTTGCAGCTAGATAGGAAAAACAGAATGCACCAAAATAAAACAGCAGGCCTTAACTGGACATGTGACATCCAGCCATTAGCCACACATGGGGCGGGGCAGCTAAAGTCATCACAGTTCTTACAGACATTTCACACACAACTTTTTATGGTACACACCAAAGATGCATGAAGCACAGACACCTAAAGTATGAATGCACACATGTTTATCATTCAGGTACATTTGCCCGAAAGCACAACTGACAGCAGAGCTCTCTGAGAGTACAGTCTGAGACAAACCTGTGCTTGCTTCTGTGAAAAGTGTGAAAGGTACTTTAATTCTATGTTCCAAAGAACTAGCTGGGCTAAAGCCATGTTTGCGTTCATTCTTGCATAAGGATGAAAGTTTTTGTACTTGCTTATCAAAAATTACAAAGGGCCATCAGCACACTAGGTGTCACACACGTGACACTGGTGTCTGCATAGGGAACTTAACAGGCATCTAGAGGCCTAGCAAACCAATCTCACAAAGGCACAAAAGGAAACCGTGAACTGCTTCCTTGGCAACAGCAAGGGATGATAAGGAACTGCTGGGTTTCTCTCAAGAACACTCTGAAAGATCCCAGAACCAATCAATCCTGGCCTGTCCAAAACTCTGCTGCAGACTAAAGTCAGGGGATGCTCTCCATCATGGCCTTCGATTGATATAATTATCTGCTGCCTCACAATGCACTGCAGTCCTCTGAGCATGCATCATGATGATGCCTCGTGTTGCTGGGAAAACATTTGAAGTTTCCATTTGGGGTGGGGTTCGCCTGAAAAGGATGTTGAAAATCCAGCACAGAATTCCGCATCAGCTCTAACCTCAATCAACTTAGCTGTGGGCTTACATACTGAGGTTGTCTAGTGATGAAAATGAGGCTATTCCACCATTTTTTAGGCTAATAAACTAGCTGAGCCAGCGTGGTGTAGTGGTTTAGAGCAGTGGAGTCTGATCTGGAGAACTGGGTTTGATTCCCCACTCCTCCACATAAGCGGCGGAGGCTAATCTGGTGAACTGGAATTGTTTCCCCACTCCTACACATGAAGCCAGCTGGGTGACCTTGAGCAAGTTACAGCTCTGTTAGAGCTCTCTCAGCCCCACCTACCTCACAGGAGGTCCGTTGTGGGGAGGGGAAGGTGATTGTAAGCCGGTTTGAGTCTCCCTTAAGTGGTAGAGAAAGTTGGCATATAAAAACCAACTCTTCTTCAGAGATGGCAACAGCAACAAGCAGAGGATGGGAAGAGGCATGGCGCACTGCTCACATGTTGGCCTGCCCCGGTAGATTATGGATGCCAGTACTGGAATTCAAGTTAAGTAACACCAGAGAAAACAATGTAAGAGAGGGCAGGGTGTGACAAAGGAGTGGCAAAGACAGGGACAGAAAGGCATTGTTGTTCTTGTAACGTTCACTTACCAATTAGTTGCTATGAGCTTGATTAATTTTTATAATTAAAAAAAACGACGCACAGCTCAGAAGTAAAGCTACAGCAAACTGGAGCTATTCCATTTCCACTCTCGCACTGCTGTCACAGCCTGACCAGATAGGCTACTTGGTGCGATAAAGTGTTGCCCTTTTTAGGACTGCCACCTGTCAGCTTTTCCACACTGACACCGCAAGAATTGAAGATGCGTGCATTTGAAGTCCAAAACAACTGTCAATGTATGCAGTCAAAACCAGAAAAGCAGCACATGGGTCAAGGCAGAGGGTATTTTCCTCAGCTTCAACCTCTAGATTCGGTTTGTGTGGATTGTACTTGTGCTGCTCAGGAGCCATGGGAAAGAAGGCAGAAAAAGGAGGAGATGGGCACACAGGGCTGCCACCTTCAGATTGCAGTGAGAAAGCAGCCATGGGGAAGAGAGAGGTTGCAGTGGAAATATGATAGATAAGGAAGCACCTCCCCTTGCTGCTTCTCCAACGAAAATCACTCCCTCCTGAAGCAGACTTTTCCCTAACAGAAGTGACCTGAGATAGCATGAAGTTCTATCAGAGAAGAATTCATGATCGTTCCAAAAGTAGGAAGCTTCTGAATTCTTGATGTTAGGAACCAACAACAAGAGATAACTACTGCCTTCATGCCCTTCTGGTAAGTTTCTCAGGAACATTTGGCTATTGTTGCACAGAGAATGCTGGAAAATTTCAGACCTTGGTCTGACCAGAGTTGTTCTTATGTTCTTAACCTGCAGACGGTTCTGGATGAAGGAGAGTGGTTTCGCTGAAAAATGAGTGGGTTACTGCTGGGTAGGTGGGTAGGTGAGGAGTTCATGGGACAAAGTCTGGCAAAGGGAGCTTTGACTCTCGAAAACTTACACCCTGGAAATCTTGGTGGTCTCTAAGGTGCTACTGAACTAAAATCTAATCATGGTCAGTGACAGCTGGGCCACAGTGTGTCAAATTTATACCAATATAGATGGAGAGACATACTCAAAGGAAGTCCAGTTTCATGCTCTTAGCATAACTGTATAAATAGCTCCGTCCAACACCACAGAAGAAAACCAACAAGGAAAAGAGCTAGTTCCCAGAAGTAGTGTCCTTTCTAGATACCGTGTAGCACAGAGCACTACATTCAGGATATCAAATGGCTCCAGATTATGCCTTTTCATGTCACTACAGCATCAAAAAAGGGTATTGTGCAATTTCTCAAAACCTTTCCAGAAACAAGAAACTCGAGAAGAGCTTTCTGCTCAGCTGCACGAGATAAAGAGTCTCACCAAAGGCCTGATTTAAGCCATAAATCTATTTATATAACTTCGGGTTGAGGCGCCGGTCAATTGACCGCCTATTACTTGGCTGCAGTCAGATATTCCATGAAGTCAAGAGTGTTCTTGTGTAACAGGCTGTCTGCTTCACTGCAGGCCGAGGATCGACCAGGAGTGAGGGTTCCTTGCTCTCCAGGCCTGCAGAAGTGAGGTTTGCATGTCATTTGCTGAGGAGGCACCCTCTGCAACCCTTGCCCTTTGCAGCTGGGCTACCAGGCCCCCTGCAATCCAGGTGCTGTGAGTGCAGGTACTTCCTGTACAAAAAAAAGGCCACCTGAAGGGTTTATGAAGCAACATATACCCAAGCAGTCATCATCACGGGACAGCTCACAAAACAGCAGCCACTCTTAAGTCGAAGTGACTGTTCATTCTTCCCAGGACCTCGGCTTTAATACAGACAGGACAAAAACAATCTGATGCTCTTCCTTGGCATCCAGCAGCCTAAGTTCGTAAACAATACGCTGAGCATTTTAGAGGGAAGCCTCTGGGGCTTGCGCTACTGAGTATGACCACATCTCAGAGAGCACTCCACAAGTTAGCAGTAAGAAGAACATACTGTATTGTTTAAACCAGAAGTGCATCCATTTCACTGGAACACTACCACCTAATATAATGCTCAAGCAAAAGGATTAAACAGAGGTGTCAGCAGATGCAGGTCTATTTTAGAAGCTTTTAAAGAAGCAATTTGGACGTTTTTATAAAGAACTCTCCAGCAAAGAAGCTGTAAAAAGAAAGGAGCCATACAGTGTTTCTACAGAGATGCAGGACTTGAAAACCGCCAATAAATTAGTGGTGAGCACTTAAGCATTTAAGCTTCCTTTAGATTTCAGCAGCACTTTGATTACTGAAAACATCTTTAAAACCAAATATATTATACAATCCCTTGATGACACAGATGGTGGCCAAACACTAAAATATTTGGAAGCATTCTTAATTCTTCCTCTTGGAAAAGTCAAGTTGAATCAGCTAATCCCTATGGAAATTCTTATCTTACTTAATAAACTATTCAAAAGACCTAATTAAAAAGTAGACAGATGCAAGTGTTTCTACCTAGCATATCAACTTGATCAGTATTTATACTTTCTGGTTCAGGATGATCACAAATCATTTTGCTAGTTTGCATTCAGGCAGGTGGGGGGAGTAGTAACACAATTAGACAGGTTCGAGACTAGGTATCAACTTGTCACGACTATGAATATTACAAAAAATGTTTTCTCCAGGCATTGAATAAAACATAGATGCTTCAATCAAGCATGTTGTTGAGACGTTTAATTAGCAGAAGTGACACAAAGCTTGAGGAAAGACGGAAGGACTCCAGACTGTTGGAGGGGAAAGGAGGCAGAGAATTAGACCAACCCACCCACACCCTCAGCAAACTGAGATGCACCCTTCTAGTACAGCAGTTAAGATCAACAGAAAGCCCCTTGCTCTTGAAATCAGGAGTTTAAAAAGCTTTCTTCTCTCCCCAACAAGCTTTTCTGTTGCACAGCAAAGTTTTATGTTTGCATCAACAAAAATGAAATGAGAACACAATAGATGAGTGCCTGAAAACACATGTACACTGATTAAGAAGCCAGGATTGGCCAACAATTCCTGTTAAGTGTACAGGCAGAGCAAACCCAGTCTGTAACACGGGAAATAGTCTTCCCTGCCTTTAGAAGAACTACAGATGAATTACATATTAAAACCATGGGCAAACCATAGGCACCAGGATACCAATTCAGCATAGTTGTACATAATTAGCACAGGAGTTCTACATTATTTTGCTTGGAATTAGCAATCACACAGAGAGACTTTTATATCTTTCAATCCATGGTTTGCGTGAAAGGAATAATTTATATGGCAATCCACAACTATACACTGAAAATGTAATGGCTCTTCTGAAATAGAAGTATACTAGCACTAAAATCATACTACACATAACCATTACTAAACATTCACGTAATCATGATGGTGTACTAAGCACTGTATAAATGTGTGCTAAGCAACAGTGCATCTTAATTAGATTAACTTCCCTTTTTCCAAACTCTAACTTTATTAGAACTTGTCTGTCACCTCATGTCTGCCCCACGCTCCGTAACTTATTTTACTGAGTGAACAAACACATTTTGCTAATTAGTTTTATAGCCTGCTTTAGCCCCAAGGTGCTGGGCAGATACTAACATATAATTATCCCCTTTACACTCACAATAACCCTGTGAGGCAGAACATAATTATTCTGTAGCTGTGAACACAAGAGGCTTACTCAAGATCTCCAAGCAGGTCAATAGTTTAAATTCAAGCTCCAGCTCGACATCCATGGCCAATGACATTTACGCATTATATTGCTACTGTTGTTTGTAGCGACTGCTCCTGTCCCTCTCCTGCAGGTACTTTTTCATATACCTTCCATGTATCACAAAGGCATGTGGAGGCTGGGACTGAATCATTGGCAGCCTATGCAAGCAGCAAAGACGTAGGTACAAGGACAACGGAACAGGGAAAGGGCCTAGACTCAGCGCCAGCAGGAGCAGCTTGGCAAAACCTACTTGGTTGAAAGGATACTTGGTGGGGGGGAGGAGGAGAGAGAACATGAAGGGTGTTTAAAAGCCGCAAAGGATGTGCAGCTACCAAGCTCAGACAACTCAAACTATGAATCCAGATGACAGTACACCAACCTCAGAAGTAAGACCACCGCATCTACGTTTCAAATTTTAAACCAATGTCACTGTCATGATTTCCCTAAAAGATCCCTGGGAATAATGATCTTGTGGAGATGCCAAATATTCTATGTTAAGAAAGCCTTTGACTTTCCTCCACAAACAATCACACATCCAGGGTCCATTACACTGAAAGAAGAAGCTGGTTCAAATCTACAGCATGGGCATCCCCAGAGAGACAGAAATCTGGGCACAGGTTTTCTATATTTACATTATTTGGAGTCCACCTTTCTAACTGAGATTCAAGGCATGTTACACTATGCAAATGAGTGCAATCAACAGGATAATACAACTGATAAGCAATGTAACAGGACTAGGAATTGGGTAAATTT
Source organism: Euleptes europaea (assembly GCF_029931775.1). Lineage (NCBI taxonomy): Eukaryota > Metazoa > Chordata > Lepidosauria > Squamata > Sphaerodactylidae > Euleptes > Euleptes europaea. Next base: position 13,159,802 of record NC_079323.1, read on the forward strand.
GAAACAGAGCTGTTGTCTGAACAAAGCACTTGTTATGCAATACAGAACATGGCACTGTGTGTGTTAAGTGCCATCAAGTTGTTTCCGACTCATGGCGACCCTATGAACCAATGTCCTCCAAAGTGTCCCATCCTTAACAGCCTTGCTCAGATCTTGCAAATTGAGGGCCGTGGCTTCCTATATAGAGTCAATCCATCTCTTGTTGGGTCTTCCTCTTTTCCTGCTGCCTTCAACTTTTCCTAGCATGGCATTACATCAGTAGAAACACTGTGTATTTTTCTGGGGCAATCTGTTATAATGCAGCCCTACTGACCACATACAACACATACAAAGAGGGAGGGCATCTTGGCCATCTTCTGGTCACCAGGGGTGTGGAGGGGGGAGGTAGTTGTGAATTTCCTGCATTGTGCAGGGGGTTGGACTTGATGGCCCTGGTGGTCCCTTCCAACTCTATGATTCTATAACACCACCACTGCACAGAACTTACACAGTGCTTTGGAATGTCTGAAATGTTTCCATAGCTGTTATCGCTGTAATCCTTGCAAACAACCTTGAAAAGCCGATCAATATTATCATAGATTGCAAGGGTGGTGGTTAAAGAATAATGGTTTATGGCCATGTATGTCTAAGGCAAGATTTGAAATGCAGACTTCCTGGCTGACAGTTCATTTCTGACCTCTGTGATAAAGATGTGCGAGATGTGTGCACAAGAATGGGGTGGGGGTTGCACAATATTCTAAACTGGAGAAGGAGCTTGACAAAAAGGAGGAACTCTTGTTCACACAAACACTTTGGCCCAGTCACCTAAGAGTTAACGTTTATTGTACTGCTCTGCACTTCCTAAATCTATTACAGCGCTCACAAGTTCTCTCTCCACTTTGTAACATCAAATATGATGTGTAATATGATCCAAGAGTTGGAGGGGGGAGGGGGGAAGAGGAGGAAGCAGGAAATAAGTGCACGTACCAAACATACACATTTGTTGGCACAAAGCAGAATTTGTGAAGTATACATTTACTCTTTGACAAGCTGTAAATGAGCATCTTTCCCCCACCCTCAAAAGCCAACCCCTTTTTAAAAAAAAGGGTTCTACAGTTTCACTGCATGGCTTGAAAAACAACTTTGACTGGCACTTGGCTTGACCCACAGAAGGAGGGGGAAATAGTTTTGGGACAAAGAATGCAAATATTTGAGCTCTCTGCCTTAAATGTTTTCTCCATATTTACAAGCAAAACCTTGGTGCAAAGATATAATTAGAAAGAGGCTGCCAAAATGAGCAACAGAGGGGCACTGCTGCGTTCACTTGGGTGGCTCCAAGCTGATTCATTTGCCCAGCTCAGCAGTTTTAATTCATTTGCACTTGGACAAACAAGAGGCAGCTCAACTAATCTGCTCAGTAAAATCAGATGCACAGAGAGGCAGTGAACTGATTAGGAATATTCCTAGAGGTGGGAGGAAGAGAACTGCCATCTTAGTCATGGTACAATCTGCAGATAGTTCTCTTTAAATTTGGGTTTCCAAGGACAGAATTACACTCTGCCAAGAATACTAGGGTGCTGTGAAATGCACACTGTAATGACATTAGAGCCAGGATAGTGTAGTAGTTACAGTGTTGGACTAGAATCTGGAAGACTCTAGTTTAAATCCCCACTCTGCCATGGAAACTTGCTGAGTGTCTTCTCAACCTAACCTACTTTGCAGTGTTGTTGCAAGGGTAAAATGGAGGAGAGGACGACAATGTAGGCTACTTTGGGTCCCCCACTGGGGAGATAGGCAGGGTATAAATGAAGTAAATAATTAATAAATAAATCAGGACATGGGATAAGCATACATTGGGGGGGGGGGGGAAACAGGGCTACTGTTTTCGGTGACAGCTGTCTTCATTGCAACATGTAGCTTTGCCCTGAGAAATTTTCTAAAACAATTCTTGCCTTCAAAACCCTAAAAGCCCTACGCCTAAGCAGTTTCAGGGTGCATCTCTTCCCATACTGAACCCCCACCTAGGACTAGGCTTATATTTACTGCAAGCAGGGCCTTTTCAGTTACAGCCCATTCGTGTGGAATGCTGTTCCCCATGAAGTCCACCTATATATATTAGTTCTAGTTTGGAAGCTGAGAAACAAACATCCATACAAAAATGCTACTGTTACTGTTCTGAGTCTAATATTAGTTTTGATCATCTTTAAGCTTGTATGAGTTTTACATGTTTATTGGTAGTTTGGAAGGCTCCTTCATTGGAGTAAAGCAGAAAAAAGAGTTAAGTACAATTTTTAGCTGTAGGGGATGCCTGCATTAACTCTGACACCTACTCTCTCTGTGTGTGTGATGTGCCGTCAAGTTGCTTCCGTCTCATGGCCACTCTAGGAATCAATGTCCTCCAAAGCGTCCTTTTGTTAACAGCCTTGCTCAGGTCTTGCAAACCGAGGGCCGTGGCTTCCTTTATAGAGTCAATCCATCTCTTCTTGGGTCTTCCTCTTTTCCTGCTGCCCTCAACTTTTCCAAGCATGATTGTCTTTTCCAGTGACTCTTGTCTTCTCATAATGTGTCCAAAGTACGCTAGAGTATCATAAATTATAAAATGCATTTTAATTACTTTTTAGTCTCCCTTACTCACTGGATTACAATTTTTTTAAAAAACAACAACAGTTAAAGCTTTAACTGTTAAAGCAAACAGCAAGGATCAACAATGCAGTCGGACTATGATTACCAAATTGGTTAACAGCACAGGTGTGGGATAGCTCCCCCCCCCCAAAGGAGAAACAAGAAAGACTGCTGTGTGGATGGATGCAGAGTTACAGGGAGAAAGAAGATCCTACAGCAGGTAGTGCCAAACAGACTTTTCTCCCAGCAAAGTAAGCACAGTTCTGCAGCCCACCACCCCCACCCGGCAAGCTGTCATGTTAACCGCAGAAACTGTAGAAAGTCATGCTCTTTTTAGATGTTACAAGCCAGTTTGCTTACTATATGGCAAAACTTGGCTACTGGTCAGGCTTGTGTCCCCCCAACCCCTTGGCACTGCATACCAATAATGAAAATGGAAGTCTTCAACCAAGTCCAATTTGTTATGATGTCTGAATGAAGGCACCTTAATTTATGTACTTAATTTATTCCCAGCTTATTCCCAGCTTTTTGCCCCAATGGGAACCGAAGTTGCTTACATAGTTCTCGCCTCCTCTGTTGTATCGTCACAACAAACCTGTGAGGTAGGTTACACTTAGTGACTGGCCAAAGGTCACCTAGTGAGTGTCTATGGCAGAGTTGGGATTGAAAGCTGGGTTTCCTAGGTCCTTAAGAAATTGTGTTGCCTCGTTCTCAGTAACTGGAATTTATTTTAACCAGGATTAAATTTATTAGATCCTCAGAAAACAGATGGGAGTTTCTAGCTAGACTAGATTCTTCTCCTCCGGCCTCCTTTCCTGACTGGATTTAGGAGAGGCTAAAATGCCTGCTGTAGTCCTCATACCATTATTAGATTAAAGCACCAATCCATAGACCCTTAGGTACTTGCAGTGAGCTGCATAATACAGTTGTGTGAGAGAATATTCTATGGACAGACATGCCAAAGATACAAGCTGCTGGTGGGAAGCCAGAAGGAAATCTTTAGATGGGAGCCCAAGTTCAAAAAAGTTTGAGAAAGGCTGCCTAAACATGACCCTGACTTCCTTCTGTGGCTGCATATTACAGGTAAGATCATTAGCAGTGTACAAGCTGTTTTTCAGAGAAGACTGCCCACCATTACTCATCTCATTGAGGAACCTCGTTAGCTTCCCATGAAATCCAGTGTTCTCTTGAACACAATCTGAAAATCACTGAAACATAATTAAACAACTACTGGAGGTATTTTATATATTTTTTCTATTCAGTTTATATATAGAGAAAGGAGGGTTTGTGGGGGAGGGGAATCTAGTATTTTGAGTGGGCCACAAGGGCCCACATTCCCAAAATCTAGTGCAATATAAATGGCGGTGTACAGAACACAGGCATAAAACAGAGCACAGGTGAGGTTAATATGGGAAACAGTCTCTCTATCATGACAAAGTTAACAAGATAACTTCATGTGTTCCCTCATCTCCTTCATCCTTGGCAACCCCTTCCTCCCAAATCAAGGTTATGGAGAAGACCAGGTTTCTTTCAGAAATGAGTAGATGCACTCATGCAGGACAGCTTGCACAAAAGCATTGGGGGCCAATTCTGAGCGAGCAAAAGTAGTAAGTGTTGATGTTGATTCAAACTGCACAATGTCACAGTCTGCCCCCCACCAAAAAAACTGCAAGGCTCTGATCCAATTAAGATGTTTACTTGAGCAAAGATCCTATTCTTGTGGGGACAAGGGTAGGCAGGCAAACTACCACCATGAGAGATGCTGGCCCTCCATGTGAATGCTTGCATTCAGGGCCAAATCACACAATTTAGGCTTCTTTTGCACATCCAAGTGCCTACATGGTGCAGCCCACATCGAGAATAGGATCTTTGGCTTACATACACATCTGACCTTATTCAGAGAGGGGGATACAAATTTAGATGACTATATTTGGGGAATTCTTCAATTCATTATCTACAGAAGCAGAATATCACACTTAAAAAATATATAGAACATAGGAGAGAGAATAGGTGAAGACAAGTCTTCAGATTTGGTCAGACATGAATTCAGTGGCTGACTGAAAGAGTCTACCTGCCAAAACTTCAGCTTCCAATCTTTAAATGGGGAATACTGAATAACCAACCACAAGACAGAAGACATGAGATAAGGACAATAAAGAACTAAGCAGTGTTAGAGGTAGATTAAGCTGTGAGAAAACAGCTCAAGGTTCACAGGTGAACCTCAAGGCAGAACTGGGGATTTGAATCTGGATTTCCTATGATATTCTGTTGATACACGAAATGGCACTTCAGCTCTTGGTCTATAACTACTATTCATTTATACAGCACTTCATTTTTAAGGTGCTTTACGATAACTGTATTAGGCTTCAAAGAGGCAAGTCCCTAGTACTCTCATTTAGGTGGGAAACTGAAACCAAGTAATAGTTACTTATATGAAGCTATCCAGAAGTCTTACATCAGAAGTGAAACAAGAAGAGATCTCACAGACTGAAGCGCCCAGTCAATTAATTCGGAGTGATATATATGCCTTACAGGATAGAACTTAATTTTGCTTGGGGGTAGAGCTTATGAGTATTTATTCTGTCACACAGCACAGAGGTTCGGTAAGAGTTGATTCTGGAGGAGGGAAAGGGCACGTAATCATCAGTGGGATCAGGATTACGGAGATTTGATCAAAGATGAGAGCAGTTCTGGTCAGTCCAACACGCATACTGTAATACTGACTTCCTACTCTAAGGCATGATTGCTAAAGATTTTCTTGCAGCTCATATTTATTATTTTATTAATATATTTATAGCCTCCTGCCTTGTCCCAAATTAGCTTACATCATTGTCCTCTCCCCTCCTTGTTATCCTCCCAACAGCCTTGTCAGGTAGGTTAGGCTGAGAGCGTGTGACTGGTCTAAGGTCACCCAGCAAGCTTCCATGGCAGAGTAGGGACCTGAAGCTGGGTCTCCCAGATCCTAGTCTGACATTCTGGCCAGTACACCACACATCTAAATATCCACAGTATGGTAGGAAGGCATATGACAAAGCAACCTTGCAGAAGCTAAGCCACTATGGGTCGGGTCAATATTAGGATGAGACTCCCCCTAGGAATTTTACTATATGCAAGTCTATTGCGGCAAAGTTAAATTAATTTACTGTATGTAGTCTACTGCAGAAGACCGGTAGCACCTTAAAGATTTACAACATTCATTTCACCGTAAGTCAGACTTCCTCAAATCAACTGAGTCACCACCTTAACTCGCATGACAGAAAAAAAGTTGGGTTAACTATAAATAATTCACCAATATAAATTATACACTGATTTTTCTTTAAGTGTACACATGCTTATACTTTTATAGCCAAGTGGGATTTTAGTGCATTAGCAGAAGGCTTCAGTTCTCTCTCAGTGAGGGTTTTGTTTTTAAACATGCCAGTCATTCAAGCCTTTGGATCAGGATGCGCACCACTAAACAAGGCATCAGTTTTATCTGTTCCTGGACATTTGCTCTGACTTTGAGGATCTCTTGCTTCCAAGGACATGATCGTTATTAAAAATTCAAATACATACGCATATGATGTAATGACATAGAAAGGAGAGATGCAGAATTTTTAAAAAAGTTTTACACATACAACCATACATACTGAACATAATCCAGCCAAAACCAAGGGTCATTAATTTCAATTCTTAAAAGTGCTTAGTTGTGGCTAGATCTTTCTCACATACAGATGCAGAAAAATATATATGTATATCTGTTGCAACAAGTGCCAGCAATCCCATGAGTTTTGCCATAAACCGGTAATTCTTATAATTAAGAGGACTAGCATTTGGGGCCATAAACCTTGTGTATGCAGGGTTACATTTACACCCATTACTTGGTCAACATTCTTTACATGATAGAAACATGGACAGCATTTGGATACTGACTAAGGGTGCTCAGCGGGCTTTTAAGATTTTCTGGTACGTGTGGGAATTTTCTGACACTTATTTCTTGGCAACTGGGGGGGAAAGTGGAATTGCCAGCCAACATCTACCTTCATCAAGACTGTAACCCCGGCTCACATACCTCAAAATAAACCTAATAAGCAAAATGGCAGTAAACATGCACAAAAACAGCACAGCAAATTTCTAATGCTTACTGCAATGTCATGTGTGTATCATCATAGCGATCACAAACAAGCAGCTGCATTGTGGCTGTTTAAAGACTAACAGATTTATTATAGCATAAATTGATGGGAGTAGGCTCTAGTCCCCAAAAGCTCTCACCACAACAATTCTGTTAAGTTTTAAAGTGCGGCAAGGCTTGACTACAACAGACCAAACATATATCCCTCTGAGATCTGGCATGCATGCGCATATCCATCTTTATGCATTCACATTATGTGCACATACATTATTCTTTCTATCTTCTACATGTAAACCCATAAACATATGAACCCACATATACAAATACATCATACCTATTTCATACATGTGCACACACATACATTATGCTTCCTATTATTTTATTGGCTGTTATGTATGTAACATAACCAGCATGGTGTAGTGGTTAAGAGCGGTGGACTCTAATCTGGTGAACAGGGTTGGTTCTCCACTCCTACGCACAAAGCCAGCTGGATGACCTTGGGCTAGTCACACTCTCTCAGCCCCACCTACCTCACAGGGTGTCTGGTGTGGGGAGGGGAAGGTGATTGTAAGCTGGTTTGATTCTGCCTTAAGTGATAGAGAAAGTCGGCATATAAAAACCAACTCTTCTTCTAAATACATTATACTTTCTATCCTGTATTCGTGCACCTATATATAAATACACACCAATACTTTACTTGTGTATGTGAGAAGAGAAGGGTACAAGTTGAGTGCCAGGAGGAAAGAAGCACAGGCTATATAAAAGCGAGATCTCACACACACATTAGCCCTATTCACACAGTACAGCCAACGCACATACATCCTGCCTGCATGTGCATACCCTCCCATTGTGAGAGCCAGAGAGCGTTCATTTGCCAAAATGAAAACAGGGATCCAGTACTCAGATCCACACTGGGTTGAAATCACACGTCCAGCTGTGTCTGACCCCAGAGATCTTGTTGGGTCTCTAAGCCGCTGCAAGACTTGAGTCTAAACGTTTCAAGCTGTACATGCACTGAACGAAGCACATTCATTCGCCAAAATGAAAACAGGGATCCAGCACTCAGATCAACGCCGGGTTGCAATTACATGTTCAGCTGTGTCTGACCTAGAGAGCTCGGACTCTCCAAAGCTCATACCCCGGAAATCTTGCTGGGTCTCTAAGCCGTACATGCACATTCATTTGCCAAAACGAAAACAGGGATCCAGCCCTCAGATCAACGCCGGGTTGCAATCACACGTTCAGCTGTGTCTGACCCAGAGACACCGCTCATACCTTGGAAACCTTGTTGGGTCTCTAAGCTGCTGTAAGACTCGAGTCTAAACGTGTTTTTTTTTGGGGGGGGGGGAATATAGATAGAAGATGGCCATCTTCTGGGCATGGAGTAGGGGTACTGGGTGCGTGTGGGGGGGAGGTAGTTGTGGATTCCCTGCATTGGGCAGGGGGTTGGACTAGATGACCATGGTGACCCTTCCAACTCTTACGATTCTAAGCCGTACATGCACTGAACGTAGCGCGTTCATTTGCCGAAATGCAAACAAGGACCCAGCACTCAGATCGACGCCGGGTCGAAATCACACGTCCAGCAGCTGCGTCTGACCCAGAGACACCGCTCATACCCCGGAAATCTCGTTGGGTCTCTTAAGCGGCTGCAAAACCCGAGTCTAGACGTTCAGCCGTACACGCATCGGACGTGACGTGTGAGCGACTCAATGAACGCGTAAAGGGGGGGGGGAGAGAACCCGCCGCACACGGGCTGCGCCCGTGAACCGAGCTGGAGAGCGCAGCCTGCAGGTCCCCGGTCCCTCCCCCCTCCCCCAGCCGGGGCTGCCCGAGGGGGCGTGGCCGGCGCGAGCGAGCCCAACGTTCTGAGGGTGAGAGCGGCGTCGGCGTCCGCCTTCAGGCAGAGCCCCCCCCCCCAACGGTCCCAACGGTCGTCTGCCCCCTTACCCACCTGCCTCAGGACTTTCCGACAGTTACTGCACACCCGGCGGCACTCGTTGTGACCGTGGCTGTCGTGGCCGTCGGCGGGGAGCGACGGAGGGCAGGACGCGGCGGGGCTGCCCCGGTTCATGGCGGCGGCGGCGCTGCCGGGGGGAGGAAGGAGAGGGAGCGGGAGAGATGCGGCGGCTGCCTCTCCTCAGAGCCCAGCGGCGCCTCCGGCCGCCGCCCCCATCCGTCGCTTTCTCCCCCCCGTCCCTCCCCCCAGCCAGCGCCGCTCGACTTGAGCGGCTCGCGAGCAGCCGCCGTCCCCTCGCGCACACCTCTCGGCCCCGGCCTATCGCCGCGCGACGGACACGCCCACCAGGCGGCGCGGCAGCCAATGGCGGGCGCGGGAGGCGGGCGGCCAATCGGCGAGGCGCTCTCCCGTCCCCCATCTCCGGGCAGTCTCTGAGTCGGGGGCGGGACCGAGAGGGAGAAATGGGCGGAGCGCAGTGGAGGAGGGGAGAAGAAACAACACTCTCGGCTCTTTTTTCCCCATCAGCTGTGAGCTCGGAGGGGGCGTGGCCGCTGGGAAGGAGGCTGGGCTTCCCGCGGCCAATGGGGAGCCGAGTGGGCGGGAGGACTCGCACCCACGAGGTAGTTACGCCCCCCTCGCATCCTCGTTGCTGAGCCCTGCTTTGGAAGACGGAGAATTGTACGGAGGAGGACAGGCAGAGAGAGAGAGAGAAAGAAGAATGACACATGCACAAACATCAGGTACAAACCCTGCCAAAATCAAGGAAATGTATTATTTGCATTATTCGTCTAGAAAATCAGCAGTAAAACACGGAAAGCATTTTCAACCCACCCAGGGCCGGGTAAGGCTAACCCTAGGTAAGGCTAACTGCTTGTGCCCCCCCACCCATTGCTAACCAATTTTTAAAAACAGATGTCTTGTAGAAAAATAAAAGCACAAAACTTTTTATAAGACATTATAATTAATTATGTTCCATAGCACTGCTGTGATACTTATCTTAAAATAAAAATATAAATTGTCAGTTGCGTTTTTTTCAAGAAACTAATCAGTTTAAAACTGCGCCCCTCTGAGGTCTGCGCCCTAGGAGACCACCTAGTTTGCCTAATAGTAGCACCGGCCCTAAACCCACCGCTTAGGAACGGTGCCCTCAAAAACATTTTAAGGTACAAGCATCAACCTATGGGGTGACGTCACATCCTGATGTTTCCTAGGCAGACTTTTGTTTTATGGGGTGGTTTGCCATTGCCTTCCCCAGTCATCTACACTTTACCCCCAGCAATCTGGGTACTCAATTTACCGACCTCAGAAGGATGGAAGGCTGAGTCAACCTTGAGCCGGCTGCCTGAACCCGCCTTCCATCAGGATCAAACTCAGGTCGTGAGCAGAACCTTGACTGCAGTACTGCAGCTTACCACTCTGCACCACGGGGCTCCTTTCTGTTCATTACACAAGCATTTAGCACGAGCAAAAACAACAACAAAAGGCATTTTCAGATCAAACGCTGGGAGGGCTGTTTGCTTTCCCCACCCCCACCCCCACCCCAGTGGTTGCAATGAAAGCGTAAAGCCTAGGCTGGCACATTCGGTTTGAGGATTGCTGTCTTCTGTCTTGCACTCAGTTTGCATTCACGCAGGCATACAGGTAAGCACCAGAACAGCTCGAAGTGCACACTAGTGCCTTGTCTGAAAGGTCCTTTGCACAACAGAAACAATGGCTACAAGTAAAAATGGATACTAGTCATGGTGCATACGTATTCTCTCCAGGATCAGAGGAGCATTTCTATTAGTGGACTCTTGACCAATTTTTCAAGGTGATGCTAGTCAATTTTTTTCATTCTGATCCCTGACCACCAGTATCTCAAGAAAAAATGAATCCAGCTATGAACACATGAAGCTACTTTATACAGAATCAAACCCGTGGTCCACTAAAGTCAGTACTGTCTACTCAGACCGGCAGCAGCTCTCCAGGGTCTCAGGCAGAAGTCTTTCACATCACCTACTGCCTGGTCCTTGTAACTGGAGGATGCTGGGAATTGAACCTGGGACCTGCTGCATGCAAAGCAGAGGTTCTTCCATTGAGTCATGGCCCTCCCAAACTACAGGGAGACCTAACGGCAAGAATATGACACCAGGATTTTCTGCAGCACACAGGGGTTCTGTAGCAGACGTTCACATGACTATTTATTTATCCTCTGGATTGGCTACAGTTCCCTTGTGGGCTCCCACTTTTCCTGCGCATGACTGCTATGGAATCTGCAAAAGAGTGCTGGGGGCGTGTTCAGAGGGAGAGGGGGCTGTGGATATAGGCCACTGACTAGCCCACAAGGAAGGGCCGTGACTCAGCAGCAGAGCGTCTGCTTTGAGCCCAGAATCAAACCCTTGGTCCATCAAAGTCAGTATTGTCTGCTCAGACCAGCAGCGACTCTCCAGGGTCTCAGGCAGAGGTCTTTCGCATCACCTACTTGCCTAGTCCCTTTAACTGAAGATGCCGGGGATTGAACCTGGGACCATCTGCATTCTAAGCAGATGCTCTACCACTGAGCCACAGCCCCTCCCCAATGCACCATGGTTGCATAGGTACAACACTTTGCAAAGGCACAGAAGTCCCTTGCTGCCATTGAAGAAAGATTTTCTGGTGGTGAAGGAGACGCACCAAAGTCACAGGTAGAATCTCTAATGCTCTGCAATCATTACTTAAGCCTGCATAGACTGTTCCCTTTTAGATCACATAGGGGGGTGTCATGACTGAGTGCCCTCCACTATGAAAACTCCCCCTCATTGGAAATCTTGGATGTCAGGGAGAAACTCTTTAGATGTCGGGCCTTGTAGCGCCTCACAGAAATAGACAATGTTATGTTCCTTACAGTGCAATCCTAAGGACATTTCCTAGGGTCCATTAAGTAAATTAAGTTGTATTGTCTTTGTTGTCAATGCGTTCTTTTCTACTGATGAAATACTCACCTATGGAGGGGCTGTGACCAAGTGGGGAGAGCATTTGCTTGGCATGCAGAAGGTCCCAGGTTCGATCCTTGGCATCTCCAGTTAAAAGGACCAGGCAGTAGGTGATGGGAAGGGTCTGCATCTGAGACCCAGGAGAGCTGCTGCCAGTCTAAGTAGACAAAATTCACTTTGATGGACTGATTCAGTATAAGGCACCTTCATGTGTTCATTTTTCTGCATTGTATGCACACTGTGTATCATGTCCAATATCCTATACTTATCCAGATTTATGTAATCCTAGTACATGTTAGATGTCTCTTTATATTGATTGTATTGATTTACACTGCAATTTTTTTGAGGCTTAGTAAGAAAGGTGAACTATAAGTATATTAAATAAAGTATCAGTAGGAATCTTAGACTTGCTTAGGGTTGCAATGATACTGTTCCTTGATGCACGGCCATCATGTCTGTCTCCATGCACAAAGAACAAGTTAGTTGCAAAGTGGGAGAAAAAGAAGGTATAGGGGTTTTTTATGCATCTTTTTTTTTTAATTGCCATGATTTTCATCCAGCTACCTCTCCAGGGACAAAAAAATGAAAGAAAAATTAATTAATAACCTCAGTTATGGGACAGTTTGCTTGCACATGTAGAAACAAGCCTACCCTGCTGCAAGGGAGGACGAGATTAGATATTTGCTGTAGGGGAAGTTGAGAATGTTTGGAGAGTGTGCGTGAGAGGTCTGTTTGCCTCGGGTCACAGGGATGGTGAAAATGATGAGTCAGGGCTACTGGTCTCTGTGCTAACGCACAGCTAGACAGAGTGTATAATTAGCACAGCGCTGGAGCAGAAGTCCACAGAGCTAGATGGAACTATTTCTGTATATTGTTTGAAGCCTTTTCAGCATCTCCTGGAACTAGGCTGCACATAAACGCTTGTTTCTGTCGGCTTCTGACCAATGAAGAGACCCCACTGATTTAACATGGCGCTCCCCTGTAGGGAAATGGTAGAGGATGGGTTTCATCCATCCTAAAATGTTTTGGGAGTTAAGTGCTATCCAAGGTGGAGTTACAGCCTTTAAAGCCCATTGGGGTTAGAATGGTATAACTTGATTTAGGATGGTCTTGCAATCCTGGAAGGATTACATACCCATCCTTTAGTTTAAATCTTCACTCCCGCTCCTCATTTTGCTGTTCCACATATCAATTTTTCAACTGCAAACTCCTTGGGGCAGGAACCTATCCTTGTGCCATGTATTAATCGTCATCATCTAATTCTGGGGCTTATGACCTGTCTAGGATAAAATGGGACGAACACACGGAGCTGACTTGTACTGCGTCAGACCATTGGTCTCTCCAGGTCAATATCATCTGCTCCACCTGGCAGCAGCCCTCCTGCCTCTCAGGTACAGTCTTTTGTATTACCTACATGATCCTTTTAATTGGAGGTGCTGGGGATTGAACCCCAGTCCATCTGCACGCCAGGCAGATGTTTTGTATCTCTGGCACAGCTTCTGATAATTTCAGGTGGGTAGTCATGTTGGTCTGCAGTAGAAGAGCAAGATTCATGTCCAGAAGCACTATAAATACCAATAAGATTTCCAGGGCATGTGCTTTTGAAAGTCAAAGCTCTCTTTGTTAAGATACGGTATCTGACGAAAGGAGCTTGGACTACTGAAAGCTTATACCCTTGATATCTTAGACTCATAGAAACATAGAGTTAGAAGGGACCTCCTGGGTCCTCTATCCCAACCCCCTGCACAATTCAGAAAATGCACAACAACGTCCCCTCCTGACCTCTACTCCATGCCCAGAAGATGGCAAAAAACCCTTGAGTATCCCTGGCCAATCTGGAGGGAAATTCCTTCCTGACCCCGAAGTGGCAATTGGCATTTTCCTGGGGATATAAGAGAGCCAAACACTGACTCATCCCTTCCTGCCCTCCCTCTCATGATCTGCCTAAGTTCAGAGAATCAACCAATGAAAGTCAGTATAGGATGCCAAGCAAATGTACCATATTATTCAAACAAAGTAAATCTTCACAGTTATAAACACTTACACAATTGTAGCCAAAAGTCCTCAATACATAATTTCCAACAATCACAATCCAAAAGTGCAGTTAGCAACAGTAATATCAACAATTGATTGTTGCATGCAGTTCGTGAGTTGAACACGCTGTAGAACAAAATAGTGATGACGGTCTTTTAGAAGCATTCTCCATTTCGTATGCCAAGTTCAGAGAATCAGCATTGCTTTCAGATGGCCATCTAGCCTCTGCTTAAAATCTCCAAAGAAGGACAGCCGACCACCTCCCGAGGAAGCCTGTTCCACTGAGGAACTGTCAGGAAGTTCTTTCCAATATTTAGCCAAAAATTCTTTTGATGTTGTTGGCCTTTAAGGGGTGCTACTGGAAATGAATCTAGCCCTGATCAGTTGTCTTGAGCTCCTTCGAGGAAGAGTAGGATACCAATGAGAGAGATGGACTGAAAGAGGTGGAGGACTGTGAGTAGCCGAGGGTCCTCTCTGAACACACAGAGAAGGTGTGTGCAGCATTTAGTCCTGCTACTAGTACATGAAAGAACCTGTCTGATCTCCCCACACCTGCATTTCCGGCTCCGTTGCCTATTCCACCAACAGCTAGGAAGACCATGGGTTGCAAAAATCTACCTGAGGGCTGGATTTCGGTATACTTGCCCACAGCTCAGGTCTGACCAGGACAGATACGTGTAGGCCCCAGTAATCTGATGCATAGGTGGGGCAAGGGCCTTTATTCTACTCCTTTCCGTCTAGGGGAGAGGAAGCTGAACGGGATCAATGGGTTACCACATAGGGTTGCCAGCTCCAGGTTGGGAAATACCTGGATATATTTGGGGCGGAGCCTGAGGAGGGTGGGGTTTGGGGAGGGGAGGGACTTCAGTGCCATAGAAGCCAATGGCCAAAGAAGCCATTTTCTCCAGGGGAACTGATCTTTGTCAGCTGGAGATCAGTTGTGATAGCGGGAGATCTCCAGCCACCACCTACTGCAACATTAGTGCTGGAACTGACTATTATTTATGCTTCTATGGACTTCTGTTGATGGTTTATGTTATACATCCACCACATCTTGGTGATGTTTTGTATTTAAGCCTTTAGAACTGGCTCATTTTGTTACTGGCTTTTCATGTAGTGGTTGGTTGCATTGTTTTTGCCATCAAGTACATTTTGGGTCCTTTGGATCTCTTACCAATATAGATATATGTGAATATTGTCTTATAGTTTATTTTGGCCATTGTGCTGTGTGTATTTTTGCATTTGCAACCACCTGGAGGTTGGCAACCCTATGCCCACAGAAGGCCTCTCAGTCAACAGCCAGCCAGCCCCTACTTATGAACAATGCAAAGAACAGAGTCACGATCAGGATACTAAGCACATTCTCTTGCTCCAAATCCTACAACTCGCACATATCAAAGGAAAGTAGGGCTGGGGTGGGGGAGAAGGTGGATTTCGGTCCAGAATTGGCTGAGTTAGCCAGAACTGGAATGTGTTTAGCTGGCTCTTCCGTGTGGATACGCAAAGCCCGCTAGCCCTGCACTTCTGTTTCATTCTCTTTTGTGAAGCCAGGCCGTGCTTTCTCTTGTGTTGAAAAGAAAGATGAAAACAGACCAGGGTAGCACAGTCTGGCATGACAATGCAGAAGAACATGCAGACCGGCTTCTAGCTGTACTCAGAATGAATGCCAGGAAAGCTCTTTTCCTCCTGACTCCTTTGCAATGTTGTATATTGTATATTTTTCTTATAACCTTTTCTGGCCCGAACCTTTAACATATACAAACGCGCTGCAATCAATTACTATCTCTGTGCTGTGTTCCTTCTACAGCGTGGGGTCCCCAGTGTGGTGTCCATGGGCACCATGGCGCTCTCCAGCACCTCTCCTAATGCCCACAAAGTGTTTGCCCAGCAGCACTTCTGATCAGCCACTGGAGAACCGATAGGCTGTGCAGATTCGTTTAAAGTTGCTTTGGCAGAAGCTGCCACCACAACACAAGGATCATCACTAGGGTTGCCAACCTCCAGGTAGTGGCAAGAGATCTCTTGCTATTACAACTGATCTCCAGCCAATGGAGATGGCCGCTTTGGCAATTGGACTCTATGGCATTGAAGTCCCTCCACTCCCCAAACCCCGTCCTCCTCAGGCTCTGCCCCAAAAACCTTCTGCCGGTGGCAAAGCGGGAAATGGCAACTAGGGATGCCAACCTTTAGGTATGCACTGGGAGACCACCGGAGGGGGGTGGTTAAGGTAGGCATTTGTCCAGAATCCCTGAATGTGGTCTGACACAGTAGGGTTGCCAGGTCCCTCTTAGCCACCAGCGGGAGGTTTTTGGGGTGGAGCCTGAGGAGGGCGGGGTTTGGGGAGGGGAGGGACTTCAATGCCATAGAGTCCAATGGCCAAAGCAGCCATTTTCTCCAGGGGAACTGACCTCTGACGGCTGGAGATCAATTGTAATAGCAGGCAGTGGCAGACCTACATTTTTGGGACAGTGAAGCTTGAACTGTTATGGGCCCCCCTTCACAACCAGCAACAATAGGGTAACATCTAACAAGATCCAAAGGGCCTTGCTGCCCTTGCAAGGACCTTGAGGCCTAAATGGCAGAGAACAGGGTGGTTGGGTGGAGTCCTTGAAAATGGGTGATACAGTGAGCCCCTTCCCACCTGCAACGAGGTCTGAGTAACCACCGTTATCTTCTTCAATGGGGTTGTTCTATGGCAGATGTATTGGTTCATTCTCCAATGGAGAGGTAGAAGGTCATCAGAGGAGGCTCGTCAGGATAAAGAGGTGAAAATCTGATTTTTGGTGTTAAAATGCACAAGCAGGCGAGTGCAGCCTGAAGTGAGAATTCAGATGTCTTTTTATGGTTCCGATTGGCTCTAGCCTAAGGGCTGAGCTATAGAACTATTAAGCTGTGCACCAACGAAGGATTTGAGGATCCAGCTGCCAAAATGCAGACTATGAATAGATTCTGGCGAGCACAGCAAGCCCATACCGCTGGGGGTTTGGGCGCTGCAAGCCTCCAAGAAAATTTTGAAATTTGACCAATTACAGGGCATTTTGAGGCCATGTGAAATGGGCATTAGAGCATATTCTAAGGTCAATATTAAGTACTTCAACCTAGTGGCTTATGATTCTATCACTAAAATAGCCTTATTTTGATAACAAGCACTTAAAAAAACTCCATCGATTTTGTTCAAAATTTCACTCATTAAAAAAAAAAGTTGCTTCAGGGCCCCTCTGGGATTGGGGGCCCTGAAGCTTAAGCTTTATTAGTTTTGTTAAGTCCGCGTGGGGAGGACACACGAGGTCAGAGACGGAGTTCCAACAGCAACACGTTTATTGTGAACAGAACAGAACTGGAGAACACAGTTCTCCACGCAGAACCAGCCCTGCTTATATGCCCCCCTGGCTGTCCGCGACCATTCTCCCCCGATCCGTGATAGGGGGGAACAACACCCGGGTTGCCAATGGCTTGCGCCGGCTTAGGGCCACTGGCGTGTGCAGTTTTAGGAGCCTTCGTCGGGGACTCAAGCTCCTAGGTTCTGCCCTGCTTACCGGCCTAGCTATATACATACATAACACCCCTCCCCCCTAAGTCCGAACAGTACACGAACACACAAAGTCCTTGAGATGGCTCGGTCTCGCTCGTGCCCGCTGTGATCGGCGCGGTGCTGGAACGGGAGCCGCTGGAACGGAAGCTGCCACTTGTTCGGCGGAGGCTGGGTTGGACGCGCTTGCCTCGTCCGCTGGCGTGTGCCTTGTCCGCTGGTGGTCGCCCCTTGGTGCGCTCGGTCTCTGACGCCTCGACTTGCTCCAGCTCCGCAGCTCTGGGGAATGCTGGGGTTTCTGAGGCGGTGACGGGATCAGCTGCGTCTGCCGAGCAGCGGCGCAGCTGGTCAATGTGTCAGCTCAAGACACGACCCTCCGGGGTGGTGACCCGGTAGGACACTGGGCCAGTGGCTTCCTGGACCGTGGCCGGGATCCAGGCTGGGCCCGCCCCGTAGTTGCGGGCGTAGACCCGGTCGTCCTGCTCTATGACTCTCGGGGTGGCAGTAGAGTCCTTGTGGGCCGGGCACTCAAGCGCAAGGTTGGGGTGCAGTCGGTCGAGCAGGGTCTTTGGTCGGTGGCCCATGATGAGTTCGGCTGGGCTCCTGCCGGTTGCGGAGTTCGGTGTGACGTGCTGAATCAGCAGGAAGTCTGCCAGCCACACTTTCCAGTCCCCGCGGACAATGCGCCGTAACGCCTCCTTGGTCGTCAGGACCATTAGCTCCGCCTGGCCGTTGGTGGCGGGGTGGAATGGGGCCGAGGTTACATGGCGGATTAAGTTCTTAGCCATGAAGTCCTGAAATTGGGCCCCGTTGTCGGAGACCACGGTGTCCGGCAGGCCGTGGGTCACGAAGATCTGGCTCAGCTCCCAGACGACTACTCACAAGGTCATGGCTCCGACGTCGACCACTTCCAGCCACTTGGAGTAGGAGTCGACGACGATCAGGAAGGTCTTATCCTGGAATGGCCCCGCAAAGTCTATGTGGATGCAGGACCAGGGTGTGTGCGTCGACTCCCAACATTGGGTTGGGGCAGACTGCATTTCTGGTCTTGACTCCTGGCAGGGTTGGCAACACTTGACCCATTCCTCTACTGCGGCGTTGATGCCCGGCCACCACACATAGCTCCTTGCTGGTGCCTTCATGCGCACGATCCCTGGGTGGCAGGCGTGTAGTGCCTCCAGGACCCTCATGCGGAGCTTGGTTGGGACCACGACCCGGCTCCCCCAGAGCAGGCAGCCCTTGGGTAAGGACAGCTCGTGTTGGCGGGTGGTGAACGGCTTGAATTCTCCGTCTGTCTGGGTTGCCTGCCACCCCTTCCCCACCCAGTTGAGAACCCGGGCAAGGGTTCGGTCCTTCACCGTATGGGCGGCGACATCCTATGTGGGCAGGGGTGGCTCCGGCAGGGTCTCCAGCAGCAGGACGTCGTGGGCCGGGGGTGGGTCGGGGTCGGGTCCCTTGAGTGGCAGGCGACTGAGGGTGTTTGCGTTGGCGATGCTCTTCCCGGGCCGATGCAGGAGCCGAAAGTCATAGGCATTGAGAAAGATCGACCAGCGGAGCATGCAGGGGGACAGAATCTGCAGTGTCTGGCGATCCGGCACAAACAGACCCAGGAGCGGCTTGTGGTCCGTCATGACGGAGAACGGGCGACCGTAAACGTAGTTGTGGAACTTTTTGATGCCGGCCATGCCGGCAAGTGCTTCCCGGTCGATCTGGGCGTAGTTCCGCTCCACCGAGGAGAGAGTCTGGGAGTAAAAAGCGATCGGGGCCTCCTGACCATCCGGCAGCTGGTGGTTGAGGACCGTGCCGATGCCATAGGGTGAGGTATCGCAGGTCAGCACAACCAGCAGCCGCTCGCTGAAGTGCACGAGCAGGCTGGAGGATGAAAGCAGGCCCTTGGCGGCCTCGAAAGCACGCTGCTGCGGCTTGCCCCAGGCCCACGGGGTGGCCTTGTCGAGGAGGCGGTGAAGGGGCTCCGCAACCGATACCTTGTTGGGTAAGAAGGCATGATAAAAGTTTAAGAGACCCAAGAACGACTGGAGCTCCTGCTTGCACTGGGGCGGGGGGGCGCTGTGGATGGCTGCGATCTTGGCGGGCATCAGGTGGATGCCGTCAGCGTCAATCAAGTAGCCCAGGAACTCCACTTGCGGCAGGCCCAGCTGGCATTTCTTGTGCATCCCGGAACCGGCTGAGCACCCGGCGGACGTGCTCCAGGAGCTCCCCCTCAGAGCCGGCGACGACCAGGACGTCGTTGAAGTAGGGAATGATGCCCTGCAAGCCCTTGAGGAGATCTTCCATGAGGTTTTGGAAGATGCCCGGGGCCGTGCTGACCCCGAACTGCAGGCGCGTCACCCGGAAGGCACCCCGGTGGGTGACAATTGTCTGCGCCTCGGCTGACTCAGAGTCCACTAGCAGCTGTTGGTATGCTTGGGCAAGGTCCAGCTTGGCGAACACCCGGCCCCTGGCTAGGGAGGCCAGGAGGTGGCTGATGACCGGTACCGGGTAGGCATGGCTCTGTAGCGCCTTGTTTATCATGCACTTATAGTCCACGCAGATGCGGACATCCCCGTTGGCCTTCAACGGTGTCACAATCGGGGTCTCCCACTTCGCGTTGGGGACAGGCTCCAGGACGCCCTGAGCGACGAGACGGTCGAGCTCTGCATCGATCCGGTCCTTGAGAGCGAAGGGAATCCGGCGGGACTTGAGGTGGATGGGGGCGGTGGTGGGGTCGATCTGTAGGCGGCCAGGTGGCCCCTTGTAGCAGCCCAGCGGAGCCCGCCAGATATCCTCGAATTTGGACCAGACTGTGTCGAGTTGAGGCTGGCCGAGGTGGTGGATGCACCCGACGACGTTGGTAGTCGGTGATGAGGATGCCGATAGGCTGCAGCTTGGGAAGCGTTGTGGTGGCGCCCAATGCCCGGAACGTGTCGGCCGAGATAATTGAGAGCGCGGACCCCGAGTCGACTTCCATCTCGCACGGCGCGCCCTCTATCTGGACCGTGACAGACACCTTCTCCACGCCGTGGACCTTATGCAGCTCGATGCTCCGGTGTTGGAAAATCTGCCCTTCTAGGACGGTGTCACTTGCCTGCACATTGAGAGGGGGAACTGACCACAGAGTCAGATAGACAGGACAGGGGGAGGTCATCTCTAGTTACACCTTGCCCTCATTTCCTGCCCCTTTGATGTTTAGAGGATGTATTGTCAGGGAAACTTCTCCTCTCTCTCTTTTTCCCTTTGCCCATCATCCAAGCAAGACCTAGAGCCAGGCGCTCCGCACGTCCAGGCCTTCCCACCCCAAAGATGGAGTGGAAGGCAGATACCCTTTTATACCTAGAGAATTAGCAAGGTAGATCAGGATAAGGGACCCTTGTTTGTCCTTTCCTATCCAATGTGTATTTCAACAATAAATGCAGTTTAGTTTGATTAGAGCAAACGACTGCTCCTTTTTATTTTTCACACACGCACACACGTGTAATTTCTGTTGTTGCTAAGCTTAAGGCACTCTGCTAAATACAGGAATATCCCCACGATAGATATTCCAACAGAATAGGGGTGGTAGGATAGGATGAGATGCTGGCAACTCAGATAATGTTGCCAAGCCTCCCCAGGAGTCTTGAACACATGAAGCTGCCTTATCCTGAATCAGACCCTCGGTCCATCAAAGTCAGTAATGTTTACTCTGACCGGCAGCAGCTCTCCAGGGTCTCAGGCAGAGAGAGGTCTTTCACATCACCTACTTGCCTGGTCCCTTTAACTGGAGATGCCGGGGATTGAACCTGGGGCATTCTGCATGCCAAGCAGATGCTCTACCACTGAGCCACAGCCCCTCCCCCTTCCTTTAGAGAGTGCCTTGATACTTTAGCCAGACTTGCCAAGAAGACAAACAGGGCCTGGTAGGTTTCACTTCCCTACTCCTCTTATCAGAAATGAAGATCTTTTTAGGACAGGAAGTGACGAGAGACGGGCTCACTGGAGCGTAGGCCCAGCACTTCTCCTTTTTGATGAGGTGCACAGAAGCACAGCTGTCCCCCAGATCCAATACCTCATTCTCTACAGTAAGACCGTCTCCCAAAAGTGTACCCCATAAATACACACATTTTGTTGTCTTCGACTATGTGTTGTGCAAGGATTGCATGATAGAGGAATGCAGTTCAGGTGTCCTTTGCAGGACTGTGTGGAAACTTCCTTACAGTAACAGATAAGGGATTATTTACTAACCTATATATACACTTGAGAGCCAGTGTGGTGTAGCGGTTAAGGTGTCGGACTAGGATCTGGGAAACCCAGGTTCAAATCCCTACTTTGCCATAAAAACATGCTGGGTGACCTTGGGCTAAGGTTGCCAGGTCCCTCTTTGCAACTGGCAGGAGATTTTTGGGACGGAGCCTGAGGAGGGCAGGGTTTGGGGAGGGACTTCAATGCCATAGAGTCCAATTGCCAAAGTGGCCATTTTCTCCAGTTGAGCTGATCTCTATCGGCTGGAGATCAGTTGTAATAGCAGGAGATCTCCAGCTAGTACCTGGAGATTGGCAACCCTACCTTGGGCCAGTCACACACTCCCAGTCTTGACCCTGGCAAGTATTTAGATGGGAGACATCCAAGGAATACCAGGGGAGTGACACGGAGGTAGGCAATAGCAAATCACCTCTGAACATCTCTTGCTTTGAAAACCCTACGGGGGTCACCATATGTCAGCTGTTACTTGGCAACACACACACACACACACACACACACACACACACATACACTTACATGGCAAAAAGATCTTTGACTCTTGAAGGCTCATGACCTGAAAATTTCATTGGGCTCTAAGGTGCTCCTTGCCCTGACCTGGATGGTCCAGGCTAGCCTGATCTCGTCAGATCTCAGAAGCTCAGCAGAGTTGGCCCTGGTTCATAGTTGGATAGGAAGCCACCAAGGAAGTCCAGGGTTGTTATGCAGAGGCAGGCAATGACAAACTACCTCTGAACCGCTCTTGTCTTGAAAACCATATGGGGTCACCATAAGTCAGCTGTGACTTGACTGCACTTTCCACCACCAAGGTGCTACTGGACTTGAATCTAGTTCTACTGCGGACCAACATGGCCACCCTAAAACTATCTATGTATACATGAAAACATCACAGAACGTGCGCTTTATTTAAGGTGTTTATATCCTCTGAGCTCAGGGGAGCTTAACTATCAGTTGACTAAAAACAGCAATAAAACCATCATGCAGATCCTACCAAACAAGACAAACTTGCTCTCCTTCCTCAACATCTGCAAGGATGAAGCCCTCCTCTGCAACAGTAGAAGCCCATTCCACAAGGTGGATGCAGTTGTGACAGAAAAATCGTACAGCTCTGGTTTTAGGAATGGTAAGGAGAAGCCGACCTGAGGAGCAAGTTCATCTGTGGACAGGTGGTACTTCAGGTAGTCATTGCGAACACATTAAGTTGCCTTATACCGTGTAAGACCCTTGGCCTATCATGTTCACTATTCTGTAGTGGTTAAGAGTGGTGGTTTGGAGCGGTGGATTCTGATCTGGAGAACTGGGTTTGATTCCCCACTCCTCCATATGAAGCCAGCTGGGTGACCTTGGGCTAGTCAAAGCTCTCTTAGAAGTCTCTGTGCCCCATCTACCTCACAGGGTGTCTGTTGTGGGGAAGGGAAGGTGATTGTAAGCCAGTTTGAGTCTCCCTTAAGTCTCCCTTCTTCTTCTTAACAGGAGATGCTGGGGATTGAACCTAGGACCTTCTGCATGCAAGGGTGAGGCTCTACAGCTGAGTCACAGCTCTCCCCCTACAACTGCTTTAGAGCATAATATGTTTGAGCAAGTTAGCCACTGCTAACAAACTGGCTGCCACATTCTAATAACAAAGCCCACCATAATATATGGCAGATATTAAAACATCATCATCAACAACAACAACAACAATAACAAAAAAGAAAGAAACCAAAAGATGGCTACCAGGCCTCTTTGTTACTCCATGATCACAATATACAGAAATCGTCAGAGCACAATGCAACATTCTAATAACAAAACCATTCTCTGTCTATCCTTTGCAAATCTCTGCTTTTAAGCCTCCAAAGATAAACTGGAAAGTGTATGGACAAAGCTAAGATCTCACAAGAGAGGCACATGACAGGATTTCCCAGTGCATCTTTTGCCCCTCCTGATCAGAATTGTATATTATACATTCATCTGCGTTTCTTTTTTTACTGAACTTTTGTCTTGTATATAATGCAGACTATGGTGGGGGAGGGGGCTACGATTTAAAAGATAAGGCTGGTGCAGAAGCAGAGAAGCGACTTCACCCTTCCCTCTTAATGTTTTCCTGCCAAAAACCAGGCCTCTCCGTGGTACTTGTGACCCCTGTAGGGGAAACTTCCAGATGTTGTGTAGGTACGCCGGTGTTTTTCCTAGCAGGGGTAAACCAATGTGGGAATGGAGATGCCCATTGAGAAACAAAAGGATGGATTTAACAGCCCTTAGGCCAAGCTTATCAGAGCTGGGAGTCTAAATAGGGTCAGCCACAGTTACTACATGGATGGCAGACAACCAAGGGGGTTGCTATGCAGACAAAGGAGGTGGTGAAACCACCTCTGCTGGTCTCTTGCCTACAACACCCCATTGTTGTCCTGTTGGGGAAACTATGGGTCCCCAGCCTTTTTGAGCCTGCGTGCACCTTTGGAATGCTGACACAGGGTGGTGGGCGCAGCTACAAAATGGCTGCTGCAGGAGGCGGAGCCAACCACAAAATATCAGGGAATGAGGTGATGCACGAATCTAATAGTAACCCCATTTCAGGCAGAAGCTGTGTTTAACAGGATAGCACTTAAAATGAAAATATTATTAAAAATATTTTCTGGCATGCTCATACAGCTTGGCTTCAATCATGCAGTGAAGATCCTTGTACTATCTTGGCAGCTACTGCAGAAATGACATCTCCCTTCAGTTATACAAATAAAATTTAAAAAAAAGAAATGACATCTTGTTGAATCTGCGCAGCCAATTGGATCTCCATTAGCCAATCATAAGCCTTGCAGGGCAAAAGCTCCACCTGGCCCCATCCACTTTCTAAAAACACTTGGTGGGTATGTTCTGTGAGAAGGAACACCTGACTATTAATAACAAAACAAAAGTAATGGCTTTTGGTAATCGCCCTAATTATAGGAGGTGGAGCATAAATGGCCATAGGTTGGAACAGGTAACCCAATTCAAATATCTTGGAACAACAATCCAGGAATCTGGCTCCAAGCTGGCCCATAATACCTATGTTGCCAATTTAGGGGAAAGATCAGTCCGTTCAATAATAATTTTTTTCCGGACCAAAGGAGCACACTATATTCCAGCCGCCCTTAAACTTTTTCAGGCGAAAACTCTAGCACAAATGTTATATGGAACACAACTTGACTCTCCACCCTCATGCTTATTCCCATGGAACGAGTGCAATCCAAGTTTCTTAGAGCTGCCCTGCAATTGCCAAGATGTGTATCAAATGCTATGATCCGTTTAGAAACGGGCATGATGAAGGTGGAGGCAAGGGTTGTCTTGTCCTCGCTTTATCTCTGGCTGAAAATTAATTTCAACCCCAAGGATCTTCTTCCACTGATTCTTTGTGATACTGAAATGCCTGTATTATTGTATTAATCTCCAATGACAATAACACAGTAGGAGGTTGAGAGTTGAAAGCAGTCTGCTTATTAGGCCCAATATACACACTGGGTGAGAACTGCCCCAAATGCGCAGGATAATTCACACCCCAAACAAAGGATTACAACAACTGGTTCTTGTAGGTTATCCGGGCTGTGTAACCGTGGTCTTGGAATTTTCTTTCCTGACGTTTCGCCAGCAACTGTGGCAGGCATCTTCAGAGTAGTAACACTGAAGGACAGTGTTACTACTCTGAAGATGCCTGCCACAGTTGCTGGCGAAACGTCAGGAAAGAAAATTCCAAGACCACGGTTACACAGCCCGGATAACCTACAAGAACCAATGAACTCTGACCGTGAAAGCCTTCGACAATATTTTGATTACAACAACGTTTATAACTTTGGGTCAGGGGTGTTACAATTACATAAATTTACTGCACATTGGTTGTCTATTTCACTCTAATTAGCATAGCGTATAGACATTGGTCAAAAGCTGTCTCTAAGCAAGCATTAGGTCTTGTGATCTAGAGACCACATTCCTAAGGATGAAGGTAGGACACTGTTTTTCTCTACTGGTGAAAGGCCGTACCAGGCAAGCAAGCAATGTAGTCTTTTTGTTCTGGCAGCTCATAATGATTACACATTAGGGCATCTGTTCCAAGGATCAATACTTCACCCCTTATACCTGGGGGTGCCTGTCAATTACATATATGTGCTCTCACATGGTATTGTGCTAGATGCTAACCCTTATATTTTGGGCTTAGCATCTTTATAAGTGCGAGTATGCAGACTGAGCATAGAAGCATACATTTCCAATACATTTCCCATAGCATATAATGATTTCAAACATTACAATACCTTTAGGTCAAAGTGGATAATAGCCATTGAAGACAAACTAAATAACCTGGGTTTTACCCCCCTAGCACTACTTCAGTTAGCGTGGGATCAAGCTAAGTCAACTATAAACCAAAGAGTTAAAGATATAGAGCAACAAGTAGATCTAGCAAGAGTGCCCCTATTTATGGCTCCCCCCCATTCCAAATTTATCCTGGCACCGGCAGCCTATCTCCATTACTTAGAGATAAACAAATATAGGAGGGCTTTTACCTTGGCTAGGTGCGCAGCCTTACCCTCTGCTATGTTAGAGGGGAAATTCAAGAAGATACCCAGGGCAGAGAAACTATGCCCCTGCAAATCCGGGGATTTAGAAACCACTGAACATGTTCTCCTGAACTGTAACTTTTACACTATACCCCGTTCTAAGTTTATTGAGCCCCTCATACTGAGAATGGGACCCGACAGTGAAAGAAAAAAGATAGAAAAGCTCCTACAAGGAGATAATCCCTCAGTCACCTCTCAGGTAGCAAAATTTTGTACGGTTGCAATGAAAATACATTGCCACAGAGTAGTCTCTTAGTCCAAATGGCAGATGTAACTTGGATATTATTTATTTTATTATTTTTATTTTTTTAAGTGACTTAAGACTCAGACTGTAAACCTTTGTTGGTAAGACCATTTTAGTCCATGTATCTTGTTTTATCTGGCCAAGGGCCGCAAATAAACTATCACTTGGCGGGTATGAAGGGGTTTGGTGTTGGTGGTCACCACTGTGCCCACAGGCATCATGTTGGGATCCCCTGGTGTATCCCATTAGTACATGTGGAGCCCGCTGTGGGGCAGATAGCACCACTGGGCCCATTTCAGGTTGGGAAAACAGTGTGTGAGGGGAAAGGCATAAACACCTTCTCCATATGCACTATGGTCCCATTCCAACTCAAGCCATGAGTTGTGGAGGGGTCGAGGCTCAGTGGTAGAGCATCTTCTTGGCATGCAAAAGGTCCCAGGTTCAATCCCTGGCATCTCCAATTAAAGGGACTAGACAAGTAGGTGATGTGAAAGACCTCCGCCTGAGACCCTGTAGAGCCACTGCCAGTCTGAGTAGACAATACTGACTTCGATGGACCAAGGGTCCAATTCAGTAGAAGGCAATTTCATGTGTTCATGTGTTTAAGCCCCCATGCAACTGGGATTGAGTTCCCAGCAGGGAAGTCAGAACGCACGTCTGGTTGAGAGTCTTCGTTGTGGACACAGAAACAACCCAAGGACTTTGTCGTGCATAGCTATGCCTAGCCCTTGTGCTCTATCTTCCTTAGAGAACCAACCCAGCTAAATGCTACCCTTGGAACTTCTTACCATTAATGGAAGTGGAACATGCATAACAGTATATTGCTGGGGAGGGACCAACTGCCTGCCCAGAAGTTCACAATCTAAAATTGAAAGGCACAGTAGGAAAGGTAAGGGAGGTTTTTCAAAGAAGAAAGAATATACTGGAGAAGATCACCTGGATTTTTCTGCCCTTGGTAATGGTGGTAATAATTATGGTTCGGTGCACTTTAAATGCACTGCCTGTACAGTTGCACCACCACACCTATCACAATGAAAGCCAGTTCCCAGCTCTAGCTGGTGGCATGCAATGTAAAAACTAATGAAGCTTGTAGATTGTTATCCCTGTTCAACAGGTACTCTAATTGAAGACAGCAAGAGCTTGCTGACGGCAAAGTAGGTCAGTGGCACAGCGGACAACTAAATCCAGGCCTGTAGTCTTTCAGAAGATTGTTTCATTTTCTGGGGCCAGCATCCAGTTGTGTAGGGACCAGGGGTTGTTTGAAGGGGCCTTCTGAGCCAAGCCTTGGATTCTAGTCTCAGGAGACCATCAAGGACAGTAGGTTAAAGATTGTGGAACTGTAAAGGGTGCTATGGTCTCTCTCTCTCTAAGGGAGTGGACCCACGATCTGAACCTGTTTACTACACAACCTCCAAGAAATTGACTTCTCCCATTGTGTCAGTACTATTGAAACTGTATATCAAGGAACCCTGGTGAGCCTCAAAAGCTTATCAGGGTTTCTTATCAAGAAGATCCATAACAATCCTTACCTGAAAGACAGGTTGCCTATCGCTGTTCATCTTTCCCTGCAACATATAGCCACAGGTGTTTCTAGGGCATACTCTCAGTTCATGCAGGTTAACAACAGGGCCCAAGAAGCCTGTCCTGCTCACAGGGTGGCTTGTCCCCGAATATGACCCAGAATCCTCCTCAACAAACTGAAGTTCAATAGCAGATGTGGGGTTTCTCGGCTGATGTGAAAAAGGTTTCCTGAAGCCCCGGTAAACTTTTGGGAAGAACAAGATAGGACCATTTGGAACACAAGGGTGCTGTTTGTGTGAGTGTTTGTGTGTATGGGTTCAGAGAAGCAAATTTATGTTTCCTAGGCAGCAGGAAAAGAGGAAGACCCAACAAGAGATGGATTGACTCTATAAAGGAAGCCACAGCCCTCAATTTGCAAGACCTGAGCAAGGCTGTTAAAGATAGGACGTTTTGGAGGATGTTGATTCATAGAGGGTCACCATGAGTCGGAAGCGACTTGACGGCCCTTAACAAACAGGCTTCTCCCACTTTATATCCATGCGTCTATATCGGATAACCATTTGATACATCTGATGAAATGGCTCTAGTCCATTAAATAACTCTGTTAGCCATTAAATAATTCGGTTAGACACCAGGCTCCATTTGTTTGTGCCGTGACAGACTAAAATGGCTACCCCTCCAGAATTCATTTCCACAGAGATCCACCAGGATACTCACACACAGTCAACCTCATCAGTGTAAAATATAATACAGTTCAACAACTCCTGATATTGCCACTGTTTATGTGTAGTAGTAGTAGTACATTTATTGCGGCATTGCGCCAATAAAGATTAAGAACATAACAGCAATGTTACCACTGGTACATTGATATTATTTAAAGGTTATATCATATTAAATTGAAAGAGTATATATAATTAAAATAATTTACAGTTAGGTAAAAAATAAACATTTTGACACATATTTTAAAAATGACTTTTCTCTCTCTCTCTCTCTCTTCTTTGTTTTCCGTAATTTCTTTGGATTTTATTGTAAAAGACTTTGACGAAGTTTATAGATTTCTGCACAGAATTTGGCGACCTCACTAATTTGGTGGGGATTTTCCTCCGAGAGGAGCTTCCTAACCTGAAATTTATCAGACTATCCTGAAATTTTATCAGACATGGATCGAGTCAGCTTAGAACGGGCAACCTTGTAGAACGGGCATCTAAGGAACATGTGATCCAGTGTTTCAACTTCCCCAGAATTGCATGGACAAAATCTCTCTGAGCTTGGGATCTTATTATACCTTCCCTGTAAGACCGCAGAAGGTAGGGCTGAACACCTGGCTAGAGTGAATGGACTGTTTATGTGTGTTGCTGGTCACCAATATTTCACTGGTCCAACCAATAAAGCAGGTAATCAATTTGGGGTTCCTAGCCAACAGAATATTTTGCCAGGCCCTGACAATGGATTCCTCCAAGTCCCGCCCTGATTTCCAGGTAGGCTCCGCCTCCACCCGTTCTGGCCTCCACCCAGAGAACCCATACTTTTAAATGTTAAAATGTGGCAACAGTAGCAGTTATTGACTGTGTATCCCAAGTAATGGCTCTGTGCGCAGGCTCGGATTCCATAGGGAAAATAGGGTTGCCAGGTTCCTCTTCGCCACCTCTGGGAGGTTTTTGGGGCAGAGCCTGAGGAGGGCGGGGTTTGGGGAGGGGAGGGACTTTAATGCCATAGAGTCCAATCGCCAAAGCGGCCGTTTTCTCCAGGTGAACTGATCTCTATTTGCTGGAGAGTGATCAGTTGTAATAGCAGGAAACCTCCAGCTGGTACCTGGAGGTTAGGAACCCTAAGGGGAAGCTGGTGAAGAAAGGACCAGGAAGTATTGGGTAGGAAGGAGCAGCTTGCTGAGAGCTGGTTTGTGATAGCTGAGTGAGAACTTTAAAAAAAACCCTGCATTCTCAAGGCTTGTTTTGGGTCAAGGGAATTAGGCCTGAGGGGATTATTGCTGTGCCTTGAACAACTGGAGCCTGGATGCTGCTTTTTGGATTACAAATTCTTCTCCTTGACTCGCGGAATGTGTAAAGAACAACAAAAGTTGAGTTAAGGGGTTTGTTATCCTACAATATAACAATTGCCTCTGAATGCATTGCTGAGATCCAGAAAAAGCTGCAGCCGATTTATTACTTTTTCTAAATTGCATTGCCGAAAGTGTAAATTGCCGGGGACCTTCCCAAGCGGTTTTTCAGCCGGCAGCCTGATTATGACTGCGAAAACAATCAGCTGAAGACATATCAAGAGCTTCAGTGGGTTTTTTTTTTATTTGCCTGGTAACAAGATGATGTCAGCGGTGAAGGGAAAGAACCAATCAGCAGGGAGAATGAATCAGATACGGCTGAGATTTTGCTCAAGCTGTTTCCTAGCAAAGTTAGAGCAGCTTGCCGAGTGCAAAGGGGTAAGGGGTGTGTGGAATCTTTGCACTTCCTTTGCACTTGCTGAGCGGACAGGATGTCTGCAGCGTTTGATAGCATTTGCGCTGAGTCAAACCAACAAGCTGCCTATGTATGCATGCAAAGGAGACAAGTGTGGACAGTTTCCCCTGAAAACTCAGGTTTGCAAGAGTATGGGGATAAACATGCCACGGGGCGCAAGCCTTTGAACAGTTACTTCCTGGTGTATCTTATTGGTTTGTAAACAGACTTGGCAACCACGTGATGCAACTCTTGGCACAATGACATGCATTTCCATAGAGCTGAAGGTGTCGATTTTCTAGTTGCTCTCCTGATATCATTGTGACGTCTCAAGGTTATTGTGATATTTGAAAACTCTTCCCCAGATAGGCTTCCCATTTGCCCAGTTATGGCAGGCAATTGCCCGCCAATTAGGGTTGCCAGGTCCCTCTTCTCAACTGGCGGGAGATTTTAGGGGCAGAACCTGAAGAGGGCAGGGTTTGGGGAGGGGACTTCAGTGCCATAGAGTTCAATTGCCAAAGTGGCCATTTTTCTCCAGGTGATCTGATCTCTATCGGCTGGAGATCAGTTGAATTAGCAGGAGATCTCCTGCTACTACCTGGCAGTTGGCAACCTTAGTTGCCAGGTCCCTCTTTGCCACTGGTGGGAGATTTGGGGGCGGAGCCTGAGGAGGGTGGGTGAGGGGAGGGGAGGGGCTTCAATGCCATAGAGTCCAATTGCCAAAGCGGCCATTTTCTCCAGGTGAACTGATCTCTATCGGCTGCAGATCAGCTGTAATAGCAGGAGATCTCCAGCTAGTACGTGGAAGTTGCAATACAATAACAGATTGGCACAATGCAGCAGATGAAATAAATATAATAAACACAAATTCAGGTTAACAACCACTGGTCTGAGGGTGCAAAAATAAAAATGCAGTACATTCAAAATAACATCCAAGAGTCCAAATAGGTACTCAGTATAAATGAAGTTTCTTTCTTCCTTATAGATGACGTTCCTTTCTTCCTGTCAGGAGAGTATGCCAGTCACCAAAGAAGATGATGCCTTTTCTTGAGAAATCTCATTTCGAATATACAATATTCTTCCTCAGTTCCTCATAAGGAAACTCTCCAGCGTAATGTTTACAAATCATGCAGTCATAGCAGTTTACAGACCTCTTGCCTTGTTCCACTGTGGGATAAAAAACTGCAAAGATGGAAATGCCGGAAACTCTGGCTTTGTGACAGGAATGCTCTAGCATTCTCACCCCCAAAAACTCTACGGCTTCCACAGAATTTTTGGAGGACAATGCTAGAGCGTCCCGCGTGATGCTGGCACTTCTGGGGTAAACCCGGAAGTGACATCACCACACTGCACACAGAGATCGCCCACCCCAGCCCCGCCTTCAAGAAGCTCCTGCCGGTGGCGAGGGGGGACCTGACCACCCCTATCCCCGGAGCATGTAAAGCGCTGCAGAGAAAGATTAACATGGGCAAGCAAATGTCTTTACAGAGCCCCACAACAGCCATCAGTGAACACCTGTGATATAGCCTCAGGTACTGAACACAATCTCTGAGGCTGCTCCCCTCTCCCACTAGCAATCTTCCCCATGTGGCTCATGAAAACCCCACAGTTTTAGTGGTGTACTTTAGGAGGGGGCTGTGGCTCAGTGGGAAAGCATCCCAGCACCCGAAGCACACAATTTGCTGTTATTGCGTCAGTACTTTTGTTGGAAACTAAGAACTGTGAGCGACTGTAATCACTTGGGACGTCAGACATCTTTGCATATGTATATATTGTTGCCTTTTTGTGCTTTGTAAACATTATTCAACAAGAATTATTAGTTAGCCATCAGTGTTTGTTTTGCTGCTTTATAACCATATCTCAGCACGTTTTATTTGATTACCACACCTGGAGGAAATGGCTGCTTTGGCAATTGGACTCTATGGCATTGAAGTCCCTCCCCTCCACAAACCCTGCCCTTCTCAGGCTCCGCTCCAAAAACCTCCTGCCGGTGGTGAAGAGGGACCTGGCAACCCTGGCCGATAGAGACCAGTTCACCTGGAGAAAATGGCTGCTTTGGCAATTGGTCTCTATGACATTGAAGTCCCTCCCCTCCACAAACCCTGCTCTCCTCAGGCTCCACCCCCAAAATCTCCTGCTGATGGCGAAGAGGGACCTAGCAACCCTATTTCACAGGGTTGTTGTGATGATAAAAGGGAGAAGGAGAGAATGCTGTAAGACGCTTTGGGTCCCCACTGGGGAGAAAAGTGGGGCATAAATGAAGGAAATGAAAAAAGTGTGGGAGACCGATGGCTAAGGCGGCATTTGATTCGCTGGTACGAACCAGGCTATTCCAGCAATTGTAAAAGTGGGAGGCAGCTGGAATCAGACAGCAAGAATCCACTCTGTGTATGAGTGTGAGCTCCTAACAACATGCCCATAATGGTGACAAACTGGACGTGTGTGGAGAGAGGGCATGTCTATTGCATTGACCCCAGTGCCAGAGACAGATGACGAAGTCAACGCTCATTGCAACAGTGCCCCAGTGGCTTCTTTTCAATGGCTTGTTTTTTAATATCGTGATGTTGGTTTAATTGTAAGCTGCCCTGAGCAGGGCTCTGAAAAGGCAGCATAGAAATATCCTAAATACATAAATAAATGAAAGCGACTCCGAGCTTTTCTCTGTTGGAGTAAGCAGCAACCATTCTTTTATGTGGAAGAAGGTCGACGGGTCCACTAGGGCCACCACTGAGGCAGGGGAGCTAAGCCCCCTCTCTGGGTAAAAAAACCCAGCCCTTCTCTTTTCTGCGTAACCTCGTCCCGGATTCACTTTCTTGGTCATAACAGAGAGCGACAGAAAGTTGGCGCGACAGACAGAATGTTGGGAGTTGGCTTTTCTATTTATTTAAAAGTCCCGCAGAATAATGCCTAGCACAGTGCAAAAGTTAAGCCCCCTAGATCAAAGCTGCCAAGACAAAGTACGTGGTGACACAGAGGTATTTGTTTCATGGAACGCTCCGGACTCTGTACTCCCCCCCCCCAAAAAAAAAGAACAGACATCTATTATGTTCTGTCCTGTTGTCGCTTTTAGGACAAGAGATCTTCCTTCAAAAGAGAGCTGAGTCACCCCGAATCAGTACAGACCGCGCATCACCTTCCCTGAACATCACAGCCGTCTGTGTGGTTCACTGGTAGAGCATCTGCTTGGCATGCAGAAAGTCCCAGGTTCAATCCCTTGTATCTCCAGTTAAAGGGACTAGGCAAGGAGGTGATGTGAAAAACCTCAGCCTGAGACCCTGGAGAGCCCGCTGCTGGTCTAAGTAGACAACACTGACTTTGATGGAGTCAAGGGTCTGATTCAGTATAAGGCGGCTTCATGTGCGTGGCAGAGAAGTCTGATGATTGTTCGGGTTCGTAGCAAGCATGGGCTGGACAATTCCCAAGCAGCCGGGTGCCTGAATATTTAGAAATAGGATGGTGGCGTTTGCAGAATCCAGCAGTACAACCTGCAGCAGTTATACCCTTCAAAGTCTGTTGCATTTAGAAGAGTGTAACGCTGTACTGTGAAATATTTTCCTGGTCCTGACAGATGAATCCATCCATCCATCCATCATCTCGTACTGCTCAAACAGCTATAGCCTTGAGCAGAAAAGAAAGGAATAAAAAATGCCTTGCTTAGTGTTATTCTTTTGGTATTTAATTATTGCCCCTTTAAATTTTGCCACAGACAGAGTAACAGAATCATTTGTATCTGATAGTAGCCACGTCACCTGTGCCCTCGTACTGTCAGATGCCTCGTTGGACATTTCCATATTTTTAAATAAAGGAGTAATTAAACTGGTCCTCAGCTCACTGAATATAGGACACTCTATGATCATATGTTCAATAGTTTCAACTTTGTCATGTGAGCATCTACATATTCTACTTGAATATGGCACTTTCTATATCTGCCCTCAGAATAATCCATTTTAATAACTGATGTGATGGGGGGTGGGGGTCCTTTTCATCTTGTTGCACAATCTACTGAAAATTGATCTAGCCATAAGACATAATAAATAATCAGTTGCAGGAAAGTCCCCCTCAAGAATGGAAGTTGGGACATCGCTGTATTCACACACGCATTTTTATCCATTTATTTGTTACCCATATATTGCACTCTTCCTCCACAGAGCTCAAGACTGTATATATTGCTATGGCCTTGGCCATATTGTGTTCATATCATCCCTGTGAGATAGGGTAGGCTGAGAGAGAGCAATTGGCCCAAGGGCAGAATGATGGTTTGAAACTGAGTCTCCTCAGTCCTAGGGCTCTCGGCATTCTCATTTTCCTCACTTGTGTGTTCCTGTTGCTTCGAGTTTTTTTGTCCTATCTGCGTGTGTTTTGCTTCCTCGAGTGGTTGACTTGATATTACATCACTTTCTGCATGGCATAAAACCCTGCATTTTTAATCTGCAGGGTTTTATGCCAGACATAAAGCGATGTAATATCCAGTTGACCACTACAGGGAGCAAAACATGCAGAACAGCAAAGCCCCCCCCCCCCCCCGCCACAAGCAACAGGAGCACACAAGCAAGGAAAATGAGAATGCAGAAAAGGCCTGACACTAGCTATTGCATCACACTAGCTCTCAACTGGGTGATCAGATTACTTTGCAATCAACTGTGATGCACCTTGAGTTTGCCACGTGTTCAGGGTGGATATGGGATTGTGCAGATTTCCTCTAAGGGGCTTTTCCTGAAGGTACTGTAAAGATAAAGGTAGTCCCCTGTGCAAGCACCGGGTCATTACTGACCCATGAGGTGACATCACATCATGTCATTTACTAGGCAGACTTTGGTTACTGGGTGGTTTGCCATTGCCTTCCCTAGTCATCCACACTTTACCCCCAGCAAGCTGGGTACTCATTTTACCGACCTCGGAAGGATGGAAGGCTGAGTCAACCTTGAGCCGGCTACCTGAAACTGACTTCCGTCGGGATCGAACTCAGGTCGTGAGCAGAGCTTTTGACTGCAGTACTGCAGCTTACCACTCTGTGCCACGGGGCTCCTCGTGGACTCTTTAGCATGCATTTATTCGGAGTTATGTAACTTGTTTTCCTGCCAACTTCCATTGGGATTGAACTCAGGTCATGAGCAGAGCTTTGACTGCAGTACTGCAGCTTGCCACTTCTATAGCACTATATTTATTTACTACATTTTTATCCCTCCCTTTCTCCACAGAGCTGAAGGTTCTGTACACTGTTCTCTCCTCCTCCATTTTATCCTCACGACAATAACCCTGTGAGGTAGGTGAGGCTGAGAGAGGTAGACTGGCCCAGCAAGGTCACTCAACAGGCTTCCACAGCAGAGCAGGGATTCAAACCCGAGTCTCCCACATCGTAGTCCAACACTCTGATCACCTCAACGTTGTGTTTCTACTTCTTTTGAGATGAATAATTCATTTTGAGACTTGGGGACCAGCAGATTTGAGAGATAGCATGGAATTAGGGTTGCCAACCTCCAGGTGGTGAATCAAAGCTATGTACTTGTATAAAGCTCAATAAAGCACATATACAATATTTGCAATCAAATATATTCTGAGGAGAAGCCTCATATCAAACACCATCACAAAGATATGAAAATCCAGAGCAAGGACTTGCTGTCAACAATTAATGAAAGCTTTCATGAAAGCTTTAAGAATGATTTAGCAAGAGTTACTTAAGACGCAGATCAAGCCTCTCAGATTTTATGGCAGAGTAGACGTCTTATTCCAATATTGGTTTTACTGGCACACGGAAACTTTTGAAGCTTGATGAAAGCTCTGAAATGGGGACTTTACCGGAAGCCCATTGCGGTTGAAAATTATTCCGTGCTTCATTTGAATATTACCATTCTGGACTGTCAATTTATTGGTACCTGAAATTCTTTTGTAGAGACACTTACCTTGTTGTACTCTGAATTGTTGACAGCAAGTCCTTGCTCTGGATTTTAATATCTTTGTGATGGTGTTTGATATGAGGCTTCTCCTCAGAATATATTTGATTGTAAATATTGTATATGTGCTTTATTGAGCTTTATACAAGTACATAGCTTTGATTCCTCATTCTCCTATTTTGTGCTTGTAGCCTTGCTTTGATTACTAACCTCCAGGTGGTGCCTGGAGATCTGCCAGGGTCACAACTGATTTCCAGACTACAAAGATAACTTCCCCTGGAGAAAATGGCTGCCTTGGAGGTAGGGTTGCCAGGTCCCTCTTAGCCACCGGCGGGAGGCTTTTGGGGTGGAGCCTGAGGATGCATGCAAGGGTATTTAAGCCATATTGATTTATTGGACAATCATAGGAGCAACATTTTGAGGCCACCGACTGATGAAGCTGTCTTTGGATGGCAAAAGCGTTTAAAGCATCCGGAAAACGCTCCAGCAGAGGCGTACCTACGTCGTTCTCAAGCTCCATTATTTCGTTCTGTAAAGAGAAAAATTAAGTCATTGTACTTACCTTTGAAAGTATTTTACAAGTCATTGTACTTACCTTTGAAAATTATTTGCTTTCTTTGAGTAGCTTCATGCTACATATTTTTTGTATTTCTGTATAGCATCTGCACTTGTAAATAATATATCACTTTTGCATACCATTGTGAGCTTGATACCAGAACCTGGAGGTTGGCAAGCCTATGGGCCGATGACCTGGGAATGCCCTCCCCTGGTGCCAAGCAGGAGCTGAAGATGCACCCATGTGCTGTGTGGGAAGGGAAGGAGACGCCCAGCTGAGCTCCACTCAGGGCAGGAATGGCTGGGGAAACTGGTTCTCCCTTTCTGCCTCCTTTGGTGGGTAGGGCCAGAGTGGGCTGGAGTGGCACTTTTCCAGGGCTATTTTTTCTTCCCAGTTAGAATTGCCAACTCTGGGTTGGGAAATTCCTGGAGGTTTGGAGGCAGAGCCTGGGGAAGGTGGGGGCTTAGGGAGTACCCTTAGTGGAGTATAATCCCATAAAGTCCATCCTCCAAAGCAGCCATTTCCTCCTGGGGAACTGATAGGCCAGAGATCAGTTGTAATTCTGGGAGATCTCCAAGCCCCACCTGGAGGTTGGCAACCATACTCCCAGTCCGCCTTCAGCTTCATAGAATGAGGGTTCTTCGCAGAATCTGTCACTCAAGGATCGGAAAAACTTTGCTTGTGATAAACGATACCGCCAACTTGCAATGAGCCTTGCATGGTTGTGATTCTCCCCAGGGCACAATCTGTCAGTCACCTATAGGAACTTCAAATGCTGACCTGCAAAATAAACTGGAGGTTTTCCTGCTCACATGCAAGCTCCGTGGTCAAGGCAATTACCAGAACGCTAAAGCTTTCAGTTGAGGGCCAAGCCATTCCTTTTAGTTCTGCCAACGTCAACCCCACCGGAACACAAACACACCTCTCAGAAGAGGGCTGACATCGTTGAAATATGTCAAATCACACTGGAAGCCACTTCACACAAATCGCTTCCCACTTCAAATGGTGCCCAAGTGGTTCCATTTTTCAGTAGCTAAAACACCACTACTAGTGAATTTGATTTATTAACATTGCCTGGGAAAGAAGAAGAAGAGTTGGTTTATATACTCCACTTTTTCTCTACCTTTAAGGCAGGGGTGGGGAGCATCAGGTAGGGGAAGCATTTAAGGCCCGCGAAATCATTTAGTCTGGCCCTTCATGGGTCCTGACAGATCTCTAGCTCAAGGATCTAAGAATGGTGATCCGCTTCCTCCCGCAGACAGGAATAGCCTGTATTCAAGGCAGATATGAGTTTGTTTGGCCAAGAAAAGGAACCTTCCCCCCCCCCCTTGCAGAAGAGTAATTAGCTATGGAGCTGCTAGGACCGCTCAAGAAGTTGTGCTAACCTTTCCCACTCGGGCTGTGGAGAAACTTATTCCCTCCGTACTATAAGAGGGCTGGGGGCGGAAGTGGCGACAATGGAGGGCTTAAAGGAGGCAGGGCCAGAATGCGCGCACGGGGGGGGGGGGAGAGTTCTTAGCCAGTGTGTCCTCATTTAATCCCTGCAGGCGGAGGTAGCAGGAGCAGGCTATAAAATCCAGCCCCGACCATGTGGAGCAGGAGCAACTCCGGCATGCGGCCTGACTGCTACGCCCGGCTGGTCCAACAGACCATCCTGTGCCACCAGGTGGGCGAGTGCGCCACTGGTTGGATGCCTGCCTGCTTGCCTGCATGCACGGGGAAGGGGGGGGGTCACCTGGGGCAGCTTCCAGCTTGGTCGGCTAATTTTTAAGTTGATAATTTTGTATGGCCCACGAATGATGTTATAAGTATCCAAATGGCCCTTGGCAGAAAAAAGGTTCCCCACCCCTGCTTTAAGGAGTCTCAGAGCAGCTTATCACCTTCCCTTCCCCACAACAGACACCTTGTGAGGTAGGTGGGCCTGAGAGAGTTCTGTGAGAACTGTGACTAGCCCAAGGTCACCCAGGAGGCTTCATATGTAGGAGTGGGGAAACAAACCTGGTTCACCAGAGTCAGCCACTCTAAAGCACTATGCCACGCTGACTCTTCAGGAAAACAACAATCAGGGGAAATGAACAATCTTTTTTTTTTCTCTTCTCATGCCATTCTGTAAAATACCATGTCATAATACAATTAATGAATCTTTAATAGGAGTAACAAAATTTTGATTACTCTTTTAAAGAATATGGTAAGATTTGACAGGGTAACTGCTCCAATCCTGATAAGTCCATGCCTCCATAAAACTATGACCTGGTTTTCGCAAACAGCAGATAAGGTGGTGGAGAGCCAGCATGGTGTAGTGGTTAAGATGTCGGAGTAGGACCTGGGAAAACCACGTTTGAACCCCCACTCACGGCATGGAAGCTTGCTGCGTGACCTTGGGCCAATCACAGACTCTCAACCATGACCCTGGCTAGTATTTGGATGGGAGACCGCCAAGGGCTATTTTGCCATCAGTAGGATCATAGAATCGTAGAGTTGGGCCATACAGGCCATCTAGTCCAACCCCCTGGTCAATGCAGGATCAGCCTAGAGCATCCCTGATTACAGCTTGTCCAGCCTCTGCTTAAAGGCTGCCAGTGAGGGGGAGCTCACCACCTCCCTAGGTAGCTGATTCCACTGTCGAACAACTCTTACTGTAAAAAAAAAAATTCCTAATATCCAGCCGGTACCTTTCTTCCTGCAATTTAAACCCATTATTGTGAGTCCTGTCCTCTGCTGCCAACAGGAACAGCTCCCTGCCCTCCTCTAAGTGACAGCCCTTCAAATACTTAAAGGGAGCAATCATGTCCCCCCCTCAACCTCCTCTTCTCCAGACTAAACATTCCCAAGTCCCTCAGCCTTTTCTCATAGGGCTTGGTCTCTCTCCAGGCCCCGGATCATCCTCGTCGCTCTCCTCTGCACCTGCTCAATTCTGCCCACATCCTTTTCGAAGCGAGGCCTCCAGTACTGCACCCAATACTCCAGGTGTGGCCTGAGCAATGCAGTGTACAGCAGAACTATGCCTGACTCTTTGTCTCAGATAATGGCATGTTCCCTGTGGCAGGAACCAATGAGGGAGGGAAGAGAGAGAGGCTTCAGGTGTGGGGGGAAAACGGCAACCATATTCCTTCACTACATCCCGTGCACAGCCTAAAAGCAGAGCAGAGATTCGGTCCTCTCCCTCTCTCCTTCCTCTGCCTTTTCACTGAGTAGACTAACCCTACTCAGCGTTTTTAATCCGTTCCCACAGAAAACTGTAACAAACCCTTTGGTTCTACCACTGAGGCACCGATGAGTCAGCCAATCGTACGGCAGGAAAACAAGTTACATAACTCCGAATAAATGCATGCTAAAGAGTCCACGAGGAGCCCCGTGGCACAGAGTGGTAAGCTGCAGTACTGCAGTCAAAAGCTCTGCTCACGACCTGAGTTCGATCCCGACGGAAGTCGGTTTCAGGCAGCCGGCTCAAGGTCGACTCAGCCTTGCATCCTTCCAAGGTCGGTGAAATGAGGACCCAGCTTGCTGGGGGTAAAGGGAAGATGACTGGGGAAGGCCCTGGCAAACCACCCCGCAAACAAAGTCTGCCTTGGAAACGTCGGGATGTGACGTCACCCCATGGGTCAGGAATGACCCGGTGCTTGCACAGGGGACCTTTACCTTTAAAGAGTCCACGACAAATTCATGAGCATACCTATGCCGGTGACAGACACATCCTCGAGGATCCATATAACGAGGGAATCGAGCACCTTGGTTTTAAACCACATCGACTTCAGTTAACTCT
The DNA here is from genome assembly GCF_029931775.1 of Euleptes europaea. Classification (NCBI taxonomy): domain Eukaryota; kingdom Metazoa; phylum Chordata; class Lepidosauria; order Squamata; family Sphaerodactylidae; genus Euleptes; species Euleptes europaea. The sequence goes on from NC_079323.1 coordinate 13,200,208, forward strand.
GAATGCATGGTTCAATGGCGGTTCAGTGGTATCGCCAAAAACTGGGCTTTGTGTCATGCACAGGGGCCTTCTGCATGCTAAACGTATCGACAATGGTAAGGGGAAAGAACCGGTGTTACACATTTTTGTTTCTTGGCAGTTAGGGATGAAATGGAAGATGTATATAGGCATAAACGGAAACATACTTTGAAAATAAAAACATACCCTTCGCCCCGCCCCCAGCCAAGAAAAGCAAGACTACTTGCAAGACCCCAGAACATTGCCTCAGGATCTGAAGATAATTTTTGTAAAAACATGTGTTTCAGGCTATAGAACACGTTCTCTCTCTTTAGCACTACAGTGGATTATCTTTTTTCCCCCACTGTCAAGTTACAGCCGACTAATGCTGACCCCGAGAGCTCCGTGGCGCAGAGTGGTAAGCTGCAGTACTGCAGTCAAAAGCTCTGCTCACGACCTGAGTTCGATCCCGACGGACGTCGGGTTCAGGTAGCCGGCTCAAGGTCGACTCAGCCTTCCATCCTTCCGAGGTCGGTGAAATGAGTACCCAGTTTGCTGGGGGTAAAGTGTGGACGACTGGGGAAGGCACTGGCAAACCACCCCATAAACATAGTCTGCCTAGTAAACGACGGGATGTGACATCACTCCATGGGTCAGGAATGACCCGGTGCTTGCACAAGGGACTACCTTTAATGGTGACCCCATAACGTTTTCAATCCAGGAGACATTCAGAGGTGGTTTGCCCTTGCCTGTCTCTGTGTCGCTACCTTGGGCTTCCTTGGTGGTCTCCCATCCAGGTACTAAACCAGGGCTGACCCTGCTTAGCTTCCAAGATCTGATGAGATCTGGCTAGCCTGGACTTTCTGGGGCAGGGCAATATCTCGTGTTAACCTGAAAAGTGAACACATTTTAAAGAGCCAGCAGGCTTTTATTACTGCATCACGGCTAATACCTGTGGAGCCAGGTTGCTGCTCGCCTTCCTTAATTAGGCTAGTTACCCAGATTTCAGGGCTGGGCTGAGGGAAGTGGCTCTGACGACACATTCTGATGATACCCTCTGTCTCCACCCCTACCTTTGCAAGAGGGGGAAAAAACCTGACTAATATTTTCAGATAGATATATGCCGTCTGATTACAGAATGCTTAGCTGATTAATCATATGTTCAAACTGATTCATGGCACTTGCATATCTTTTACTTCCTTTGGTTGTAGAGGGCTGCATCCAGTGTGCTTTCACAGAAGATACATTAACTGCTATGTGAGAGAAGAAGGCTTCCTCGGGAGGTGGTAAGCTCTCCTTCCCTGGAGGTTTTTAAGAAGAGGTTAGATGGTCATCTGTCAGCAATGCTGATTCTGTGACCTTAGGCAGATGATGAGAGGGAGGGCACCTTGGCCATCTTCTGGTCACTAGGGGTGTGTGCAGGGGGAGGTAGTTGTGAATTTCCTGCATTGTGCAGGGGGTTGGACTTGATGACCCTGGTGGTCCCTTCCAATTCTATGATTCTAAGAAGAGGAGGAGGAAGAAGAAGAGTTGGTTTTTATATGCCGACTTTCTCTACCACTGAAGGAAGAATTAAACCGGCTTACAGTCACCTTCCCTTCCCCTCCCGACAAGACACCCTGTGAGGTAGGTGGGGCTGAGAGAGCTCTAAGAGAGCTGTGACTAGCCCAAGGTCACCCAGCTGGCTTCATGTGGAGGAGTGGGGAAACAAACCCAGTCCACCGCTCTTAACCACTACACCATGCTGGAAAAGGAGGGAATGCCTCTTCGAGGAAGGTGTTTATGACCCCCATTTTTTTGTGAATGCTTGTGTCAGAAATGGCAAACAGTCAATTCCAATCATCCTCCCCCAGCCATGCTGTTCCACAAATAGGAGTCCCCTACTAATAACCCCTCTTGCTTGCAGGCTGCACACACCTAGCAACAGGTGTAGCGCATAGGGTTGCCAACTTCCAGGCGGGGCCTGGAGATCTCCTAGGATTACAACTGATCGCCAGACTACATCAGTCAGTTCTCCTGGAGAAAATGACTGCTTTGGAGGGTGGACTCCATGGCATTGTTCCCCCCCCCCGAGGTCCCTCCCCTCTCTAAACCCTGCCCTCCCCAGGCTTCACCCTCAAAATCTCCAGGAATTTCCCAACCCAGAGTTGGCAACCCTATGTAGGGGAAAGACTGAATTGTACCCATAACAGGGTATCCATCCATATAACTTATCCTAGTCTTATATTTCTTCACATTTATTTCACAAATCTTTTAGTTAATATGTAAAACTATAACCCAAAAAAATTAATTTTGTTTAAAAAGCACCACTGAATTAAGGAGAGACGCCTTTGTAATCTATCAAAAGGGTTTTAATGGATCAGTCGAAGAGATTAACCACTTAAGCATCCATATATTTGCAAATGCTCAATTCCCCAATGACTTACATTGAACCTATGCTAAAAATAGTATCGGCTGAGTGGCACTAGAAATAGGTCAGAATTCACGCTGGGTTGAAACCAGCCAGGTGGCAATCCTACAGAGAACTCAGTAGCTATTATCACTATCAGCCCATGCTGCGAATTTGCTTGGCTGTATCACAAAACAAACTGTATACCCAGAGTTCTGTGACTACCGTTGGGATGCAGCTATATGCATAAAGTCATGCTATGAGACAGAAAATGTTGCATAAATGACGTGAGAGGATTCAGAATGCCAATGAAATGAAGCACTGAAAAGTTAATTGAATATTTAGGAATGAGGCATCTACCTATGTAAGAAGTTTAAGGCCATTTTAAGACCATTTTTGCATGGTCAATTTTGATACTCGCTCAAAGCTCTTTTTTAAAATACAACTGTAAAAATGCCTTTTCACGGTCCTGATGCAAAAGGAGAAGTTCCACTCCCCCCACTCACCTGCTCCTTTGTTCCTGTTTGCATAGCCCTTTGCATATGCATAGCTAACGTTCCTCTGTTGTTTTGCATTGTTCCTTGAGGGGGATTCTTCTGGCAAACACCAAAGGTCGCGTTAAATGGGCTCTTTTGTAATCCGAAGCAGGTATGCTCTGGCTTTGCAGTAACTTCCGGAATGATGATTCAGCGTGTAAAATTCAAAAAAATATGCGGGGCAATTTAACCTGGAATGCGCTGCTAATTACCATCCAAAATAGCCTAATTGTCATAGAAGACCTTCCCTTGTGGGTAACATTTTTGCAGAAGAGCTATGTCAATGACAGTGGACCAAATACTATTAAGTGCAAAAGAGGACGCCACTCTCCATATCCAGATACAAAAAGAAAATTATTATAGGTATGAGTGCAAGGCTCTGGATAATCAAAATCTCAAGGATTGTGCTCGACTGACCATCTGTTTCTAATGATGGAAGGGCACATCTGTCGTTTGCAGAGGTGGGATGTTGGCTGATGTTCCCATTTTGCTCCCTATGCTGTTCATAACGCATGAACACATGAAGCTGCCTTATACTGAATCAGACCCGTGGTCCATCAAAGTCAGTATTCTCTACTCAGACCATCAGCGGCTCTCCAGGGTCTCAGGCAGAGAGAGGTCTTTTACATCAGCTGCTTGCCTAGTCCCTTTAACTGGAGATGCCGGAGATTGAATCTGGGACCTTCTGCATGCCAAGCAGATGCTCTGCCACTGAGCCACAGCCCCTCCCCAGAACAGAATTTCAGAGGACTCAATTGGCTGCAGGAAGAGATGGTGGGAAAGTCCTGATTCACAAGCTCTGCTCCACTAGAGGATCTCATGGGACACAAACCATTGATTTGGATTCTAAATTCCTGTTCCGTTGGCATAACAGAACAATTAGCAGAACAGCATTTCCAGGAGATGAGAAGACAATTTTTGCCAGTTTCCCCCTCCCACTGTACATGTCTAAGTCCCCCCACACATACACACTGCTGGAGAACCCCTGATCAGCAGAACATTTGGGGGGGGGGTGTCAAAGAAGGTGACAGGGGAAGAGGATGTTGCCATTCTCTGGCACAACTCTGCTCTTATTCCTCAGGATCCAAGCTGCTAACATTTTTATTGTTGCATTTTATGGTATTTTTTACCAATGTTTTCATATATTGCTAGCCACCTGGGGTGTTTGTTTGGGCCAAAAGACACGGCTGAAGTGTTTCAATAAAATAAATAACATTTTAAGAAGTTCTTCTCAGGGGAATATCTTGGGGGGGGGGGAAGCAAAATGAAACGATCTCTACGAACAATGGAGCGATTTTTACGTGATGGAAAGCTTACACATTGTGAATTTATAACCTTGATATCAAAGCAAAGAAACCATATTAATGATTTCGTGCTGCACTCAAATTAAATACTGTGCCTTTGAAATACCAAAGACTTTCATCATATGTCTAACTCTCATGATGGTATCACCCTGAGGGTTAAAATTCCAGGGGTCTGAGAGATGTTTCTGCAAATCTGAAAACTAAAAAAAAAGAGTGCTAGTAGTTAGAACGTCAGACTCCTTTCTAGGAGAACCAGGGTTGAATCCCCATCCTGCCATGGAAGCTTACTGGGTGATAGGGTTGCCAGTTCCGGGTTGGGAAATACCTGGAGATTTTTGGGGCAGAACCTGAGGAGGGCAGGATTTGGGGAGGGGAGGGACTTCAATGTCATAGAGCTCAATTGCCAAAGCGGCCATTTTCTCCAGGTGAAATGATCTCTATGAACTGATCTCTATCAGCTGGAGATCAGTTGAATAGTAGGAGATCTCTTGCTACTACCTGGAGGTTGGCAACCCTATTCATACCCCCTTAAACAGATGCAGCAGGGGGCTCTTAAAATCTCTATGTCGTATTATCAGATGCTAGAAGCAAGCAATAGCCTTTCTCCTTCATACTAAACTCATAAATTTCCATGGGGCATTAGGATAGCCACTCTTAAAGACTGAGTGTTTGGCTAGGTATGTCTCTGGGACTCAACCACACAATCCGTTTATTGTGAAATACAGAATGCACAGTCAACAACATTATCTTATTCTATCCTATCTCTACAAATAAAAACATGGCATAACTTGATTTGGTGCATGGTGGTGGACAGTGCTATCAAGTTACAGTCAACCTTGGTTGGGTTTTCAAGGCAAGAGACAAACAGGTAGTTTGCCCACTGCTTGCCTCTGCATAACAACCCCCCTCTTACTTGGTGGTCTCCCATCCAAGAACAAACCAACCCTGGTTAATTTCACATGAAGCCGCCTTATACTGAATCAGCCCCTTAGTATTGCTTACTCAGACTGGCATTGGCTCTCCAGGGTCTCAGACAGAGGTCTTTCACATCATCTACTGCCAGATCCTTTAACAGGAGATGCCAGGGATCGAAGCTCGGACCTTCCACACAGAAGCAGAGATGTTCTACCACTGAGCCACAGCTCCTCCCCTAAGGAGGAGCTTCCAAGATCTAATGAGACCCGGCTAGCCTGGGCCATCCAGGTTGGGGAATTTCGGTGCATACCCAGAAATAAGTACTGCTGTGCTCAATATTTTGGGGTGATCTGCTGGGCCTTTAAGACAGAGCCGCCAACCTCTGCCCCGAAGTCCAGCTCTAACAGTACCACTATTTAGACCTCCCTGCCAGCCTCCCCTTGAGTTGGGGTTTCTCATCTAACATAGATCCCCCCTCTATTGGTAAATCAACATCTCTAAAGAAGCTAGGAAACTTCACAGCAGGGACAGGCTGAGTCAGGGCTGACATTAGGGATGTGTGTTGTCTGTGCATGAGGGGCTGTGGCTCAGTGATAGAGCATCTGCTTGGCATGCAGAAGGTCCCAGGTTCAATCCCTGGCATCTCCAGTTAAAGGGACTAGGCAAGTAGGTGATGTGAAAGACCTCTGCCTGAGACCCTGGAGAGCCACTGCTGGTCTGAGTAGATAATACTGACTTTGATGGACCAGGGGTTTGATTCAGTATAAGGCAGCTTCATGTGTTCATGAGTTATGAACAGCATAGGGAGCAAAATTGGGAACATCAGCCATCATCCCACCCCTGCGAACGACAGATGTGCCCTTCCATCATTGCAAACAGACGGTCAGTTGAGCACAGTCCTTGAGTAGAGTAGACAATACTGACTTTGATGGACCAAGGGTCTGATTCAGTATAAGGCAGCTTCATGTGTTCAAGTGAATGTATGCATAGGCTCTATCACAGGATGCTGTTTGGGGGGTGGGATACCGGATTATAAACCGAGAGTAAAACAAACAGGCGTACTTGGCCACCCTGTTTATGACCTCTGGTTTAATCTGACTCCTGTACTGACCAAACCAAGTGAAACTCACAGCCCTAACGATTGTTCTGTGAAAAGCAACCATGTGCATGCATCCTTTTGATGCAATTATTGCAATTTTTAATAGTCAGGTGATTCTCCTCTTAGCCTTTGTTTCTCACTACTAGTCACTATCCGAAGTGCTGCCAAGCTGGCACTCTTTGGCGTATGCGTGCAAGCGGGGTCCCATTTCATAACTTGTCATCTTCCCAAGTATTCTGTTTTCTCCCGCCTTGTCCTGACAATCTGCCACCATCTGCTCTTCCCATCAACATGCCAAACGCAAAGCCTGCTGTTCCGTTACAATGCCAAAGTTTGCTTTTATATATCTTTGCATGCATGTATGTGTATACAGCGAATGCGTGCACACAGCCTTTGCGTCCAAAAATTCATCACATGCTGTTTCTTATATAATGCAGTGTGAAACTTTCTCAGAGCACCTCAAAACTGATCCTCAAATTTCATATTCGGTTTCAATGCAGGGTTGCCAACCTCCAGGTACTAGCTGGAGAACTCCTGCTATTACAACTGATCTCCAGCTGACAGACACCAGTTCCCCTGGAGAAAATGGCCGCTTTGGCAATTGGACTATGGCATTGGAGTTCTTCCCCAAACCCTGCCCTGCTCAGGCTCTGCCCCAAAAATCTCCAGGTATTTACCAGCCCGGAACTGGAAACCCTGTTTCAATGGCAGGTTAATGGAAGTAAGGAGATAAAGGGAGAGGCCCATCAGGTGGTCGGAGGATGTATGGAAATGGGGCCCTAAAGATGCACTATGAGCAACCGGGCGGGCAAATTCTTGGCCCAATTGCCTTTGCCCTCTGGCCCCTTGGCTACTCTCTCTCTCCCTTGGGGCCCTCACACCTCTGCCTACTTTAGGTGCCCCCTTCCCTTAGATGATGTCTATTAAGCATGGCAGTGTTTCTTCCTCCTCCTCTCACTGCTGTATCCGTTCACAGAGAAGTCATTGGATGCAGAATTTAAAGCAAGGACGTACAATTGATCTATATAGCAATGTTATTCATAGCAATACTCTGTTCCTGTGCAGCCCATCATCTCAGACGCTTCTTTTTTTGGTTTCTTTTGACTCTTGCTGAACACCAGCAATATATTGGTTCTTGTAGATTATCCGGGCTGTGTAACCGTGGTGTTGGAATTTTCTTTCCTGACGTTTCGCCAGCAACTGCCACAGTTGCTGGCGAAACGTCAGGAAAGAAAATTCCAAGACCACGGTTACACAGCCCGGATAACCTACAAGAACCAATGAACTCTGACCGTGAAAGCCTTCGACAATATTTTACCAGCAATATACTTCCATAATAACATGTAACCCTTTCTGCTGCATAGTTGCAAGTAACTGAAAACCGTTTTGGTGTGCATAAGGGATTCGGATGGTTTCCTCTAACTCATTCGTGTGCCCATGTAAGTTCTGCTTTGTCCTCCTAGGACACAGACTTCTACAGTTTCTTTGGAAATTACATCGAGAACCTGAAATGACTCCTCACCCAGTTTCAAAAGTTGTTCCCGTGCAAGGCCTTATGTTGAGTCAGACCCCTGGTCTGCCGAGGTCAGTATCGTCGACTCTGACTGGCATTGGCTTTCCAAGGTCTCTGGTCTTTCACATTACCTTCAACCTGATCTTTTTAACTGGAGGTACTAGTGAATGACCATGGGACTTGAGAGCCAACATGGTGTAGTGGTTAAGAGCAGTGGTTTGGAGCAGTGGACTCTGATCTGGAGAACCGGGTTTGATTCCCCGCTCCTCCACATGAGTGGCGGAGGCTATTCTGGTGAACTGGAATTTGTTTCCCCACTCCTACACACGAATCCAACTGGGTGACCTTGGCAAGTTACAGCTCTGTTAGAGCTCTCTTAGCCTCACCTACCTCACAGGGTATCTGCTGTGGGGAGGGGAAGGGAAAATGATTGTAAGCCGGTTTGAGTTTCCCTTAAGTGGTAGAGAAACTTGGCATATAAAAACCAACTCTTCTTCTTCTTCTGCATGCAAAGAAGATGCTCCATTGCTGAGCCAGAGCCTATCAAAGTTACATTTTGCACAATCTATGGAACAATACTACCAGGGAAGCCTTCCTGACTTCTTCAGGTAGGTTATTCTGCCAGGTGGGGCCACAACAAAGAATGCTGTGTATGGGCAGCGACTGATCTTACCCAACTGCTGTCTTCAAAAGGTCTGACTCAGATGAGTGAAAATGTCACAGTGGAGCATATCAGGATAGGTGGCTCTGCAGGTACATGGGTCATAAATCATGAAGGACTTTATGGTTAATAACTAGCATCTGGAAAGTAATGGCACAACTACAGAAAGGATTGATATGCATGCTGTGCTTAACTCCTGATAGCAGTTGAGCTGCCAGCATTCTAGACCAGCTGAAGTTTCCAAGTTGTCTTCAATGGGAGACCCGTGTACATTACAAATGTTCTAAATAAATCACAGTAGTCTAGCCTTGAGGTCACTGTGGCATGGATCGACACAGCTAGACTGCCTAAGTTAAGGTAGAAAGAGGTCCTCCATGCTCAACAGAGATGGAAGAAATCACTTTTTGCAGCTGAATGAACTTGCTTCCCCAGCAAAAAATAATGGGTCAAATATAGATATCAAAACTTTTTGTTCAAGAGAGCCCTAGGAAATTCATCAAAATGTGCATTTTTGAGCTTTTATGGTTCTTTCAAGTTAGTAGAGTCCATATTTTCCCCTCCTATTCTTCTTAAATGTCAGAGGATGGCTGATTCTTTTAGAACAGTTTTATACTGTTTAGATATCTATTTTATGGCTGTTTGACTTCTCAATGACAAATTATGTGTGATTTGCCCCTCTGGATTCTATCATTGTTATCCAGTTACTCTTCATACCCCTGAGTCATCTGAGTATCTACTTCAGCTATTGAAAGATCAGTTCCTACTTTAGAAAGCGTTGTCAAACAATGTCAAAATTGTGACCAAGAGACCAACAAAAAAGCCAGCAGAGGAAAGACCATTTACGTAACCGCAAAAATACTTCTTAATATTACTGATAATTGCCGTTTTGATTAATAATTCATAAAGTTTCCACAGCCAAAGCAATGGTTGTTGTGAGTCTATTAACAGTAGGTGATACACATGAGGTCTCACAATAAATATAAAAAGACGTACCCTCTACAGTTGTTTTAGTTCACTGGCATAAATCCATGCACAGTTAGCATTTGGATTCCTGGCAACCATTTGCCTCTATAATTTCCCTTTCAGTAAAACATCTCTAGGAAGCCTTTTGGTGGTGGAAAGTGATGTCAAGTCACTGCCAACATATGGGGACCTTGTAGGGTTATAGTAGGGTTGCCAACCTCCAGGTACTAGCTGGAGAGCTCCTGCTGTTACAACTGATCTCCAGCCAATAGAGATTAGTTCACCTGGAGAAAATGTCCGCTTTGGCAAGTGGACTCTATAGCATTGAAGTCCCTCCCCTCCCCAAACCCCGCCTTCCTCAGGCTCCATCCCAAAAACCTCCCACTGGTGGCAAAGAGGGACCTGGCAACCCTAGATATAACTATTAATGTTAAATATATAATGATAACCTTTTAAATTACCTTTTAAATTAAATTACCAAAGCACATATAGGGTAGTCTCTCCCCACCACTGCTGACCCTTAGACAACCTTGGCTGGCTAGGCTGCTTTCCCCTGCTGCTGCTTGATAAGACCCTGGGGCGGGGGGAGAAGTGGGGAGATTGTTGTTACTCCCTCTAGCATTGTGATGTCACTTCTGGCGCAAACTGGAAGTGATGTCAACACATCAGGGCAACGCTCTAGTATTCAGCCCAAACTCTATGGTAAAACACCTGTTAAATAATATCCCATTAAACCTATATATTTCCAGGCAGTTGGAAACCCTACCAGTAATAAACATATTGTGAGAGTCGGCTGATCATGCAGTTTGGCACTAAAAACTAAATTACGCATCACACAAAGTTTTGACTGGCTCTGGGCTATGGGTGTAAAGAGGAGTCCTTATTGGGGCTGTTGAACTCCCTGCAGTTCTGTCTTTGGCCAGTGTTGGGCAGTAGTGCTCAAATGCACCCTGCTGTGAATACCTCTAGTCCTGGGTAGAATTGACCTTGCTCATATTCCATCAGCTGAGCTGCCCTGGTGTTTGAGGGACTATTTAGGCCCAAGTACAAAATAAATGCACTCTGCCAATTAGAAACACATGTATGTATGCTTATTCCATCTTGTTGTTCTTCCATTCAGACTTCTGCCTGTGTCAGGACAAAAAGGAAGGGTGTCATACTGTTGCAGAATTGTGATACTTGGTGCTTATCTCCTTTAGCAACTTGGAAGCCCAAATGGAATCCAATCTGTTTCGTTACCCATCAAGTAGCAGCGGGAATTATATTCTGGTTTAACAGGAATTTAATAACAGTATCCTGCAACCTCAAAGGGGTATCGAAAGGACTAGGAACGAGCGCGCCTTTGAAGCACAGGTCAAACATTAATTAATTCCCTGGGAAGGGAATTTCTCTGTGTAGTTACAGACAGACCGGCTATGCTCTGCACACACACAATAATGCAAACTTAGTGCTTGGGGAAGAAAAATAAGGTTAAAACATTTGCAAAATGGGTCATAATTTATTGCACCTGCAATTTATTCCACAACTGAAACTCTAAGGCCTTGGTTTGCTGCCTGTTCTGGACATAAAAGGTACCGAAATAACCAGGAATTTTCTATAACGTAGCACAGGAGAGCTTTACTGCTAGCATAAGGTAACCTAATTGTTGACGGGAGAATCAAAACTGCGGTATAATAACATACTTCCGTCCAGGAGGATATGCAGATTTTGTACTGTTGAGTGAGATTCTGTTTCTTCCTAGTCTTGAGTTTTTACTCCAGGGATCCTGGAGGTGGGTTTTTTGGGGGTTGTTGGCCATCTTCTGGGCATTGGGGTCATTGGGGGTACGTGGGGGAGGTAGTTGTAAATTTCCTGCATTGTGCAGGGGGTTGGACTAGATGACCCTGGCTGTACCTTCCAACTCTATGATTCTATGATTCTACTAATGCTGACTCCAGGTCAGTTTTTTGCCCTTCTCCCTTGCTCCAGGCTATCTTTTTGCTTTTAAAAAATGGTTTTATAGAGACACGCAGCATGCCTATCAATTTAAACATAGACCCAGCACTTTAAAAAAAAAAACATAAAAAAAAACTTGAAACATTGCTGTGAGCAAGGGGAGAGGGGAAGAAGCTTCATGATAATCACAAAGACCAGCCAATCAATACTCTAAGCTATTGAATGGGAAGGTGGGGAGGAAGTGGTTCCATGATAGTCAGAAAGACCGACCAATCAACACATATTGCACACCTGACTTCTCCTGCTTACAGAAGGACCTGGTGGCTTGGTTTAGTTTTGAAATCTGTACTTCTTTCCAAATATGGGTGTGGGGATAACCCATGACGTTGCCTTCTACTGAGTCGGGCCATTGGTCCATCATGGCTAGTATTGTCTTCTCTGACTGGCAGCAGCTCTCCAGGGTCTGAGGTAGAGATCTTTCTAGGGTTGTCAACTCCAGGTTGGGAAATAGCTGGAGATTTTGTGGGGTGCAGTCTGGGAGATTTCCAGGCCCCACCTGGAGCTTGGCAACCCTAGATCTTTCACATTACTCACTACCTGATCTTTTTAACTGGAGATGCTAGGGACTGAACCGGGGACCTTCTAGATGGAAAGCAGATGCTTTACCTTTGAGCATCTATCCACGGTCTCAGGTAGAGGCCTATCATAGCATGTTCCCTGGTCAAGCTACACACATCTTTCCTACCGAGGGTTGCCAGGTCCCTCTTCATCACTGGTGGGAGGTTTTTGGGGTGGAGCCTGAGGAGGGTGGGGTTTGTGGAGGGGAGGGACTTCAATGCCATAGAGTCCAATTGCCAAAGCAGCCATTTTTTCCAGGTGAACTGATCTCTATCAGCTGGAGATCAGTTGAATAGCAGGAGATCTCCTGCTACTACCTGGAGGTTGCCAACCCTATTCATACCCCCTTAAACAGATGCAGTAGGGGGCTCTTAAAATCTCTATGTCATATTATCAGATGCTAGAAGCAAGCAAAAGCCTTTCTCCGTCATACTAAACTCATGAATTTCCCTGGGGCATTAGGCTAGCCACTCTTAAAGACAGAGTGTTCGGCTAGGTATGTCTCTGGGACTCAACCACACAATCGGTTTATTGTGAAATACAGTTTTTCTCATCATTTATTATGTTCTGCCTACACTGTTTACCTCCAAGTGGTACTTTTATAACATGGATGTTAAATTTTTCCCACACACAACCTGCCATATTTTGGACCTGGGAAAAGGCAATCCTCGCCTTGGATAATTGGACTTATTTGCATGCTTTATTTGCAGACTTAAATATACTCTTGCAATAGCGATTGCCGTGTAGAATGTGCTTGCACAAAACACTGCAGTTACTTCTTGGATATTATTTATAATGGTATTTATGTGATAAACTAGCACATGGCTTTAGCTGTGCATAAAACCACGATTTTTTCCTGGTTAGTTTTATAGTTTTACAGTTTTAAAAAAGCAGTAAACACAGCCAAGACTACCTGCTCAGCTGTTCCTTGTAGCAACACCCTGCTATTGTTTTGCAAAACCTGTCGTTAGGGTTGCCAACAGGCCTGGAGAAAAATGTCTTGGGGAGGGGCAGTGGCTCAGTGGTAGACCATCTGCTTGGCATGCAGAAGGTCCCAGGTTCAATCCCCGGCATCTCCACTTAAAGGGACTCGGCAAGTAGGTGATGTGAAAGACCTCTCTCTGCCTGAGACCCTGGAGAGCCGCTGCCGGTCTGAATAGATAATACTGACTTTGATGGACCAAGGGTCTGATTCAGTATAAAGCAGCTTCATGTGTTCATGTGTCTTACCCTGTCCCTTTAATAGCGGGTTAATATGTGGAAATAGGCAGCTGAAGCCTTGTATGTAGGTAAATAACATCACCTGGTAAATAACATCCCATGAAACCTCTTTTAAAGGGGCAGGATACTCCCCCTCCCAACAGCTGGCAACCCACCTGTAGAATAATTTTGTGTTATTATTTGTGTGAGGCTGTGTGCACACACACACAAACCCTTGCAATGGAGAACACATTTAAGCAGACTTTTTAAAAATAGAGTGAAGACCAACTCAGGAAGCAAGCCTAATCAGGTCTACTTAGAAGTAATCCACATTCTGTTCAGTGGGGCTTACTCATAGGAAAGTGCTTTTAGGACTATGGCCCTAATCTGTCAGATGTGGATGGGATATTGAACAACTATTACTAGGAAGGAGAACATTATGCAGAACGGAAAACATCACTGATTATATTGTCGAAGGCTTTCATGGTCAGAGTTCATTGGTTCTTGTAGGTTATCCGGGCTGTGTAAAATACCAAGACCACGGTTACACAGCCCAGATAACCTACAAGAACCAATCACTGATTATGCTTAGTGGTAGAGAAAAGCCCTTCAGTTTCACCTTGAGTGGCGCATTTTGGGTTTTGGTTGCCAACACACCTGGAGAAAAATGTCCTGTCCCTTTCACAGAGGCTTAATGGGATGTTATTTCCCAGGTGATGGTATTTGCCTCCATGCCATGAAAAGCTTCACTTGTCCGTTTCTACACATTATGCTTCCATTAAATGGGCGGGACATTTCTCTTCAGGCCCGTTGGCAACTCTAATTTCTAGTCAATAGGAATGCATTGGTACCATGCCTGGTAAGAGATGTAAATTACATTTTGCCTGGTAAGAGTTGAAAATTACATTTTAATATGGTGGAGAAATGGCTAAGAGGGCACTGGAGAAGCAGTTTGGTGTTTCTGGGAGTTGGTATTGTTGGAAAGATACTGCACTTCTTGCCAGCATGGTGTAGTGGTTAAGAGCGGTGGTTTGGAGCGGTGGGCTCTGATCTGGAGAACCGGGTTTGATTCCCCACTCCTCCACATGAGCCGCGGACACTAATCTGGTGAACTGGATTTGTTTCCCCACTCCTACACACGAAAGCCAGCTGGGTGACCTTGGGCTAGTCATTCTCTCTCAGCCCCACCTACCTCACAGGGTGTCTGTTGTGGGGAAGGGAACGTGATTGTAAGCCGGTTTGAGTCCCACCTACCTCACAGGGTGTCTGTTGTGGGGAGGGGAAGGTAAGGTGATTGTAAGCGGTTTGAGTCTCCCTTAAGTGGTAGAGAAAGTCGAAATATAAAAACCAACTCTTCTAATGCTGCTTTCTTCTCCATAACACAGTTTGATCTGTACATTTAGAAATTAAAAAGAGTGGTGTTTTTAAAATTCCGCAAGCCTCCTTAACTTTCTCCCAAAGAAAATGACACAGAAAAGAAGGATGTTCCAGTTATCCAGCCACTTGGGGAAAGCAAAATATTTTGCACGATACAAAGCCAAAGTAATCTTTTCTTGAATGAGTGGGAGTCTCTGAAGGGCAGAAACTCAGGTTTTTAACAACCCCAGCCAAAGAAAAGGCAACATTGGCCCTTAGTTTTAAAGGACTGCTTGAGATTAAAAGTATGCATCGATTGCACAAATGCTGGAAACACAACTTCTTTGTTGAGTGGTTACGGGAAACTTGTTTTTCATGTTTAACAAAACAGGGACTGGCTATACCGATCGGGCTTCTGATAATAACTGAGCAGCAGCGAGCAAGACACAGAGCTAAAAATACAAAGATCTCAGCGACAGAGCTGCCAATAGGGCAGTGAATAAACAAACCAGACTACGCCGGTAGCATGAGCAACCCTCCTTGAATTTAGGAAGGTGGGAAATGTCAGAGGAAAAACTGCCCTTGACTTTTAACATGCCCGAGATCACATTTAGAACATATCTTACAACATGTCTGCCTAAAATAATATCCATCTGAAAGCATGAGGTCAGATCCAATGACTCCTTTCTTCCAGGGGGAGGAAGCAGCCTTCCTTTGTCGGAGGAAGGCTTTGCACTTAGCAGAAGGGAGTTAACTGGGTCCAACCCATTTGATAAAGCAACAGAAAAGTTAGGGTCGCCAACCTCCAAGTAACACCGAGAGATCTCCTGCTATTGATCTCGAGGCGACCAAGATCAATTCCCCTGGAGAAAATGGCTGCTTTAGAGAGTGGACTGTATAGTATTATATCCCTCTGAGATCCCTCCCCTCTCTAAACCCCACCCTCCCCAGGCTCCATCCCCAAAGTCTCCAGGTATTTCCCAACCCATAGCTGGCAACCCTAACTGGAAAGTTATATCTGTGAATATGGAATTCCATTTGCAGGGAATCACAGAAAACACAGAGCTCAAGTTGCCAACGGGGCCAGGATAAAAACATCCTGTCCCTTTAACAGAAGACTGATGTGTAGAAATGAGCAGCTGAAGCTTTTCAATACCATCACCTGGTATTTGCTGCACAGCAAACTGATATTAAAGGAACAGCAAAATGGGAGAGCTTAAAAGTTGACAGTTCTATCAACAGGCCTGTTATAGAAACAGGACCCAATAGGGTTGCCAGGTCCCTCTTTGCTACCGGCGGGAGGTTTTTGGGGCGGAGCCTGAGGGGGGCGGGGTTTGGGGAGGGACTTCAACGCCATAGAGTCCAATTGCCAAAGCAGCCATTTTTCTCCAGGTGAACTGATCTCTATTTGCTGGAGATCAGTTGTAATAGCAGGAGATCTCCAGCTAGTACTTGGTGGTTGGCAACCCTACATCACATGATGCCAAGTGATGTTCAGCCCAGCCCCCAGAAACTCGAAGGCTGCATTGGACTCATACAATTGATTGCTCCTTCATACAAAACAAACAAACAAAAATAAAGTCTTCCACTTAGGGTTGTCAGCTCCAGGTTGAGACACACCTGAAGATTTTGGGGATGGAGTCTGAGGAGGGCGGGGTTTGGCGAGGGGAGGGACTTCAATGCCATAGAGTCCAATGGCCAAGGCGGCCATTTTCTCCAGGGGAACTGATCTCTGTCACCTGGAGATCAGTTGTAATAGCGGGAGATCTCCAGCCATCACCAGGAGGCTGGCAACCCTCCTTCCACTGGGAAAACAAGATATCACTCACAGAGAATGTTCCTATACTAATTTTCTTTGTGGGAGCACCATTTTTGGCGGGTGGGGAAACATTCTGCCACCTGAATATAGCCTAGATTCAGGCTTATCACATCAGTGAGAACTAGGCTTAAGGCACCTTGCTTACTAGGCCTCTTCTAACATTTCCCCCCCCCTTTTTGTTATACAAGGCATTTGGGGCATATGTCTGTGAAAGATGCCGCCTCTCAGCTGTCTCAAACCTGGCTGTCATTCCACATTCACAGACATCTAACAGCTTAGACCATATGCAAGATTTCATCACTCTGATTTGTTGTTTTCAGAGATAATCTGTTATTTTGCAATATGTGCTAGGAAAGGCGTCTTTGCCATAGCGCTTCTTCGTTGCTTAATTTTGGATTGGGAAAAAATACCATTCTTTTCTTGAACAAGCTGACATTCCATCTCATCATTAAGTGGTAGCGAAAGTTGGCATATAGAAACCAACTCTTCTTCTTCTTTATCAGGTGCTTCAAAGTAGATTGTAATAAAATTTCACAATTCCTGCCAACAAAAATTGCCATGATAAAACTTCTCAGCCCAGTTACAAGGATTCATATTTAGAACCTCATATCACAGATTAATCACCTAACAGCCTAACTGGTTGAAAAATGGATAAAAACATGTTTTGTTGGGGTTTTTAAAGAATATGAAAACATAAGAGCTCTCCATCTAGTCAAGCATCCTATTTCTCACAGCAACCAAACAGATGCCCCTGGAAGGCCTGCAAAGTGAAGTGAATGTGAAGTGAAGCCAAAGTGAGGTGAAGTGAAGAAAAGTGAAGTGAAGCCAAAGCTGCTTCCTATTTTTGCACACACACTCAGTGATATTCAGAGGGCTGCTTCCTCTGTTCATAGCCATCAATGGACCTCTCCTCCTTAAAACTGTGTAATCCCTTTTGAAAAAGTAGCCAAACATCTCTGCTCTTGCAGTGTAGGGTTGCCAGCTCTGTTTAGGATTGCGCTGTTTTGTCCTGTATCTTCTAGATAGATTTATATATTTTGGGAAACAAGCAGTTCCTAGATTTATATATATTTTGAAACAAGCAGTTCCTAGTTAAGCACAAAGTTGTCTCCAGTTGTGTCTCCTGCTTCCATAACACAACAATAGCCAAACTGCATAAGCTGAAAAATGTTTTCCATACTGATAGACTAGGGTTGCCAACCACCAGGTAATGGCTGGAGATCTCCTGCTATTACAACTGATCTCCAGCCGATCGAGATCAGTTCACCTGGAGAAAATGTCCACTTTGGTAATTGGACCCTATGGCATTGAAGCCCCTCCCCTCCATAAACCCCGCCCTCCCCAGGCCCCACCCCAAAAATCTCCTGCCGGTGGGCAAGAGGGACCTGGCAACCCTACTGATAGACAGTGGCGGTAATAGTCATGAGGTCTGGAAGCTTAGTCCGTTTTAAAACAAGTGACCTGGGAACATGTTGAGATCTTACACGTGCCGGCACATTTCATCTCTAGACAGCTAGGTTCTGAACTGTGCAATGCTATGGCAGCTCAATTGGTTTCCTGTCTGAATAGGGTTGCCAACCTCCAGGTACTAGCTGGAGATCTCCTGCTTTTACAACTGATCTCCAGCCAATAGAGATCAGTTCACCTGGAGAAAATGGCTGCTTTGGCCATTGGACTCTCCCTTCCCTCCCCAAACCCAGCCCTCCTCAGGCTCCACCCCCAAAACCTCCCGCCAGTGGCAAAGAAGGACCTGGCAACCCTATGTCTGAATGAGATTATGCGGCAGGAAGTGTGGAACTCCATGCCCCAGGATATGATGATGGCTGCCAACTTGGAAGGTTTTAAGAGGGCAGTGGATATGTTCATGGAGAGGGCTACTATTAAAAATGATGCATCCCTATTCTCTCCACGATCAGAGGAGCATGCCCATTATATTAGGCGCTGTGGAACACAGACAGGATGCTGCTGCAGTTGTCTTGTTTGGGGGCTTCCTAGAGGCACCTGGTTGGCCACTGTGTGAACAGACTGCTGGACTTGATGGGCCTTGGTCTGATCCAGCATGACTTTTCTTATGTTCTTGATTGGAGGATGGTGGTCTGCTTGGATAAATGGAAGTTCTTTTGTTAGCATGGCATACCATAAGCACACGGAGGTAAATTTATTCACAGCTGTTGTTTATGAAGATCGTTGGTGCATGGTGGCATCCAGCATATTTTTAGAGTTTATAAATGCTTGGATCGGTTTATAAGTTTAAACGTACCATTAAATACTGGATAATAGATTGCAGAAGGTTTTCTTTTTTCCTTTCCTTTTTTTTTTTAAAGCAATGTCCTGTATATGCTTCAGAGAACTGCACTGTCAGCAGGATATAAACTGGGCACACGTCCATGTTTTCCTTACTTTTAACAGAGTCATTGACCTTACAAAGGCCTGTATCGAAACGCTAGGAACAAAAACGAGACCAGACGTTGCAGTATTTGGTGGAACTTCTTTCATTGTGTAGAAAAAAACAGGGCCGGCCGTCTCCCTGCAGTCATCAGAACACTGATTGTGTATTTTATGAATGTTCAGCAATCAGCTTTACTTAAAAAGTGCCTGAGAAGGAATAAAGGGGCCAAGCAGGCTGCAGCAAGAGCGGCGTGAATATCAGGAGACCCCCCCCCTCCAGCCCTAGAAGAATGAACTGCAAATATCCCACCCTGTCTTCCCACTTTATGCATACACACTCAAGTACATTGTGTGATAACTTGGTTATGACCGAGTTTTCCTCCAGGGCTGGGTAGTAGTCACGCTGGGTGAAGATAAGCGTAGCATTTCAAGAATGGCAGAGATGGTTTGATAGTGTTTTGTTGCCTTCCAAATACGCATCTGTTTTTCTGTCCTCGGGCAAGGTCTGGAAAACAAAAACTGTTCTTCGGGCTTTCGTCATGTGGATTCCATTTTGGGTGCCCACTGGCAGAGCTCAGTGCATCCATTTTTAGAATTCGGCATCTGTCTTCACGAGGGATGCCAGCTCTGGGTTGGGAAATACCTGGAGATTTTGGGGGTGGAGCCTGGGGAGGGGAGGGACCCCAACAGGGTATTATGCCACAAAGTCCACCCTCCAAAGTAGCCATTTACTCCAGGCGTACTGATCTTGCTTGTCTGGAAATCAATTGTAATAGTGGGAGCTCTCCAGGTGCCAGGTGGAGGTTGGCAACTCTAGTCTTCACCTTCAGGAGTGGGCCAGAAAAAAAAAACACCCAGATTGCTAGCTAAGCGCTAGGTGCAGCTTCTGTTGGACTGTACCATCTCAGAGACTTCAGGGTGGAGAATCATGTTCGAATGCTTCCTTATATTAAACTATTGCAGCATACAGGCATTATTATCTTGTTAGCAAGTATGGTTCTAGCCTAATCTTCCCCCATAGTTTTTCTGTCTACAAATTGTAATTGCCCCATCTGTGATCTAATGTGGTATAGTCCAGACATGACTATGCTCATCCTGTAGCTTTGATCACTGATGGATTGTGCCCCATGGGTGAGATCTCACTGTTTTCTGACATTGCTGCCCTCAGTAGCACCTAGGGTTGTCAGAAGCTTCAAGGGCAGGGACATGGGGGGCTGAGTCGTCATCTGTGCCATGGCATCACTGTGGGGAAAACCTGGAAAGGACGTTGGTAGGTCTAGGAATCACCAGAAACTCTGTGGTAAACTGTAGAGTTTCTGGCGATTTCTAGAGCTACCCAGAAGTGACATCACATTACAGACACTTTACAATGTATTTGACACTGGTTGGAGCAGTGGAGGGCAGAGCAGGAGGTCTCCCACCATAGGGGGTGCCTGGCAGCCTTAATAGCCCCCCAGATCCACCACCGTTCCTTTTCTTCATACCAGGACCTCTTCTGTCTGAAAACAGTTGTGAAAATGAAATCAGAGATTGGTGAGGCCCTTGCAAATTAAAAGTCCTTTATAAATAAACAAAAACGCACCAGAGGAACAGGCATGGATTTCTGTGCTCAGGCGATGAGAGATGGTTTGACTTCCCCCACCCCTCCAACAGAAATACGGCTCGCAACTATTTATGCCTCCTTCGTTGAGGCTGCCTTTTATTAACAAGCTGAACAGGATTCTAATTTGTTGACATTTTTGCATTCATGTTGAAAAAGGACCCTGTTTATTTTGATGACCGGGGAACAATACGGTTGACTGTCGAGGCTGGTTCTCCACCCTGTGGCTGTGAGCCATTGGGATTAGGAACCACGCAGCATTTAGTCGTGGCTCTCAATCAGAAACGATGATGTGCTTGAACTGCAGGGCCTTTTCAGTACAAATGCCACAGAAGAGTTGTTCATAATTTGCCTCGCTCTAAGCCTTCAATGCCCCCAACTGGAATTAAGGTTCTTTTGTGTTTGGCAAGCATCACACAAATGCTTGTAGTCCAGATGAGTTAGAATCAGTACCCCCAGTATCCCCAGGTTCGAGGCCCCAATCTACAGTATCAGAGGGGCATGCCTATTATATTAGGTGCTGTGGAGCACAGGCAGGATGGTGCTGCTGCAGTCGTCTTGTTTGTGGGCTTCCTAGAGGCACCTGGTTGGCCACAGTGTGAACAGACTGCTGGACTTGATGGGCCTTGGTCTGATCCAGCAGGGCTTTTCTAATGTTCTTATGTTCTTAAGCCTCAGGGAGTCCATGTTGTGGCAATCCTGTTTTACCATGTTTATAACTGCATACATTTTATATGGGAGACGTGTGTGTGTGTGTGTGTGTGTGTGTGTGTGTGTGTGAAGTGCCGTCAAGTCGCTTCCGACTCATGGCGACCCTATGAATCAATGTCCTACAAAATGTCCTATCTTTGACAGCCTTGCTCAGATCTTGCAAACTGAGGGCTGTGGCTTCCTTTATTGAGACATATACAGCCCAGTATAACAACTTGAGACCATCTTACCAGATGTTAGGAAATGCCATTGTGCTGTTTTAACATTTTAAAATAATTTTATCTTCACATAGCGCCTTAAATAAATTATATTTTCATTATCTATATATTTTATTTATCCCACCCAACCTTGGGTACCCAGCTTCTGTGTTCTAGGTTGGGTTTCATTCCCCCTTTCCCTTGTTTCTTCTAATCCTGTGACTCATTCATTCCAAAGCCAATGGTGGGGGCACACCTCACGTTGCTGCAACTCAAGCTCAGACCACTGGGGAGGAAGGAGGCAGGGGCTGAGGATGCAGTAGAACCAGGATGCTGTGTAGCTGCCAGCTCTGGGTTAAGAAATACCTGGAGATTTTGGAGGTTTGGGGAGGGGTGCCACCTCAGCAGGGTATAATGCCATAGAGTCCACCCCCCAAAAAGCAGCCATTTTCTCCAGGGAAACTGATCTCTACAGTCTAGAGCAGGGGTGGAGAACGTCAGGCCGGGGGCCGTTTAAGGCCCGCGAAATCATTTGGTGTGGCCCTTCATGGGTCCTGGCAGATCTCTAGCTCAGAAGGATCTAAGACTGGTGATCCGCCCCCTCTTGCGGGCAGGAATAGCCTCCATTCAAGGCAGATGTGAGTTTGTTTTGCCAAGAAAAGGAACCTTTCCCCCCCCTTGCAGAAGAGTCGTTAGCGATGGAGCTGCTAGGACTGCCCAAGAAACTGTGTTAACCCTTTCCCACCTGGGCCATTGAGAAACGTATTGGTTGGCTAATTTTTAAGTTGATAATTTTGTATGGCCCACGAATGATGTTATAAATATCCAAATGGCCCTTGGCAGAAAAAAGGTTCTCCACCCCTGGTCTAGAGATTAGCCTCTGCTGCTCATGTGAAGGAGTGGGGAATCAAACCCAGTTCTCCAGGTCAGAGTCCACCGCTCTTAACCACTACACCACGCTGGCTCTCAGTTGACTTATACTGATTTATACTGACTTATACTGAGATACACAGACAATTGGTTCATCAAAGTCAGTATTGTCTACTCTGGCTTGCAGCAACTCTCCAGGATCTTAGTCGGAGGTCTTTCATATCATCTACTACCTGATCCTTTTAATTGGATGCCGGGGATTGAAGCTAGAATCTTCTGCATACAAAGCAGATGCTCTACCACTGAACCATGGCCCTTCTTCAGAGGAGGTGAAAAACTGTTTTCAACTGTAATATATTGGAGGAATTTAGAGTTGCCAGCTCAAGGTTGGGCAATACCTGGTGATTTTGGGGGTGGAGCCTGAGGAGGGCGGGGTTTAGGGAAGAGAGGGACTTCAGTAAGGTATAATGCCATAGATTCTGCCTTCCAAAGTGGCCCTTTTCTCCAGGTGAACTGATCTCTGTTGCCTGCAGATCTGTTGCAATAGTGGGAGATCGCCAGCCACCACCTGAAGGTTGGCAACCCAATGGAGGATAATGAGCAGCAAGAAAGAGTGCAAATCATGCCTCTACATGCATGAACCTCTATATATCCAGGCCTCTGTGAAAAGTACCCACCTGGTTCCCGATAGCCACAACTGCATTAAAAATGTTTTATGTCCATCTTTGGGGTACTTGATTGTGCTTTAGCAGCCATGCAGAATTCATGTAGGTCTCCCTCTTCTGTTTTCCTTTTCCCTTTGTGCATTTCGTTCCATAGCCGTAAGTCTGACCCCAATTTACTGTGAGGTTCACTTAGCCAGTCTAAACCTCTTTACATTCCTCAACTCTGATCTGCTAATCCTCAATAAATCGCCCCTGCTTTTCTCTATCTACTCAGGCTAGGGTGAAGGTTTGTGCCTAAAAGATTTGTCATTTCCCACCAGCCTTAACTGGAATCAAGATGCAGGGGTGGGGTAAAAGGACCTGAGAAGAGAGAGGCCCTGTTCTCTAAGGCCTTGTTCCAAGAAGGGGAGGGTGGTCATGTGCAAATCTGAATCCAGTTTTCCTCTCCAGTCTGGCTTCTGTGCCCTTAACAGCTTTGCAGAGGCATTTGGTTGGCTATGGAACAACACAATCGCACCTTTTAGTAAAGAAGAGCGGCTGTGTTTCAGTTTGTAGAGCACCTGCTTGGCATGCAGAAGGTCCCAGGTTCAATCCCCGGCATCTCGTTACAGGGACTAGGCAAGTAGGTGACGTGAAAGACCTCTGCCTGAGACCCTGGAGAGACCGCTGCCTGTCTGAGTAGACAATAATGACTTTGATGGACCAATGGTCTGATTCAGTGTAAGGGAGCTTCATGTGGTCAAGATTCTCAGCAAAATATACAAACCTGTTCTTGGAAATATTCCAGATTAGATTCCAAAAGGAAAAAAAGGTCCCAGTTCATTCTAAGAGTACGATTACTTGGGTTACCGCATAAAAACATCAGCAGTTGCTCATGTATCTCTGAATTTTTCAGCAGTATCCTTTCAGGTAGCTTTACAGCAGTTTTGCAGCAATGAGATTCAGAAAGAGACATCACGAAACCATGGTTTGTTTAACCCATGGCTTGAGCAACAATTTTTTGTTAGTGTAACAAATCCCAGTTTGTAAATAAAACCCAGTTACTTTGCTTCTCGCCTCCTCTCCTAGGGCTGCCAACTTGCAAGAGGGACCTGAATTGCTCCCAGAATTACAAATGATTTCTAGCCTACAGAGATCCGTCCGCCTGGAGAAAATGGCTGCTTTGGAGGGTGGAGGGTAGCATTATACCCCTCTGAGGTCCCACCCCTCCCCAAACTCTGCCCATCCCAGGCTCCACCCCAAAATCTTCAGGAATTGCTCAGCCTTGGCATCCATATCTCTGCCTCCCATTAGGGCGGACAGCTTCCTTATCACAGTCTCCAGAGCCAGGAAGTTGTAAGAGGCAGGATTAATTAACAGACTGTGGGTTTTGAATCGAGGCTGCAACAAACCACACTAAGTACAAAACTGCGCTGAACAAGCAAGCTACAAATCTCAGTTTGAAATCCTGATTTGGAAATAGGGCTGCCAACCTCCAGGTGCTACAACAGTAGTAGGCTACAAATGAAACCACATTTCATTCTTGGATTTGGACATTTTTGTCCAACAGGATCGCACCTTAGCTGTTAGACCTTATAAAAAAAACTTTAGCCAAAGATGCCGGTTTACACTACACTTCCAATCATCCGTTGCACTTAAAAAATAGTCTTCCCTTCAGCCAGGTGCTCAGGTTAAAACGTAACGCAACTCGCGAGCAAGATTTTTCCATTACAGCTACTCAGTTGGAAACAGCACTTCTTAAAAGAGGTTACCCTGAACAGATTCTCAAAAACGCCAGACAGCGCGTTGAGAGGAAAGATCACAGAGCTTATTCATTAAACAACATCATAACACTAACCAAAAAATATTCTGCTCCTTAACCTATAGCCAGCACTCTCACGCCATACAGCAATGTATTAGGAAACACTGGCACATTTTGAGGAACATTTCAGGTTGGAGCGAACCACCAGTTTTCGGCTTGCGCCGCACCACCTCCCTTAAAGAAACTCTAGTCCATTCTGATTTGAATAGAACTTCTTTATGACCTACCATCTTCGGTCATTATAGATGCAGTGGCTGTTCCATCTGTCAGTTTACCGGTTAAGGAATTTCATTCATCCTCTTCTAATTTTCATTTCAAATTAATGCATTTTTCTAATTGCAGCACCAGCCGCGTCGTTTACGCGATTTCCTGCGGTTGTTCTTTGCTTTATATAGGCAGTACGGTTAGATAAATACATCTTCATATCGGGGAACACCACTCTAGAATTAGGGCATGCAATTTGGAAGCGCCCCTGACAAGTCATTTCATTGAGAAAAAACATAATGAAAATCACCTTAGATTTTTCATCCTCTGGGTTTACAAGGACCACCCATATAACACCAGTGATGTCCAAAAAGTTCTCTTACAGCACGAAATGCACTTCATCTTTCTTTTTAATACTCTTGCCCCAAACGGGTTGAATACTGAATTTTATTTATCCTGTTTTATTTAACTGTCCCTTTAAGATTCCATAAACGTTGTGCAGCTGTTCCTATTTGAACTAGATTCCTTCACAGTCCCACATTGAATGATTATCCAAGACAGCAGCCCGTACGGGGAGCTCTATACACGTCTCAAGAATTGAACCTTTAAGCCTTTATGGTAAGAATATATTTTTATTATAGTCAGAATTTTTGTAGTTCTTTTTTGAGGTTCATATTAGCATTGTAATCATGTTTATAATCAGGCTGATGAAGCTACTCCATTGTAGCGAAAATGCTGGAGAACGTCCGGAGCCGCATTTCCATCTCCTCCCATCTCCTCCGCCTTCAAAGAAATTGAAATTGACCAGCAACAAGCCAAGCTAATTACACAAACTGTTTCATTGTCAAATATAGCATTGTTGGCTGTTTGCTTTCTTGAACTTGTTTATGTACAACTTCCAGTTGTTCCCTTGTTGCTTTGTAACCCATGTTGCTTAGCCTTGTTTGTGACTTTAGTTTTTTCTAAGTTACAATATACATACAGTCTTTGACTGAGTGCTCTTTACCATTTGTTTTGCTCATTATTTGTAGCCTACTACTGTTGTTTTTTTGTTGCAATATCCTTTACAGTTGGGTGAGTTGTTTATCTAACCTCCAGGTGCTAGCTGGAGATCTCCTGCTATTACCAATGATCTCCAGCTGATAGAGATCAGTTCACCTGGACAAAATGGCCGCTTTGACAATTGGACTCTATGGCATTGAAGTCCCTCCCCTCCTCAAACCCCGCCCTACTCATGCTCTGCCCCAAAAACCTCCTGCTGGTGGCAAAGAGGGACCTGGCAACCCTATTTGGAACCAATCAACAAACTCATGCCTAGCAATCCTAGTTCTGTTATCATGAACTAGCTATGTGCTAGCAAATGTGGCAGGCTGCTTTTAGAATAAAGTCCACACAACACTTACTTTAAGCAATAAATGGGTGTTCTTTATTGTTAAATCCATTACTGTGATAGGAAGGCAACCTAGGCATTCTAGATATCCATTACTACGATAAGCCTAGGATACAGAGAGGTTCAGAAAGAACATGTTGCAGCCATGGAGGTCTGAAAGAGAGAGAGAGAGAGCGCGCGCACAAAGACAAGAAAAGAAAAAGGCAGCCCAAAGGAAGGAAGTCCCTGAGATTAGCATCCTGGGTAAACAAAGACAGCAGCAGGACAAGATAAAGGATAGAGAGGAAACGGACCAGTTCATCTTACTAGCTCTACTGCTCCCTCTGCTGTACTTGTGCGCTTGGTGCAAAAAAGAACAATGATGCAGAGTCTTTCATTTCCAACAAATCCAGCAATTAGGATTGCAAGCCAAGGACTGTAGGGGGTGGAGACGACTGAAATTGGTGTGGCCAATGTTCTAGGAATTTCCCAGATGTCTATGGTAAAAACCATTGAGGTTTGGGAAGTTCCTAGAAAATCACACCATGCCATCATTTCTGGGTATATATTCCATTGAGAAGGAGCCCTGTGGCGCAGAGTGGTAAGCTGCAGTACTGCAGTCCAAGCTCTGCTCACGACCTGAGTTCGATCCCAACGGAAGTTGGTTTGAGGTAGCCGGCTCAAGGTCGACTCAGCCTTCCATCCTTCCGAGGTCGGTAAAATGAGTACCCAACTTGCTGGGGGTAAAGGGAAGGTGACTCGGGAAGGCACTGGAAAACCACCCCATAAACAAAGTCTGCCTAGAAAATGTCAGGATGTGACGTCACCCCATGGGTCACGAATGACCCGGTGCTTGCCTTTACTTTTTTTTTATTCCATTGAGCGGGGGGGGGGCATAGGGACTGGGAGGTTACCCATGGTCTCTGTGTCAACAATGCATTATTTAGGTTCTTATTATTGGAGCTTTTCTATACATGCTCCCTTTGAAATGCGTACAGTAATTCAGGGCATCACAAAAGTCCTTGTTATAAATATTGTCGAAGGTTTTCACGGTCAGAGTTCATTGGTTCTTGTAGGTTATCCGGGCTGTGTGACCGTGGTCTTGGTATTTTCTTTCCTGACGTTTCGCCAGCAGCTGTGGCAGGCATCTTCAGAGGCATCTTCAGAGGAGTAACACTGAAGGACAGTGTCTCTCAGTGTCAAGTGTGTAGGAAGAGTAATATATAGTCAGAAAGGGGTTGGGTTTGAGCTGAATCATTGTCCTGCAAAAAGTATCAAAGGTAATGTGCTAATCATTGTCCTGTAAGTATCAAGATGATGTGCTAATGAGGGTATGGTATGTTAATATGGATACAATGGTTCCATATTAACATACCACACCCTCATTAGCACATTATCTTGATACTTATCTTGATACTTACAGGACAATGATTAGCACATTACCTTTGATACTTTTTGCAGGACAATGATTCAGCTCAAACCCAACCCCTTTCTGACTATATATTACTCTTCCTACACACTTGACACTGAGAGACACTGTCCTTCAGTGTTACTCCTCTGAAGATGCCTGCCACAGCTGCTGGCGAAACGTCAGGAAAGAAAATACCAAGACCACGGTCACACAGCCCGGATAACCTACAAGTCCTTGTTATGTTTTACCACCTATATGGGGAGAATGCAGATCTGATATTCATGATCGCCGTTGTGCCTGAAAGGGGCAGCATGCATATTTTCAGCCTTGGTAAGTGCATACCAGCATCCTGATTTTTCTAGGGTTCTGGTTTGAATGGGGTGAAGCTTAAAATACAGACGTCACCCCTTTCAGGCAAAATGGCAATCACGTCTTGGGAAGGTTGTATATAATATGTTCTCCCCATATGCATGGTAACACATAACTGGAAAGAGTTTATATCTCATTGTAAAGTGGCTTACCTCTGTCTCAAATTAACAGGCTTGCCAGCTCTGGGTTGGGAAATACCTGGAGATTTTGGGGGTGGAAGCTGAGAAGGGCAGTGTTTGGGGAGGGGAGGGACTTCAATTGATATAATACCATAGAGTCCACCTTCCAAAGTGGCCATTTTCTCCAGATGAACTGACCACTGTTGCCTGGAGGTCAGTTGGAACAGTGTGAAATCTCCAGCCACCACCTGGAGCCTTAGTCAATATAAACAATAGGGTTGCCAGGTCCCTCTTTGCCGCCGGCGGGAGATTTTGGGGGCAGGGCCTGAGGAGTTTGGGGTTTGTGGAGGGGAGGGACTTCAATGCCATAGAGTTCAATTGCCAAAGTGGCCATTTTTCTCCAGGTGATCTGATCTCTATCGGCTGGAGATCAGTTGAATTAGCAGATCTCCTGCTACTACCTGGCAATTGGCAACCCTAATAAACAAAGAACTTGAGCCGCTAACAGTTAGACTTATTCAAAATAAATGCAGCTACTATGGCTATGGAACTCCTGGAGCTACTATTGAAGTGCCTGGTTGTCTTATAGAGTCCAATGATAGACCACAAGGAGGAGGTTAAATTAAAAGCAACAGTTCTTTATTTAGCTAAACACAGACCTGGGGTGAAATAACCACAGATAAGATGCAGGGTTACTCACCAACGAACAAAGCTCATACCCTGCCAGAAAATATTTTTGTTAGTCTTTAAGGTGCTACTGGACTCTTGCTCTTTTCTACTAAAGGAAACTCAATATCATTTATGCATTCGAATGGGGCAGGCCCATAGCTGCTGACAAGCAGATTGATACACAAAAGCACCAATACACATTAGGTTAATTAGCCACGTTAATTAGCATAGCCTATATGTCAAAGATTGCTCCAGCCAGTCTCCACCAGTTGGGCAGTCTTTGGTTGGGTGTTTAGGGTAGTTCACAAAACAAAATGTTAAACTTGGGTCTTTAAACCCCAGGTTAACGGGATAGCTGCCACCAACCCCGGAACAAAAGGTGAGCCTTCAGGCAAGGAGTCCAGGGTAACTCCAGCCAAGCTCCAAATTCAGGGTGACCCTTCCCCTGCCAGGGTGAGACCTGGTCAGGCCAGTTCACTCTGTTCAAAAAGGCTTACACTAAAAGATAGTCAAAAAGGGCTAGAGTCCAGTAGCACCTTAAAGACTAACAAAAATATTTTCTGGTAGGGTATGAGCTTTCGTGAGCCACAGCTCACCTTCAGATACAGTTAGAATGTGAATCCATCGGTCTTTAAGTAGAGGAACAGTATGTAAATGTGAATAGCAGGCTTGATGGGATTAGATGTGATATGTAGAAGAGTCTGTGATGTCCAGGGGAGAGATGGGTGTGGAGAAATCAGCATTGGTAATGAGCCATGAATGCAAGGTCTTTATTCAGCCCAGGTAAATGCATTGACTTTAGTTTGAATATCAACTGTAATTCAGCAGTTTCTCTTTCCAATCTCCCTTTAAAATTCCTTTGTAAGAGAACTGCTACTCTTAAATCTGCAACAGAATGTCCTGGAAGGTTGAAATGTTCTCCCTCTGGTTTTTGAATATTGTGGTTTCTGATGTCAGACTTATGTCCATTTAGACAAAGATTAAATGGACATAAGTCTGACATCAGAAACCACAATATTCAAAAACCAGTGGGAGAACATTTCAACCTTCCAGGACATTCTGTTGCAGATTTAAGAGTAGCAGTTCTCTTACAAAGGAATTTTAAAGGGAGATTGGAAAGAGAAACTGCTGAATTACAGTTGATATTCAAACTAAAGTCAATGCATTTACTTGGGCTGAATAAAGACCTTGCATTCATGGCTCATTACCAATGCTGATTTCTCCACACCCATCTCTCCCCTGGACATCACAGACTCTTCTACATATCACATCTAATCCCATCAAGCCTGCTATTCACATTTACATACTGTTCCTCTACTTAAAGAACGATGGATTCACATTCTAACTGTATCTGAAGAAGTGAGCTGTGGCTCACGAAAGCTCATACCCTACCAGAAAATATTTTTGTTAGTCTTTAAGGTGCTACTGGACTCTTGCCCTTTTTGACTACTGCAGACAGACTAACACGGCTACCCACTGTGAACTAAAAGATAGCATGGTCAAAGCCAGTACAGGCACTTAAGATTCAGCCTTGGGAAACCACAGAAATCACTAGACACTTTCAATATTAATAAACTTAAGGTTTATTCAGAAGATTTGTGCTCAGTTACAGAAAGGCAAAAGTTACGTGAGGCATTTAGCATTTAATCTAATGTGATAATCTAACTACACATTTCATTTGAAAGGCAATTGGCTTAAAGTCAGGCAAATCAGGCAAAAAGATAAAGCATTCAGTTTTGCAAAGAGTTACCACAGTCCAAGAGGTTAGCATCTGGATGTCAGCATGCTGGTCTCGTCAGTCAAACATAGCTTCGTTCTATGGGATAAAACAAAGGTTGATGAAAGGCCCAGGCTGCGCCAGCACATCCCAAAACCTCCATTTTTTCTGATCTCAAAACGGATCATTTCATCCCTTTCCATCTTACCGGCCTATGGCCATCTTAGCCAATAAGATAGCAAGGATTTCAATTAACCCTACATTAATTTCTCATGTCATCTCTTAGTCACGAGTGCTACACGCTGACTTGCATTTGGCAGTTATGCGAGACACCTGGAAAGAACTCAAACTCAGAGATAACGTTTAATGGCCCTAGTTGTTGCCTGGGAGATAAATCGTTCGTTGCTGCCTCCGATGGCTTTAAATTCAGGGCAGCTGTTTATCTACTACCTTGAGACCTTGAGGAGTACTTTCCAAAATCGAAAGCACGTTCCTCAGTGATTTGTGAGAGGCCTGCTTGTTATTACAGGCCGCGCCCCCCCCCAATGTTTAATTTACCAGAGTTTAATATCAGAGAATACTAGGCCTGAAGCCTGAACCAGTGTTTCATAGAAGGAAAGCAGGGGGCTTTTCCTTCACACTATAGATATGGCCCAAAGGCATTCACTGAGC
The DNA here is from genome assembly GCF_029931775.1 of Euleptes europaea. NCBI lineage: Eukaryota > Metazoa > Chordata > Lepidosauria > Squamata > Sphaerodactylidae > Euleptes > Euleptes europaea. The sequence goes on from NC_079323.1 coordinate 13,231,275, forward strand.
GAATGCTTGATTTCGTGAGTTAGGAAGTAGAAAACACATTCCTAAGGACAGAGGTAATTCAGAGATAGCTTTCTCTTTACTGGTGTGAGGCAGTACCAGGTAAGCAAGTATAAGCTGTTGGCAACTTATAGTTGTGGATGCCAACGTTCCCAGACATATCTATGTGTGTGCATATGAGTACATAGTGTTTTATACCAGCCCTTTAACTGGGCACTACATTATGGAGCTCCTGGAGATTTGGGGAAGGGGCCTGGGGAGGGCAGGGACCTCAGTGGGGCACAATGCCCACCCTCCAAAGTATCCATTTTCTCCAGGGGAACTGATCACTGTAGTCTGGAGATGAGCTGTAATTCTAGGGGATCCCCAGGTCCCACCTGGAGACTAGCATCTCTATCCACATATGCAGAAAAATAGGCCTTTGCAAATTATCCAAAGGGAACAGAATAAAACCATAATGTGACAGCAGGTAGACTTCCCCTGACTATGGAAGATCCACTGATTTAGCAATTTGTAATAATCTCTTTTCCTTTCTGTAAATGTATTAGGACAGCAAGGGAATAGCTTGTTGCTGGGCAGGATATCTCTGTGTGTGTATGCCTGTGTGCTAAGGAATTGGGGCAAGAGTCATGGAGGGTTACAGTAAACCATAACAAGAACTGGGTGAAACTATTACTCCACTGCCGCCTCGATGTCTGGAGTGCTATCAGCCTACCCTGAATGTTGATGGGTTGTCATATCTTGAATTTGGATAAATATCCCTTCCTCAGTATGATCGGGGCTCAGAGATTTCTGCCCATTAGGGCCTCCGAGTCAGCAGCTGCAAATAAACTGTTTTCTTGAAATAACGATCTCAGGTCTCTCTCTCCCCCCACGAACCCTTGTTTACCCTATCAATAAAGATTTACCTGCTAAGGACTGAGTATGCTCCAGGAGGCATTGGATATTGAGACTACAAGGAGAAAAAGAGGGGAAATTATTTTGCTTATGCATACCACTTTATGGAACCCTCTCTCTCTCTCTCTCTCTCTGTGTGTGTGTGTGTGTGTGTGTGTAATTTCCTTCCCCTCCCTGCGTGTTTCTTTGTAGGCCCCCAGTTCGTACAGCACAATTACCATCCGGCTCAAAGACATTCACTAGAAAGAAGATGTGTCTGTGTGGGTATTTCATACTCCAGCTTCACTTGCCTGCAGACAGCATGGAACATTTTAGAAGAGCTATCAAATTTCTCACAGAAATAGTTGTGACTGGAAATCCTGTAGGAAATACGTATTTGGCTTAGCAACTTATCGAATTTCTCACAGAAGATCTTTGTTAACTGAAAAGCCTTTACGAAAACACAGGTTTGGCTTCACATGTTATATTTTTTAGCAAAGCTAAGTAAAATTCTTGCTGGGGAAGAGAACAGTCTAGTACTATAATATTTCTTTTTCTTTCTCATTATTAGTGTCTGGGAACTCTCTACAGATATGCGTGATGGAAGATGTAGTGTGCTAGGGAGAAATGCCCAAGTAAACTGAATATCTCCCCCCACACACACACACACACAATACACCTCAGTGGGAAAGCTGAAACAAAGACACTTCAGTTGATCTCTGTGGGCAAGAGATCTCTATATATCCATTCTCCCAGCATCCCTGAACTGTTTTAAATTTTCAATGTGAATTTAACATTGTGTTGTTTTCTCTAATATATTCTAAAGCTTCTTTCCTGACAGGTAAACCTGAGGTGGTATCCTTGTTGGACTAGGATTGGTAGGGTTGCCAAGTGCCAGATGGTGGCGGGCAAACCCCCGCCAATCCACCTGGCTGGCTGTCGACCAGCTGAGGGTCGGTGGGCAACGCATGCATGTGTGCCTGCTCGCCATGCCAGGTCACTTCCAGTTGACATCGGAAGCGCCGCATCGCAAGGGGCCTTGCAATGCAGCACTTCCGGGTGTAAAAGCATCGCAACGGGCCTTTTACCACTCAAACTGGGAGTGTGAGTGGTAAACGGCCCCTTGTGATGCGTTTACACCCAGAAGTGACGCATTGCAATGGGCCTTTTACCACCCAGTTTGAGTGGTAAAGGCCCCTTGTGAAGCGGCACTTCCGAGTGTAAACCGGAAGTGATGTGATCATGTCAGCACGGCTGCGCGTGCGTGCGATCTTTACCTCACCTCTGCCCCGAAAACCTCCCACCGGAGGAGAGGGGGAACCTGGCAACCCTAAGGGTTGGGGAGACCCAGTGTCATGAGTCAGCCTGCAGAGACCTCCTCTGATGAAGGGGAAATAGAATCCAGAACAGAGGGACATCCTCAGGCAGAAGTCCCACAGGAACAACCACAGGGCCTACAGCCTGCCAGAATAGAGGATCAGCCCAAGTCAGGAGATGACTCACCATGCCTGCAGCCTGCCAGTTCAAGGACTCCAGTTGGACCTGACCCCTTGCCACATGCAGTGTCTCCAGAGGCCTCACCAAGGCCATGGAGCAGAGAAGAAGTCAGGTCCGTCTGGCAATGCAGCAGAGACGGCAGAGTGCAACACTGAAGGCTTTACAGAGGACCCTCCTCAGTAGCAGTGATGAAGAAGAGCAGGGCTGAAGCACCACCTGGGAACTCAGCCTAATCAGCATCAGCTGGCTCTGCTACAGCAGCAGGGGAAGGGATTTAAGCCATCAGTTGGGCTTGGCTGTTGTGCAAGCAGCTTGTTACCAACCTCCTTGTGTACCGGCCTTGGTTCCCTGCTATCCTTTGGATTCCTGGTATCCTGACTTCTTGGACGGGCTTTGACTAACGCCTCGGACTTCCCTTGCCGGTATTGAGATCTTGGACTTTGCCTGAACTGTGAATGACCTTGGACTGTTCCCCAGACTACGCTTCCAGCCCTCGCTCCTTGCCTGCACCACGACACCCAGGTTCTAGTCCCTGTTTACCACCGGGTAACCTTGAGCCAGTGGTCCTGTTTTAGCCTAACCTACTTTACAGATTGGTGGTGGGTAGGGCTGCCACACTCCAGGTACTAGCTGGAGATCTCCTGCTATTACAACTGATCTCCAGCCGACAGAGATCAGTTCACCTGGAGAAAATGGCCACTTTGGCAATTGGACTCTATGGCGTTGAAGTCCCTCCCCTCCCCAAACCCCGCCCTCCTCAGGCTCCGCCCCAAAAACATCCTCCCGGTGGCGAAGAGAGACCTGGCAACCATAGTAGTGGGGAAAGCAATGAATCTTGCCCTGAGATGCCTAGAAGAAGGGCAGGATAGAAGTTTAATAAGTAGACCTTCAGAAGTACACCTTTCCTCCTAGAATGGAGGTGGAACCGCCAATGATTAAACAAACTGTGCCTATTAAATTTATGTATGTATGTGCGTGCCATCAAGTCACAGCTGACATATGGCAACCCCGTAGAGCAGGGGTGTCGAACTCATTTGTTACAAGGGCCAGCTATGACATAAATGTCACTTGGTCAGACTGAGCTATGCCTCGCCAGCCCAGATTGGGATTGGGAGGGAGGGGTAGCTGCCTCGGCCGGCTCGCGGGCCAGATAAGAGCTCTCAAGGGGCCGTATCTGGCCCCCAGGCATATGTTTGACACCCCTGCCATAGGGTTTTCAAGGCAAGAGATGTTCAGAGGTGGTTTGCCATTGCCAGCCTCTGCAAATCTGGACAACCGGGTTCGATTCCCCACTCCTCCACATGAAGCCTGCAGGGTGAGCTTGGGCTTTAGCCTCTTACACCAATTGTTATATTTCTTTCTATAGCCTCCTCAATTTACAAAGTTCCTAAAAACAGTTCCCTGCCCTGACCTAAAATTTGAAACGAGAGTCAACAGAGGGAGGGGAAAGGAAGTACAGTGTCGGAGAGGAATAAAAAGGAGAAGAAGGCGTGTTAATTCCTCTTACATGTACTTAGTCTTAATACAGAAGTGGCCTCTGTGCTAAAGACAGGAGGGATTTTAGGAAGGGCTTGGAGGAAGTGAGAGAGGCCGCATCATGCAAGTGTTAAGGGAGGCCCTCTGAGGCGTAAGAGTGAGCAAAAAAGACACTGAGGAGGTGTTTGAGGGAAGAAGGGACCGTGGGATGGCTGGAACTGGTAGAACTGGAGGAGCAAAGGTGAGGTGCAGAGTTGTTTCCGGGTAGAAGAGCAGAGAGCAAACGGAGAGCAAAACGACTGAGGGCTTTGAAGTTAAAGATAAGGAGTCTGGGCTGGAGCCAGCAGTGGACAGGAAGTCGATACAGGGATTTAAGGATGGGATTCACACAGTCAGAATGGCTGACCTAGTACTAGTTGGCCCAGTTTCTAATTCCACGGAACGTCTGTGGGGGAAAAGGCAGCAAAATTAAACTCACTCAAAATGTGGGTAAAAGTTACGGTTGCCAGCTCTGGGTCGGGACTTTTTGAGGGTGGAGCCTGGGGAGGGCAGGCACCTCAGCAGGGGATAATGCCACAGAGCCCACCTAGGGATGACAGCTAGGGTTGCCAGCTCCGGGTTGGGAAATACCTGGATATTTGGGGGCGGAGCCTGAGGAGGGTGGGGTTTGGGGAGGCCATTTTCTCCAGGTGAACTGATCTCTATCGGCTGGAGATCAGTTGTAATAGCAGGAGATCATCAGCTAGTACCTGGAGGCATGAGCATGCTGGCTGGTAGCACCTGGAGGTTGGCAACCCTAATGCAAGCCTCCAGGTGGGTTCTGGGGATCCCCTGGAATTACAGCTCATATTCAGTGTACAGAGATCAGTTTCACTGGAGAAAATGGATGCTTTTGAAGGGTGGACTGTATGGCATCATACCTAAGGTTGCCAAGTGCCCAGTGGTGGTGGGCAAAATGCCACCAATCCACCCGGCTGCCCACCGATCAGCTGAGGGTCAGCGGGCAACATGTGCACACACCCCCGCATGCCGCGCCAACGTCACTTCCAGGTTTACCCGGAAGCGACAAGGACGCTTGAGCAACCTCCGCCAAAACTCTATGAAAACCATAGAGTCTCGGTGGAGATTGCTAGAGTGTCTGCGTCGCTTCCAGGTAAACCCAGAAATGACGTATGCGCAGTGTGTGCGCAGTGCGCACGCCAGCCATGCCCCTGAAAAGCTCCCACTGGTGGAGCTAAGGGACCTGGAAACCCTAATCATACCCCGCTGGGGTCCCTGTCCTCTCCAGGCTCCATCCCCAAACGTCTAGGAGTTTTGCAACCTGGATCTGGCAAACCTACCATGAGCGCACCCCAATCCTGGTGAATGGGACCGGTCTCCCAGCTTCCACAATGCTCAAGCACACTACAGCTAAAACATCTCGAGAAAGTAAGCACTGGGAATAACCAATTTTCAGGGTTGGTGGCTGGAGACCAAGTCTTTCTTTCTCTTCTGTACTTGAATGAGCTGAAAAGTGTTAGAATCCAGACCTTAAAATAGCCTCTTTCCTCAACCTTTCTGTTAAGTCTAACATTATTATCATGATACCTGATTTAATAGAAGTACTTTGCTCTCCAAAAGCAGGCTCATGCTAATTCCTGCCAATTAAAGGCCTCGTGAATGTTGAGAAGGCTGCCAGGTAATCCTCTTTTCTGACTGCCACCAGGGAACGAGAGTTCAAGCCGATTGTTTCTGTACACTGGCACATATGTAGATCGTCACCACTGCGGAAAGTTCAATAGTGGCTTAATCCTTTTGATGTGTTTTCCCCCCCTTCAGGGGACTTGGTGGATCGGACTTGCACTCTGGCCACCTGTCCCTTGGGTCGTCTAGAGGTGAGGAGGACCACTACCGTATTTGCTGGAAAGGAAGACGACCCCGAATGTAAGATGACCCCCTTTAAAAATATTATACACACACAACAAATTATGACTTGACGTAACTGTAACTTGTATGTAAATGTAAGACAACAACCTCCTTTTTTTGATGGCTTATCTGTGAAAAAAACCTAGTCTTGCATTTGAATAAATACTTTACGTCAAGAGAGAACGGAAATATTGACAGTGGGGACTTTGTGAACTGGTTAGAAGGGGTGAGGCCTATCTTGAGTGGGAGAACATACATTCTTTGACAAGATCAGGTTTGCATCTTGGGGGTGCTGCTGGATCCGGCTTTCCTCCTGGTCTCCCAAATGTTGGTTGTGTCCCTGAACGCCTTTCTCCAGCTGGTTTGCTGGATGACAGAGATAGTGCCCTGGTCATTCATGCTTAGTAACCTGTAGATCAGGTTCCTGAAATGAACTCTGTGCTGCCCGTGAAGACATTTCAGAAACTTCCATTAATAGAGAAAGCTGCCGCCAGGCCATGCCTGGCAACTGGCAGGAACAAGGAAGCTGGAGACATGGGGGGCCCTTCACTGCATGTGCAATGATGTCACAGGAAAAACTGGAAGTGATGTCATGTTGTTCTAGGAATTGCCAGAAACTATGGTAAAACCATAGCATTTCCAGTGATTCCTAGACCTAATGTTGTTACCTGCCCTGAGCCTGGCTTTGGCCAGGGCAGGCAGGTTAGAAATCAATCAAACAAACAAACAAACAAATATGATATCACTTCCGGATTTTTCTCAGAAGTGATGGCGCGTGTAGCACTAGATATTTTTCCTAATTTTTCCACAAAGGTTTCCTGTGGGAGCCGAGAGGCCTGGCAACCCTAGATTAGTATCATGGGTAAGCAGATATCATTGTATAATGCCTGCGACGAAACAGATTCACTGGCTACCAATTCATTCCCTGTCTCAATTCACAACACTGACATTGGCTTTTAAAGCCCTGACTGGCCACAGCATCTTATAAGGCCTTGTGTGTGTGTTAAGTGCCGTCAAGTCGCTTCCGACTCGTGGCAACCCTATGAATCAGTGCCCTCCAAAATGTCCTTTCTTTGACAGCCTTGCTCAGATCTTGCAAACTGAGGGCCGTGGCTTCCTTTATTGAGTCAGTCCATCTCTTGTTGAGTCTTCCTCTTTTCCTGCTGCCCTCAACTTTTCCTAGCATGACTGTCTTTTCTAGTGACTCTTGTCTTCTCATAAGGCCTTACCAGGTGTTATATTTTCCACCTGTTCCCTTAAAGGTAATGTAACTGCTGTGTATGTCTGATGATTGGCTGTTTCCCTCTGGAGTGAAGTGCAGGTACAATGCTGCTGATCGTGTTTTGTGGTAGGGTTGCCAACCTCCAGGTAGAGCCTGGAGCTTTCCCTGAATTACAACTGATCTCCAGACTATAGAGATCAGGTCCCCTGGAGAAAAGGACAGCTTCAGAGGGCAGAATGTAAAGTATTGTAACACACATCACAGTGAAATCTCTCCCCAAACTACCCCCATATATCCAGTAATTTCCCAGGCCATCATTGGTAAACCTGCGTTGTGGGCTGTCAGGGAGTGGAAAGAACTGACGGGCCAAAGAACTGTCTATGCTGACACAATATATATATATATATATATATTTTAATGAAAGGAAAGAAGGTAAGCCTGTTGAGGTAAAACAAAACGGATACAATAGGATAACCCTGCGCTTCTTGACTTTAAAGACAGTGTTAATGGATGCTGTTATTATGTTGTACGTGGTATTATTTAACTATTACTCATTTGATATCAAGGCCCCTGAAAATCATTTTCAAATGGAGTCTGTGGCCATTTTCTAGCTATGCCAGACGGTGCTGTTAAACTTTATAAGTGATGTGTCTCCTTGGATAACTCTCTTACTAGCCTGAACTGTAATTCAGTTTTATGGTCTCGTTTATTAGTGTGAGACACTGTCCTTCATGGTATTCCCATCACCTAAATAGTGGTTTCCTATATCCCCCCCTCCCTGCTTTGAAACTCTGCGGCTGTAAACAGGACGTCCAAAGCAAGGCACTTCTTTTGATTTTCATTCCCCAAAATCATCTGGGAAATCGGTGCTCGCTTTGATATTGAAGCAGAGTCGTGATTTGGCAAAATGTGAATCATTGGTATGCTTGTACGAGGAACATTTCTGTAGTAAAGGCACGTCCAAAGTGCTCTTTTTAAAGGGAATTGGGTGCGCTGTTTCCAACTTTGTGATCTCTGTTTCCAAAGATCCCCGTGTCATCTTTGGAAAACAATATTTCTTCTGCTGAACTATCTTGAAAATACATACATCAGTGACTACTGGACTTTACTATTATAGATATAGGATCTTGTTAGACCCATTGTTTGGCATTGTTGCTTACTATGTGTAACTTTTCCAATAGAATCTTTTTGCATTTTGTAGCTTTTTTCTACTACCTGGCAGTTGGCAACCCTACTTCTCTCCCCTCCCCCATTTCAGATTACCGCTTTACATTAAACTGGCCAAACCAGTTTATTTTTTTTTAAACTTAAATAATATTTAATCCCAAAACAATGGAGCTAGTTGTACTGTGTGAAATTGACTTTTCTGCCATTAAAAAAGATAAAGGTCCCCTGTGCAAGCACCGGGTCATTCCTAACCCATGGGGTGACGTCACATCCCGACGTTTCCTAGGCGGACTTTTGTTTACAGGGTGGTTTGCCAGTGCCTTCCCCAGTTGTCTTCCCTTTACCCCAGCAACTGGGTACTCATTTTACCAACCTCAGAAGAATGGAAGGCTGAGTCAACCTTGAGCCGGCTACCTGAAACCAACTTCCGTCGGGTTAGAACTCAGGTTGCGAGCAGAGCTTGGACTGCAATAGTGCAGCTTACCACTCTGCGCCACGGGGCTCATTTTCCTGCCATTATACAATAATAATTATTTTAATCTAAAGGACCACCTAGCACTGTACTATCCTAATGTGCAAATATGATAAATGACTCTTCCCCACCCTTGCCCTGGCCTGGTAAGGTTGCCAAATCTAGCTTGGGAAATTCTTGGCGATTTGGTGGCCGAGCCTGGGGAGGGTGGGGGTCGGGGAGCACAGTGGGATGAGAGTCCACCATAGAGTCCACCCCCTGAAGCTGTGGCTTCCTCCAGGGGAACAGATCTCTGTAGTCTGGAGATTAGCTGTAACTCCAGGAGAACTCCAGGCCCCACCCAAAGGTTGTCAACCCTATGGCCTGGTCACTGAGGGGAGACAATGAGCGCTAATGAGCAAAATTTGGATGCTCTTGCCTAAAGCCCTCTTGGGAATGTACCTTGAGACACACCTATGTAGTGATGGTTAGAACTTGTTTTGGCCTGATTTAACATTGTTGCTAAAGCTCTGGGGAGAAGGAGGTTTTTGGTTTAATGTCAGGGTGTTGATTAGGCCTTGAGACGAGTATTGCCTGTTTGTGGGACTAGTATTACCTCCTTCCTCCTGAAACATTGCCTAATTTTTTAAAAAGCTGTTTAGAATTTCTTCTTCAAAGTTATACTAGAAACCTGTTCCTCACGTATGGATCCAGCTCTGTGCAGAACTTCTCCACTTTTTAGACTAAGAGGTGGGATACAATCCTTGAAGTATAGGGCGAACAAATAAACCTTCAGACTACATCACTGAAAACCCACAGGAAGGATGGTTTGGAGTACCAGAGTAAGCTGCTACACACAAAGAGCTCCTCATATAAGCTGTTGCCATAGTATCAAATTTAAAGCAGGTATATATCCGCTGTGAGGGACTCTGGGTTTTGAATCAAGAGCTTCATGTTCTGAAGCTAGTTAAATGTAGCCACAGTGAGACTGAGTCTTTAACAGCAGGCATGCATGCCTAAATCAGACTAGTGGTCCATCAAGGCCAGCACCTGATTTGGGGATGGGGCCGTGTAGGGTTGCCAGGTCCCTCTTCGCTACCGGTGGGAGGTTTTTGGGGCAGAGACTGAGGAGGGTGGGGTTTGGAGAGGGGAGGGACCTCAATGCCATAGAGTCTGATTGCCGAAGCGGCCATTTTCTCCAGGGGAACTGATCTCTATCAGCTGGAGATCAATTGTAATAGCAGGAGATCCCCAGCTAATACCTGGAGGTTGACAGCCCTAGGGCCGTGGCTCAGTGGTAGACCATCTGCTTTGTATGCGGAAGGTCCCAGATTCAGTCCCCAGCATCTCCAGTTAAAAGGGTCGGGTAGTAGGTGATGAGAAAGACCTCCATATGAAAACCTGGAGAACCACTGCCAGTCAGAGAAGACAATCCTGACCTTTTCTGATTCAGTGTAAACAGCCTTATGTGGCACAATGGCCAACCACATGCCCAAGGAGGGCCTACCAGAAGAGCATGAAGACCAAAGGGTCCCCTAGTTTTCCTCTCAGCTGTGGTATTCTGAGGGTAACTCCCTCTGAATGTGGAGACTTCATTTAGGAGTTGTGACTAAATGATCCCATCCTGTCTTAACTTCTCTAACCCTCTCCTAAAAATCAAGTAAAATACTTATATGCCCGCCTTTTTCCTAAGCATCTCAGGATCAAAAGTGGGATTAGGTGGCTTTCGCTACACTGTGGGGCAGTGAATCCCACTGCTTAATTACACTTTGAGTAAAGAAGTACTTCCTTTATGTAGCTTGTGCTGAAGGCAGTCCTCAGAACCTTGTTTGGGGTCTGAAGAGGGAAAGAGGGAGTATACAGCATCAGTTCCTACAATTGGTATATAGAGTCACTGTATTGGGGGAGCCCTAAGATCCTGGCTGTCGGTTTTGCCTGTGATACTGTTTAGCTTCTGTTAACTAACTTCTGGGTCCCTGGGGTTGCCAGCATTCAGGTGGGGCCTGGATATCTTCTGGAAGTATAACTGATCTCCAGATAGGGATGCCAGCCTCCAGGTGGGACCTGAGGATCACCTGGAAGCTCATCTCCAAACTACCGAGATCAGGTTCCCCAGGAGAAAATGGATGCTTTGGAGGGTGGACTTAGGGTTGCCAGCTCCGGGTTGGGAAATACCTGGTGATTTTTGGTGAGGAGTCTGAAGAGGGTGGGGTTTGGGGAGAAGAAGGACTTCAATTGCCATAGAGTCCAATTGCCAAAGCAGCCATTTTATCCAGGTGTACTGATCTCTATTGGCTGGAGATCACTGTAATAGCTGGAGATCAGTTGTAATAGCAGGAGATCTCCAGCTACTACCTGGAGGTTGGCAACCCTAGGTGGACTGTATGGTATTGTACCCCACTGAAGCCCCTGTCCTCCCCAGCCTCCATCCCCAAATCTCTAGGTTTTCCAACCTGGATCTGGCAACCTCCCCCTCCCCCATCCCCTGTTGGTGCCCAGGGAACCCTATCTCCAAACCACAGAGATCAGTTCCTCTGGAGAAAATGGCTGCTTTGGAGGGTGGCGCCTAAGGCATTATGCCCCACTGGGGTCCCTCCCCCTCCTGCCCCTTTGAGGATCCACCCCCAAATCTCCAGGAATTTCTCAACCCAAAGTAGGCAACATTCGTTAGAGGAACCCCCCCCCCCACACACACACACACACAGATATGGCTTTATACATGGCCAGCCATTACCCTAAGCTGGGTCTGAATGTAGAGTTGCCAGCTCTGGACTGGGAAATACTAGACATTTTGGGGGGGGGGGGTGGAGCCTGAAGAGGGTGGGGTTTTGAGAGGGACTTCAATGGGGTATAATGCCATAGAGTCCACCTTCCAAACCAGCCATTTTCCCCAGGTGAACTGATCTCTGCCGCCTGGAGATCTGTTGTAACAGCGGGAGATCTCCGGCCACCACCTGGAGGTTGGCAACCCTACCGGAACACCATTTGTCTACCTCTCTGCTTTGCAACTTAGCTTTTGATCATGGTTTATTGGGGGATTCAAAACCTGTGTTGTTTAAAGATTCTGCCATTTACCAGGCACAACAAACTGACTTTCCTTCTGATGGGAAATGTACACATGAAACTAACCACCAAAAGGGGGAAGAACAACAACCCCACTGAACAAAGGCATCCGAGAATCAACCAGAAAGACAACTGTGAAGGTTGTTTTAATAACCAGTTGACGTAACCACTTTTTTTTTTTAAGGAATGTATTTATGGTGCATGGATTGAGTGAACAGACACTGACAGGTATTATTCATGTAATCCCTTGAAGTGAATAGTGTATCAAATTTTCCCCTCCAGCACAGATTTTGTTTGCTGCTGGTGCTTTCAACTCTACAGTTTTTATGAGGTTGTCAATAATTCCGGTTTGGAAGGGATGGTTTCTCACTGGAGCTGTGATTCCTCACGTTTTGCCTGTGTTTTCAAATTCAAAATAAAACAGGTCCCTGAAAATGCGGGCAAAATGCGAGGAAATGCAGGGGGAGAGCGAGGCTACCTCTGGAGGTCGGAAACAGCATGCGTAATCCAAACAAAGACCCGGAGTCGTTGGAGGGGTGATGGCGAGGGAAGCAGCCATGGATAAAAAGCCTAAGTCTATCAGTGGTTACTAGCTGTTCACTGCCCTCCCCAAATAGTGTTCCTGATCACCTGCCGAGTGGTGATCTCTAACATATATTTATATCTAAGATATATTTATACTCTAAACAAGTATCCCAGAACACAGACACAGTGGACAATGAAGAGTATTCACAAATAGCCAGGCTGGACCTAGCTGCTCCAGTAGAACAAGGAAATCAGGCCCAAGGCAAAAAATGCAAAAATATTTGCTCTTCTTAATAGTGGCATTCATTTATTTATACACAGTAGCCCCAATGTTGCATGTGGTGATTTCTCAACATGCACAGATGAGTACTCTGCTTTGAGAAAGGCAGACAGTATAAATAATATAAAACAAACAAACAAATATGGGGTGTGGGTGCCGGTCTGTGATTTATTATGGTTAATGGGAGCAATCAATTCATTCAAAGTTTCTACTAGCTTATATGTAGCTTGTGTAGGGGCTATTATTATTTCATCCATTATTATTATCTATCTTGTGGCAGCTATAGAATAGGGTTGTCAGGTCCCTCTTCGCCACCGGTGGGAGGTTTTTGGGGCAGAGCTTCAGGAGGGCGGGGTTTGGGGAGGAGAGGGACTTCAATGCCATAGATATGAGCTCTAGTCCTGTGATAATCCCATAAACAGACATCAGTAGACAGGCAGTCCAAAGAAAACTGATTTATTAGAAAATCTAAAGGTTTGCAGAAGCTAGGAGTCAAATGGACACTAATGAAATCTATGGGAACAGTGCAGGGCATATATGGATGAGCAAAGGGCAAATCGGGGTAGATCTGGATCCATGGCAACCCCCCTCCCAGGAGCTGTCAGGGTGTTAGGAAACTTCCCACAGAGCGCAGTCTGCACATACTGTTTACAGGACACTGAGCTAGCCAAGGCCAGCACCTGGAGAAACCACAACATTCCTTTCCCAGACCATGTCTGACAATAGAGTCCAGTTGCCAAAGCAGCCATTTTCTCCAGATGAACTGATCTCTATTGGCTGGAGATCAGTTGTAATAGCAGGAGAATTCCTGCTAGTACCTGGAGGTTGCCCTGACCTGGATGGCCCAGGCTAGCCTGATCTCGTCAGATCTCAGAAGCAAAGTAGGGTCAGTCCTGGTTAGTATTTGGATGGGAGACCACCAAGGAAGTCCAGGGTTGCTGTGCCGAGGAAGGCACTGGCAAACCACCTCTGTTAGTCTCTTGCCATGAAAACCCCAAAAGGGGTCACCATAAGTCAGCTGTGACTTGACGGCACTTCACACACACACCCCTGGAGGTTGGCAACCCTACTATAGAGGGAGGCCTCCCACCCTAGACCCCCACAGTGGGAGAATGACTCAGTGTCATGCTAGTGCCAAGCCATCACTTCCAGCCCAAAATGGTTAAACCATAGAGTTTTTTGGTGACTCCTAGAGTGTTGTGCTGACATGATGATATCACATCCAGTTTGTGCTGAAAGTGACATTGCGGCGTCAATGTGATGCTTTCCCCCCACATTCTCCACTGTAGGCCAGCACTTGGCTGAGAAGCATATTCTGTCTGTCCGTCTGTCTGTCCATCTTGCTATCTGTCATGTACATAAATCTGCCTCAGGGAAAGTTGGACCGTTGGGGCCGTGTAGCTCAGTGTGGTCTGTGACGGTGCTCTTCAGCCTTTCCAGCCCAGGACCAATCTTTCAACTCCCAAGATACAGAGATGTGACATCAGGGTCACATGACAGGAAGAGGAATAGCCAGAATTATTACCTCTCTGCTGTCAAGGTCAGAACTGTGTGAAACAGACCAAGGGAAACAGGGACAGGAACCTCCAGCTGAGCACCTTAAGGTATACTATAGTGAGGAAAGAGTGAAAGGTCTGGGTCATGGATAGGGTTGCCAGGTCCCTCTTCGCCACAGGTGGGAGGTTTTTGGGGCGGAGCCTGAGGAAGGTGGGGGGGGAAAGGTAGTTGTGAATTTCCTGCATTGTGCAGGGGGTTGGACTAGATGACCCTGGTGGTCTCTTCCAACTCTATGATTCTATGTTCATATCCCCTCTGAGTCTTCTCCTCTTCAGGCTAAGCATGCCCAGCTCCTTCAATCTTTCCTCATAGGACTCGGTCTCCAGACCTGGAGATCCTCTGGAATTACAGGTCATCTCCAGACTACAGAGTTCAGTTTCTCTGGAGAAAATGGATGCTTTGGAGGGTAGACTCTATGGCATTGTACCCAATTGGGGCCCTTGTCCTCCCCAGGTTCCATTCTCAAATCTCCAGGAGTTTCCCTACCTGGCTCTGGCAACCCTACACCCCTCCCATCCCCTGCTGGTGGCCAGAGAAGACCTGGCAACCCTAACCACTGGTCTGATCCAGCAGGCTCTTCTTATCGTCTTAAGATGCGTCTTTTTGAAATTTGATTTCTAAAGAAGAAGCAGATGTGGCAGAAACCCCAAGGAACTTGAGTGTTACGTGGGCGCACACTGACAAATAGTTTAAAAGACACCCTCCCAATCTCCCCCAAGTGCATAATAATGATAATTGGAGCATCTTGTTGTAGTTGCCATTTCTTTGGTACTGCTGGCTTGTTAGCAAGCTGTTTCACAGCGATTCTCCCCTTTAGCGGTAAAAAACAAATGTTATTTCATCACTGCTGCATGTGGCAGGGATGCTGTGCTCAGTGAGCGAAGAGGCAAATCAGAGATGTAATTGCATTTCATACAGAGGAAGTTTGGTGAAATACTGAAATAATTGTCATATCTGTATAATAGAGATGTTTTGTGCCTGTTTTCCTTATCTTCTGGGAACTGGTTGATAACTCTGCTTGGTAACTCTGAAAGGGCTGTATTTTAATCCACTTTATGATAACATGGAGGCTGCAAAATGTCATGGGCGACGGGAAAAGCTGCCTCCACTAGTCCTATTCACAAGTTACAGTGAACACACATCCAGTATATCATAGAATGGTATAACTGAACGTAACATGAGAATTATTT
Organism: Euleptes europaea; assembly: GCF_029931775.1. Taxonomy (NCBI): domain Eukaryota; kingdom Metazoa; phylum Chordata; class Lepidosauria; order Squamata; family Sphaerodactylidae; genus Euleptes; species Euleptes europaea. The sequence goes on from NC_079323.1 coordinate 13,246,481, forward strand.
GATGCATGTATAGAGAAGGATCAAGCATATTGCGAGGGTCGCTTTGGCTGATCCAGCATTGAGCCAGAGGTTGGACTAGATGGCCTATATGGTCCCTTCCAACTCTATGATTCTATGCTATACTGTACACAGCTATGTACAGTATATCATAGAATAGAGAGTTGGGAATGTAGAAGAAGAAGAGTTGGTTTTTATATGCCAACTTTCTACCACTTAAGGAGAATCAAACTGGCTTACAATCACCATCCCTTCCCCTTCCCACAACGGACACCCTGTGAGGTAGGTGGGGCTGAGAGAGCTGTGACTAGCCCAAGGTCACCCTTAAGGGGGGACATGATTGCTCTATTTAAGTATTTGAAAGGCTGTCACTTAGAGGGGGGCAGGGAGCTGTTCCTGTTGGCAGCAGAGGATAGGACTCGCAATAATGGGTTTAAATTGTGGGTGGAAAAGTACCAGCTGGATATTAGAAAACATTTTTACAGTAAGAGTTGTTTGACAGTGGAATCAGCTACCAAGGGAGTTGGTGAGCTCCCCCTCACTGGCAGTCTTTAAGCAGAGGCTGGACAAGCACTAGTCAGGGATGCTCTAGGCTGATCCTGCATTAAGCAGGGGGTTGGACTAGATGGCCCAACTCTATGATTGTAAATGGCTGTTTCCCTACCCCTGTTCCAGTGCTTTGGCTGCTCTTCATGGTGTGTGTGGTATGTACAGGAACACATTAAACTATGTGATGTCACATTACACTTTTTTTAACATTACTGGGTAGATGAGGGTTGGTGGCTGCCATCTCTCCCATCTTTGCCACATTCCTCAACCTCAGAACCTTATGAATTCATCAGGGGTGTGCATTTGGCTAAAGCCAAACATAACCTCACCCCACAAATATCTTTGGAGGTGTCAGGCAATGCAGAACTGGACTCTGGGCTGAACACAGCTCTGCACTGTATATTTTTCGGGTGTGGGTTTAATAAACCTGAAAATTTTCGATTGTTTGAAAAAAGCCAATATAAGGATTCGGCTTTTCGTATTTTTAAAAAACATTTCCGGGTTTATTAAACTCAAACCTGAAAAATACCGGGGGGAAATGGTGCAAAGCTCTAGAATTCATCCCTTGATTGGTGAAAGCAGTGCCCACAAAAACTAGTTTAAGTGTCTTCATATTCCTGTTCATTAAAATATCGTTCCTAATTCTGTTTTCTGGATGGTCCAGCCCTGCCCCCCCCCCTTTTCTTAGTTCTTAAAACCCTTGTTCTTCTCAGGACTAAATTCGCATTCTCTAGATAGGATTATGATTTTTTTTAAACAAGTCTTCTTCCAGTAATCCAACATGTCATCCCCCCCCCCCAGGTTGCAGTGGGAAAGGAACAATTAAGGGACTATTAACATAATTTAATTTAATTTAATGTAAAGCTTTTGTGGGCTATGTACAGTTGCAAAAATGTCGGCCTCATCCTTCATCTTTTGAAGTGGCCGATGATTTGCGGGGAATGTCAACAAGAAAAGAATGTGGACCAATCTATGGAAGATTATAGCAATTTCCTTTCCAACAAGTAATGACTGCAATGGGACTAGACAATCTTTTTAGAGTCTTTGCAGAAGATGCTTTCAAGGCTATCCAAGCTTTCTTAAGAGCCTCACCTTAGCAGGAAGCCCAGAGGGGATAGTAAACGTGCACCTCTTCCAGCCGAGATGGCTCCACCTTGAGTTAAATAAGGCTTCCTCCCTCTTCCGACTCTTCCTCATAGAAAATTTTAAAGAAACATAAGATACTGAAGGTTTCAAATAATTATGCAAGCTGGACAATATACATACTCAGTTGTTTTTGATCATTTCTGTAGCCTTTTTGGGCACACCCATGTCTTGTAGATAGACGAGGACTGAGAGGAAAAGGGCCCCGCCCCTGGCCCTCAAAGGAGGGTTACTAGCCCGAGGCTAGCAACTGGCAGGAAAGACTTACTGGGAGGGGTGTCCTTCTCTGGTGACATTGTGCCTCATAAGTGATGTCATTGTGTAGGGATAACGCTCTCAGTAAGGAGTAGGATTGCCAGCTCCAGGTTGGGAAATTCCTGGAGATTTTGGTGGCAGGACCTGGGGAGAGTGGGGTTTGGGGAGGGGAGGGACTTCAATGCCATAGAGTCCAATTGCCAAAGCGGCCATTTCCTCCAGATGAACTGATCTCTGTCGGCTGGAGATCAGTTGTAATAGCGGGAGATCTCCAGCCACCATCTGGAGTTTGGCAACCCTAGTAAGGGGGTTGGAAGGGGGGAGACATCTTGGTGTGTGAAAGTCACCCCAACTGGTTGAGCCATGCTGGCTAAGGGTATTTTTAACAGAAACCTCCCCCCCCCCCCAATCCACAGCCTTGTGAATGAGGGACAGAAAACTCTTTCTTGGCTCACAGATCCTGCCCAGTGCTGATTGAAATTCCAACGGCTTTGTAAACACATCACAAACTAGCATCCCGCAATATAAGCAGGTTACAGATCCTTGACATTTTCTTTACTGTGTCTTGACATTTTCAGAAGGGCACAAAAGGCCTATAAAAAGAAACTTCTTACTCCCGCAAGCACCATGTGTTTTCGATTGCTCTTTGCAATGGGTGTAACAGCGGGCTTTGTTGGAAATACACAAGCGTTTCCCCAGAGATGGATCTTCTTTATGCTCCTTTTTCAAAGGCTTTATACACAAGCATACAAAACTAAGGTGGTTGGAAGAAGAAATGTAGTGGTGAGAACTAGGAGGTTCTCTTGGTGTATTTAGGCATTACACTTAAGAAAATATAGTATAGTATAGTGTCCAGATCACACAAAGTGACGGTATTGCTTTACACTGCTCTGGTTAGACCTCAGTATTGTGGTTCGACCTCAGAGTATTGTGTTCAGTTTTGGGTACCGCAGTTTAAGAAGGATGTAGACAAGCTGGAACGTGTCCAGAGGAGGGCAACAAAGGTGGAGAGGGGTCTGGAGACCAAGTCCTATGAGGAAAGGTTGAAGGAGCTGGGTACGTTTAGCCTGAAAAGGAGAAGACTGAGAGGGGATATGATAACCAAGTGCTTGAAGGGCTGTCATATAGAGGATGGTGCCGAGTTCTTTTCTGTTGCCCCAGAAGGTCGGACCCGAACCAACGGGTTAAAATTAAATCAGAAGAGTTTCCATCTAGACATTAGGAAGAATTTTCTAACAGTTAGAGCAGTTCCTCAGCAGGAGGTTTTTAAGCAGAGGCTAGATGGCCATCTGTCAGCAATGCTGATTCTATGAACTTAGGCAGATGATGAGAGGGAGGACATCTTGGCCATCTTCTGGGCATGGAGTAGGGGTCACTGTGTGTGTGTGTGGGGAAGTAGTTGTGAATTTCCCGCATTGTGCAGGGGGTGGACTAGATGACCCTGGTGGTCCCTTCCAACTCTATGATTCTATGAAATATTATTTACTTAAGACCAAAGTTCCATAGAAATTACACAACAAAAAGTCCAACTGTCTCTATTACAATGGAGATTTACAATTCATAAGATGCTCATACAAAAAAAACCCCCAGAAAGTCACAACTAACCCTTGGATAGTTCACACAGAACCATCAGAACAATGCCCCCCCGCCCAAAAGCATTGCCTCGGGGTGCCACGGCGGCCACTGATGTGTTTTCTGGCGCCCACTTCCTTCTTCCTCAAAGCAAATAACCAGTCCTGGCTTTCTTCCATCTCCACGGAGCCAAAGGCAGCGCAGAAGAGCCCAGGACAGAAGAGCCCAACACAACATTTGTGTTGACAAGAAGCACCCATTCAGAAACAGCTGCTTCCGTCATTGGAGGATGCTTGGCTTCAAACCTCACAGTGTTTTCTGATTGGCTCCAGGCTCCTTGGCAGCCATTTTGTGGTCGTGCCTGCAACGTGTGACAGCAGACCAAAATTGTAAGGGAAGGGAAATACAAGCCACACAACTAGAAAGCACAATGTAGGGTAAAACAAGCCTAGGATCAGAGCCATGGAGGAATCCTCTCCATCACTGAGTGATGACTTAATTTTGCTGTCTTCTCAGTATGTAGGCCTAGAGAGACAGGGGGCATGGCTCCCTTGCTCTCTATGCAGCACATCTTTTAAAAGATCTCAGAAGCTAAGCAGGGCCAGCCCTGGTTAGTACTTGGATGGGAGACCACCAAGGGAGTCCAGGGTCGCTATGCAGAGGGAGGCAATGGCAAACCACCTCTGCTAGTGGTTTGCCATTGCCTCCCTCTGCATAGCGACCCTGGACTCCCTTGGTGGTCTCTTGCCTTGAAAACCCTACTGGGTTGCCATAAGTCAGCTGTGACTTAAGGTTGCCAGCTCCGAGTTGGGAAATACCTGGAAATTTTTGGGGTGGAGCCTGAGGAAGAGAGGGTTTGGGGAGGGACTTTAATGCCATAGAGTTCAATTGCCAAAGTGGCCATTTTCTCCAGGTGAACTGATCTCTGTTGGCTGGAGATCAGTTGCAATAGCGGGAGATCTCCAGCTACTACCTGGAGGTTGGCAACCCTACTGTGACTTGATGACACTTTACACACACATACCTAGAACTGGAGAGGAAGGTTTTGAGATTGAGGGAAAGAATGTAGGGTTCTATATTCTACAGTTCTCCTAATTGGTTCCAGGGTGTGGTTGGAGGGTATATGTTATGACAACCTTGGTAAAAGTAAGCAAGTCCGAGATTGTTAGCACCTGGATATGATGGGCAGGGATATGATGGGCAGGCATTCTTTCGCCACTGGGCCTTTGCATCTGTCGTGCCCTCCTGGGCCAGTGAGAGAACAGTGGAGGGAAATGGTGTTGAGCTACCTGGATTCCACTCTCCACCACTGACATTTCCTTAAGGGGAACTGATCTCCTGAGATCAGTTGTAATTCCAGGCCCCACCTGGAGGTTGGCAATCCTAATCCAGCAGGAAGGCCTGTAACTAAGGCTCCTAACTGGCCAGGGGAGAAAGAAAAGTCTTGTAATTTAACAGAAGGAAATGGGCAATTGACGTTCTTCATGGCAGGGAGCCAAATAACATAACTTGATAATTGCTGCAGATCCAAACGATATTAAAGGAACAGGTTCAGAAGTTGGCAACTGTACCTGTAGGGTTGCCAGGTCCCTCTTTGCCACCAGCATGAGGTTTTTGGGGCGGAGCATGAGGAGGGCGGGGTTTGGGGAGGAACTTCAATGCCATGGAGTCCAATTGCCAGAGCAGCCATTTTCTCCAGGTGAACTGATCTCTATCGGCTGGAGATCAGTTGTAATAGCAGGAGATCTCCTGCCACCACCTGGAGGTTGGCAATCCTATGTACCTGTGACCCACCAGATGGTCCCTACTCAGCGGCTGAAGATCACTGCTTTACAGAATGGTGGTAAAGAAATGCCTTTCTCCATGTAATGGGACTTTAATATCCTGGGACTGAAAGCTGGAGGAGTACTTTTTATTTACATTCCACTTTTCTCCCTGATTGGGGACTCAAAGTGGTGTTTCTCATCATTCCGCTCCTCATCATCATTCCCTCTTCATCCTTACAACAACAACCTTGTGAAGGTAGGTTAGGCTGAAAGATTGTGATGGGTCCATAGTCACCAAATGGGCTTCCATGGTTGAATGAGGGATTCGAACCTGGTCATCCCGTCCTAGTCCTACACTCTAACCACTACGCCACGGCAGCAGGAAATATTTAGAGGGAGGGGCCATGGCTCAGTGGGAGAGCATCTGCTTGGCATGCAGAAGGTTCCAGGTTCAATCCCTGGCATCCCCAGTTAAAGGGACTAGGCAGGTAGGTGATGTGAAAGACCTCCGCCTGAGACCCTGGAGAGCCGCTGCTGGTCTGGAGTAGACAATACTGACTTTGATGGACCAAGGGTCTGATTCAGTATAAGGCAGGTTCATGTGTTCAGAGGGGCACCACATGGTACCCCTTGGAATCAATGCTGCACATTTTCCTTTGCGTATTTGGGAGATGCATTGTCCCTTTTCAACTGAATGAAGAAACCTATCTCTGAAGGCGCTCCATATTCTCACTGGACTTGGGTATGCCATTTCAGCATTTTATATTTGAAAAAGAGTGCTTTATTTATTTTGCTGGTTTTTATTGGAATGCTGTTCTAGAAAACCGACTCAGCTCCCTCCCTTGGGATGGGGATTCTAGGAATTTAAATAAATAACAAATTAAATCATATGGGCTTTGTTAATAAAACCCAATGGAACCGGAGCTCGGAACAGTGTGTTTCAAAAATAGTTCTATTTTTTTCCTTACAACATTCTTCCTAAAGAGCCTGTAATTTGAGACTTATGCTGTTGAACCCATTCTGTCTCTCTCCCCTTCTCTCCGGATAAGGCCAAACTAACCATAATCGACTTTACATGGCGGGCCCAGAGATTTTCTTTGTTCTGACAGCAACTGGTCCCAGACATCGGAGAACTGACAAAGAATTTCATATGGTTTGAGAGACCGGAGAACATTTCTAAAGCAACCATTACCAAGGCAAAATAAAAACTATTGCCCATTACCAGACGGCTAGATTATAGAAACAAGGTAGGGTTGGGAGTAGCCTCTAGAAGAAAACCTTCTGCTCAGTGATTTAAACTGGCTTCCATCAATAAATCAATCATAATTAATTAGTCTACCAATTAACCTGATTAAAACTCTCATAAAGCCTACTTGAGCGCCTCTTCTGAAAGCAGAACGCACCCTGTGGGGGGCTGCCCTTGAAGACAATCTGGAAACTACAGCTGGTGCAAAATGCAACGCTTCCTTGGGGCCAGCCGGGGAAACCATGTAACTCCCATTCAGAGGTCCCTTTAACTGGCCTGCTGATCAATTTCTGGATGCAGTTCAAGGTTCTGGTGCCCATCTTTAAAGCCCTTCATGACCTGAGGGTCCCGCATACTTGAATGGCCTCCTTTTGCATCATGTTTCCAAGCTAGGGTTGCCAGGTCCCTCTTTGCCACCAGTGGGACGTTTTTGGGGTGGAGCCTGAGGAGGGCTGGTTTTGGGAGGGGTGGGACTTAAATGCCATAGAGTCCAATTGCCAAAGCGGCCATTTTCTCCAGGTGAACTAATCTCTGTCAGCTGGAGATAGTTGTAATAGCAGGAGATCTCCAGCTATTACCTGGATGCTGGCAACCCTATTCCAAGCGGCAGCTTTGTCCTTCCCGGTAAAGTCTGTTGTCAGGCCCATCTTTATCAAAGGCACTGTCCAAGTTGCCAGGCTGAGTTTGGCAGGAGAAATGGGGGGCGGGGACATAGGGTGGGTGGGCATGACATCATTGATGTTGCTATGTCACTTCAGGGTATGACCTGGAAGTGACAAATGGTAGCTCTAGGAATTGCCAGAAACAACACAGCATGTTTCAGATCCCCGACAAAGGTGCATGCCAAAAAGCTTAAGAACTTTTTAAAAGAATCTATTCTAGGGTTGCCAGGTCCCTTTTTGCCATCGGCAGGAGGTTTTTGGGGGCAGAGCCTGAGGGGGGCAGGGCTTGGGGAGGGGAAGTGCTTCAATGCCGTAGAGTCCAATTGCCAAAGCGGCCATTTTCTGCAGAGGAACTGATCTCTATCAGCTGGAGATCAGTTGTAATAAAAGGAAATCTCCAGCTAGTACCTGGAGGTTGGCAACCCTAATCCATTTTCCCACTGTACCTTCGGCATTTGGCCTTGCCTTCTTCCATCTTGGTGACTAACGCAGCCCTCTTGTTTTCCTGAAACTGGTGAGGACCTCAGTGGTGATGGAAGCCAAGATATACAATAGCTTTTAACATATTGGACTGGGACCTGGGAGACCCAGGTTCAAATCCCCACTCAGTCATGGAAGCTGGCTGGGTGACCTTGGGCTAGTCACACACACTCTCAGCCTCACCTGCCTCATAGGGCTGTTGTGAAGATAAAACGGAGGAGAGGAGATCAATGTAGAGAACTTGGAGGAAAGGCAGGAAAAAAACATACTGAACAAATTATTCTCAATACAGGTGGGGGGGCTCTATGAACTTGCTTTAAGGGGGAAATGGCAACCTCAGAATAACAGTATTTATAAAAGGCCACAAAAGGCAAAATAGGGACAGCGGTTTATCAGGTCTCGCCATTCTGTGCCCTGTCCTAATACCTTGTTTACAGGAAACGGGTACCAGAATACTGGGACTGTCTGAGATAAGTAAGGACATCTGGAACATACAAAACTGTAAGAGTGATTCATGCTTTGATCTGGATGGCCCAGGCTAGCCCGATCTCATCAGAGCTTGGAAGTTTTAGCAGGGTTGGCACTGGTTAGTACTTGAACGGGAGACCACCAAGGAAGTCCAGGGTTACTTCACAGAGCCAGGCAATGGCAAACCACCTCAGTTCATCTCTTGCCTACAAGGTGGCCACCAGCTGTGACTTGAAAGCACTTTACACGTGCATGTATGATTCATACTGAACTGTAAATGTCTCATTATTTTTGCCTAGCATAGAATGTGCATCTACAGAAGTCTGAATTTATAATACCAACGAGGAAAACAGTTGACTTGACTAAGTGAATGATGGGAGAGCACGGAGTGAACAAAGCTATTGAGCTTTAATCCATTTAAACAAGTAAGCAAGCTTTAAAGACCCAGGAAGGTTGATTAGAATGGGATTTGGTGTGGATTTTTTTTTTTTTTAATAATGGTGCTTTTCAGCTCTACATCAACTTGTGTCTGAGGATCTAATCCTGGCTTTTCAAGCACTAATTTGCCTCTCCAGTAAAATACCCAAAGGACAATTAAGCCCAAAGAGGTTGCGAAGTGATTTACCAAGTCCTCCTAACAAGTAACAATCTCTCTCTAAACTATTTAAGAAGATTAGGAGAGAATTGCTTGCCTGAAAAAAAGTGATTGTCTTTGCATTTTGCTAGTGTTGCTGAAAGAGATTTTTGAAAAGAACTTTCCCAAAAACTTAGCTCTGGAGAGTCGACAAGGGGGATGTGTAACTGGAAGAATATCACTTGGCACAAGAAATCCTAACTTCACACATAAGTGTACGCTCAAACCACAGTGGCTGTAACTAGCCAGGAAAAAGAAAACCCTTTGAGTTCTTAATAGAAAGCTTAATGGAATCATTAGCTAAATCTGAAGGGCAATAGGGGGAAAGATAAAATTCAGTGCTGGGAATTCTTTAGTACATCTATATCCTACCTTCCCCCCCCCCCCGCTGTGTAACTAGGGTTGCCGGGTCCACCACGGACGGGAGGTTTTTGGGGCGGAGCCTGAGGAGGGCGTGGTTTGGGAAGGGGAGGGACTTCAATGCCATAGAGTCCAATGGCCAAACTGGCCATTTTCTCCAGGTGAATTGATCTCTATCGGCTGGAGTTCAGTTGTAATAGCAGCAGATCTCCAGCTAGTACCTGGAGGTTGGCGACCCTATGTGAAACTGAAAGTGGTGGACATTGGATTCCCTGGAGGAATTGGCTTGTATCCTACCATGAAGGAAAGCTTGAATCCTTCCTTCAGTCTGGCTTTTCCTGCAACAGAAGAGACTCTAGGATGGAGGAGCTTCCTCTAGTGTAAGGTAGGATACCACCCATCATTAGTGATGGGCCCCTAGCCTTGAAAAAAAAACCAGGGATTGCCTTAAATCAGATCTGACTTGGCGGCCAAAAAAAGGTACATATTTCAGAATATATCATATTTGAAGGTTTTCCAGTTTGATCCTATGCAAAATGGCCTCAGCCATACCTGGCCTACCACTGAGAATTTGAGTGGGGAAAACCACAGCACCAAAGGCATTTCAGAGGCATTAAAGAAATAAACACAGTTTGCAGTCTTGAGAGCTCAGAGCTGCCTGAGATGTTTATGAGCAGGGGCAGATCTGGGGCTGAAAGTCAAGGAAAGGTCAAACTCCTACATAAATTTAGAGGATTTCTTCTTAAAAAGAAGGAACCCCTTTATGTGGCAGTTTGTCAGCTGAGTTTCGCTGCGAACCGCCTCAGCCCCAGGGCTTATTGCTTTTAAAATGTAAAAGAATACAGGAAAATCTAGATTCTTGCTGGTGGTTAAGTGACTCGCATGTTCCAAACCGGTGCTTCGGGTTAGCTCACCTTTGCAGGGCACTTAATGAAACAAGAGAGGTAATGAGAGCCAGCATAGTAAATTGGAATCATGGAACATTCCCACTATCTGCGATGGATACAGAACCATTCACAGTGTCCACAGAGCATCCAAACAGACGTTATACGCCATGTTTTTCTCCATACTGTACCTGCCACCTGCTCCTCCTAACACTAGCAGATAGGGTTGCCAACCTCCAGGTAGTAGCTGGATATCTCCCGCTATTACAACTGATCTCCAGCCGATAGAAATCAGTTCACCTGGAGAAAATGGCCACTTTGGCAATTGGACTCTATGGCATTGAAGTCCCTCCCCTCCCCAAACCCTGCCCTCCTCAGGCTCCGCCCCATCCCGTCGGTGGTGAAGAGGGACCTGGCAACCATAGTAGTGGGGAAAGCAATGAATCTTGCCCTGAGATGCCTAGAAGAAGGGCAGGATAGACTTTTAATAAGTAGACCTTCAGAAGTACACTTTTCCTCCTAGAATGGAGGTGGAACTTCCAACAATGAAACAAACTGTGCCTATTAAACCCTAGCTTGGAAACATGATGCAAAAGGGGGCCATTCAAGTATACGGGACCCTCAGGTCATGAAGGGCTTTAAAGGTGAGTACCAGAATATTGAACGGCATCCAGAAACTGATCAGCAGGCCAGTTGAAGGGACCTCGGAATGGGAGTAACGTGGTTTCTTCACGCAATGCGTAGTTAAATTGTGGAACTCCCTGCCCCACGATGTGATTGCTGCCAACTTGGAAGGCTTTAAGAGGGGAGTGGACATGTTCATGGAAGAGAGGAGAATTCATGGCTACTAGTAAAAATGGATGCTAGTCATGATGCATACCTATTCTCTCTGGTATCAGAGGAGCATGCCTATTAGGTGCTGTGGAACACAGGCAAGATGCTGCTGCAGTCGTCTTGTTTGGGGGCTTCCTAGAGGCACCTGGTTGGCCACTGTGTGAACAGGCTGCTGGACTTGATGGGCCTTGGTCTGATCCAGCAGGGCTTTTCTTATGTTCTTATGTTTCTCCTCAAACCAAGTTGACCGTGTAAAGCTTAATATCTATTTGTGTGTGCGTGTGAAGTGCCGTCAAGTCGCTCCCGACTCATGGCGACTCTATGAATCAATGTCCTCCAAAGTGTCCTATCCTTAACAGCCTTGCTCAGATCTTGCAATGAGGGCCGTGGTTTCCTTTCAATCCATCTCTTGTTGGGTCTTCCTCTTTTCCTGCTGCCTTCAACTTTTCCTAGCATGATTGTCTTTTCCAGTGACTCTTGTCTTCTCATAATGTGTCCGAAGTACGACAGCCTCAGTTTAGTCATTTTAGCTTCTAGGGTCAGTTCAGGCTTGATTTGATCTAAAACCCACTGATCTAAAACCTATACTTATATAGTCTACTTTGTCATCTACTATAATATGTAACAAATAAGTGGTTGTACAAGTTTAATATTCTTCAGTCTAAATGAAAAGTATGCATATTCCCATATCACTACTCTCTACCTTAGTGGACTACAATTATTCTGTTGTCAGGATTTGGGAGGGGCCGTGGCTCAGTTTGTAGAGCATCAGCTTTGCACACAGAAGGTCCCAGGTTCAATCCCCAGCATCTCCAGTTAAAGGGAGTAGGTGATTTGAAAGACCCCTGCCTGAGAACCTGGAGAGCCACTGCGGGTCTGAGTAGACAATACTGACTTCGATGGACCAAGGGTCTGATTCAGTGTAAGGCAGCTTCATGTGTTCATGTGATTTTGGTGCTCCAATCTCGCACCACAGGAGAGTGAGCTCCCTGTATGACCCTCCCAACCTGTGCTGTGATCACTTTGTGTGAAATAAGTGCATTTTCCAGCATCTGTAAGCATGAAAGAATAGCCTAAAAAATCTAGGTTTCCAATTGCATGTACCAAAGCTGGAAAATATACATGTTGCTCTCTTCCCACAAAATGGTGACCGTGCCTTATCGGGAGATTGTACATTGTGGGATCTCCGTTTACACACAGTTGGATTGCTAAAATCCCTGAATGGGGCTTAATGATGTGGGGACAGGGAAATAGCAACGTGGTGCCACGAAGCAGTGCAAACTGGCTCAAAAAATATTGACGTTAGTGAATAACAGAAGGCAGAGGCGTGATCAGAACGGAACCACCTCCTGGGGGAAACCTGGGCAGCGAATTGCTTCATTGTGTCCACTGATGTGTGGATTGTCCATTGTAATTTCACATGTAGTTAATACTGGAACAGCATTGATTGGATCGCAAAGAACGATCCCAGTGTGGAACCGACTGTGTTCGTTTATTCTGCAATAGCCTGTTCTTCATTGATTTAAAAGCCAAGGAGATGCTGGGATTTTTTTTGTTATAGCTCTTTTCTTACAATATAATACCAAGAGCCAGTGTGGTGTAGAGAGCATCTAACCCTGTTTTTTAAAGAATTCCACTGATTATTAGTTTGTTTCCAAGGGCCATTCGAAATGTTGGTTTTGTTCTGTAATGCTCTAACAAAATTTATAGAAGTCAGTGTGGTATATAGACAGCTGTCATGGTGTAGAGCAGTTGTTCCCAAACCTTTTGGGCCACCGCCCCCTTGGTTCCACAAACTCAACCCCAGTGCCCCCTACCCTATCCTATAAAAAGCATTATTCAAAATAAGGGTTTGCATGACGCACTAAAGAAGATAAGAACAATAAAATTTCAAAACAGTAACAATTAATTGCCCATCTATTCAAAATCAAATTAAAACTTTTTAGTTGAAATTTCTTCAAGAAATAGAGTTGCCAACCTCCAGGTACTAGCTGGAGATCTCCTGCTATTACAACTGATCTCCAGCCGATAGAGATCAGTTCCTCTGGAGAAAATGGCCACTTTGGCAATTGGACTCTATGGCATTGAAGTCCCTCCCCTCCCCAAACCCCGCCCTCCTCAGGCTCCGCCCCAAAAACCTCCTGCCGGTGGTGAAGAGGGACCTGGCAGCCCTATCACAAAACTGAAGAACTTGATACAGTGGTACCAGCTCTTCAAAATCTGGAAAAAAATTCCAATAGTTTCCACCAAATTTGCCAGGGGTGAAAGCATCTTAAATTACTTACTTCCCTCGCCCTTACCTGATGACCTGGGCTAGCTTGGTCTCATCAGATCTCAGAAGCTAAGCCCAAGAAGTCCAGGGTTGCTATGCAGAGGCAGGCAATGGCAAACCACCTCTGTTCCTCTCTTGCCTTGAAACCCCTACAGGGTTGCCACAAGTCAGTTGCGACTGATGGCACTTTCCACCACCACTGCTTCCCTCAGGGGGTTTCTGAAGTAGAAGATGGTGTTACCACTTCACCTTACCCACACTCCATACCAGTCTGTACTGGTGTAGTGTCAGAAAATGCTTCATGTCTCGTGTGCGTGTGTATAAAGCGCCATCAAGTCGCAGCTGACTTAAGACGACCCCAGCAAGGGGCTTTCAAGGCAAGCGAGAATCCCAATGCCTTTCTCTGCAGAATCTTCCTTTGTGGTTTCCCATCTAGGTACTAACCCTGCTTACCTTCTGATCTGGCTGGACAATGCCGCCTTCCCTCCCTGTACAAGTTCTTGTGCACACACTAAAGCACAACATTTAAAATGTGGCTCAAGAGACTCATTTCTGAATATAGATATTCATTTGTGAATAGGCCTAGGTTTCTTGTGGAGTCCCTAAATTATGCTTGAGGTATCTACAGTTGCTAACTCAGATTGATGTGTGGACCATACACTAAGACGTTTGCTCTTTGTGTTCCTAGGTCCTGTCTTACCTCTCTAGACTTAAACAAAACAGAAGGAATACTCTATACTATAATTAAAGTATAGTCTTTGGTGACCTACTTTACAAGACAGTTGTAAGCACTGAGAAACTATATGTAAAGATCTGTGCACTCACTAAAAGTGCTTCTCGGAAGTTTAATTTACTACTGTGTCTGAAAGGGCTGAGTGTGGACTTTCATGACAGCATTACTGCTTTCCAGGTTTTGCCTTTCCTCTGTGTCCCCCCCCCCCCAAGCTGTTCCTGACAGCTGGTATATAATGAGAATGTGTCCAAGTAACTCTTCCTTTATGTTTCTATGCAGTGCTGGTTATGCTGAATCTGCTGTTCCAAAGTAACTGCTAATTTTACAAGTGTTGTTTGCTGGACAATAGAAATGCTTAGTTACGGGCTCCTACTGTGTGGATGAGTTGTTAGTGTGATTTACGAGGCAATATCTTAATGGCGAGGGAAGGCTGCGTGGCATAGCCTGATCGTGTCAGATCTCAGAAACTATGCAGGATTGGTACTTAAAAGGGGGGACCTCCAAGGAAGACTCTACAAACGAAGGCAATGCCAAACCACCTCTGCTTCTCAGCAGACGAGGGGTAAAAATCTGGTTCTAACAGCTCAACCATATTTTAAATTTATCACATAGTTAATGTCTATTAAAAATATTGTGTGATGAATAGTCCATGTATTGAAAGCCACATGCATCTGAGCATTAGTGTTGCCAACCTCCAGGTGGCAGCTGGAGATCTCCTACTATTACAACTGATCTCCAGCCGATAGAAATCAGTTCACCTGGAGAAAATGGCCGCTTTGGCAATTGGACTCTATGGCATTGAAGTCCCTCCACTCCCCAAACCCCGCCCTCCTCAGGGTCCGCCCCAAAAACCTCCTGCCAGTGCCGAAAAGGGACCTGGCAACCCTACTGAGCATACATATCCACATCTACTATATAGTACAATTCCTAGTGGGTATGGAAGTACTAAGCCACTGCCTCTATTCAATGTGACATCAACAGGGCTTGATCCATAACTCTCAGGGATTGAAATGGGACCAGGCAGCAGTCCTGAAAGATAAGACAGCATTATTATATTATAGATCAGTGGTTGCTAATATGATGCCCGTGGGTGCCATGACTTCTGTCATGATGTTTCTTGGTGCCTACTCATTTCTTCCCCAAAGCAAAGTGCCAAGTCCCACTTCCCCTGCATTTCTTTGGAGTAGGAGATAACTCACAGGAAGCATCACCTTTATGGAGGAGGAGGAGGAGGAGGAGAAGGAGAAGAAGAGTTGGTTTTCATCTGCCGACTTTCTCTGCCACTTAAGGGAGAATCAAACCGGCTTACAATCACCTTCCCTTCCCCTCCCCACAACAGACACCCTGTGAGGTAGGCAGGGCTGAGAGAGTGTGACTAGCCCAAGGTCACCCAGCTAGCTTTGTATGTAGGAGTGGGGAAACAAACCCAGTTCACCAGATTAGCCTCCGCCGCTCATGTGGAGGAGTGGGGAACCAAACCCGGTTCTCCAGATCAGACTCCAGCGCTCCAAACCACCGTTCTTAACCACTACACCAGAAGGGCTGTGGTTCAGTGGCAGAGCATCTGCTTGGCACGCAGAAGGTTCCAGGTTCAATCCCCGGCATCTCTAGTTTAAAGGATCAGGTAGGAGATGATGTGACAGACCTGAGATCCTGGAGAGCTGCGGCCAGCCTGAGGAGACAATACTGACCTTGGTGGACCGATGGTCTGATTCAGTATAAGGCAGCTTCATGAGTTCATGTCCGCAAGGAGCACTCATTTGGACCAGCCGCTTGCATCGTAGTAGGGTGGTTAGCTTGGAACCTCTGATCCTTTTGTGGAAACATCCAACTACTTATGATTGATCCAAGCCCTGTGGTAGCTATTTTGTTGTGATGCTCACTGCCTGTCCTCAAAATTGCAAAAGGTTTGACAAGATTGGGGACTTCAGTTAGAGATGTAGGGCTAAAGTCACCGTGTAAGTTAGTGTCAGAAGTAAGATCTAAGCTGTGGACCTCCCAGACTAGAACCCCTTTCTCTTGGCCACTATACCACACCAGGCTCACACTGGGGACTCTTCGGAGAGGCCTCTGGTTAGGGTTG
Source organism: Euleptes europaea (assembly GCF_029931775.1). Classification (NCBI taxonomy): domain Eukaryota; kingdom Metazoa; phylum Chordata; class Lepidosauria; order Squamata; family Sphaerodactylidae; genus Euleptes; species Euleptes europaea. Next base: position 13,262,419 of record NC_079323.1, read on the forward strand.
CCAACCTCCAGGTGAGGCCTCAAGATCTCCCGCTATTACAATTGATCTCCTGCCTGCAAAGGTCAGCTCCCCTGGACAAAGGGGCTGCTTTGGAGGCTGGACTTTATGGCATTATACACTGCTGAGGTCCCTCCCATCCCCAAACCCCGCCCTCCCCAGGCTCCACCCCCAAAAGCTCCAAGTATTTCCCAACCCAGAGCTGGCATCCCTACCTCTGATGAAGCTTCAAAAGGGCATAGGTAGAGGTGAAAGTTGCTGAACTCCATGGGTGTGAGAGGAAACACTTTAGGCTTCATTGTGGGGGGGGGGTTAGATACCACCCCCCCCCAATATCCCTGAGAATTGGTCTGGAAGCCCTCCACCTATGGTTGAGGACAACCACAGGTGAGATTAAGTGAGATTGGTGCTGGCCTCCCTACTCCCCACCCCCACTTTATGATCTATTTGAGGGTGGATAGCCGAACCAATTATATGTTATGGTTGGCCTCATTTGCTGCAGTAAGCACTTCTATACGGCAACCATCTTTTAAATTACTTGGGTTGTTTTATGGTTTCATATATTTTATTCTATTGGAAATTTTAATGTTGCAACCCGCCCTGAGCCCGGCCTGGTCAGGGGGAGGGCGGGCTAGAAATACCAAAATAAATAAATAAATAAATACAAAACCAGACTCTTCTCCCCCCGCCCCACTCCGCTTCCTCATGAAACGCGGCTGTTTCCATGTTCACTCCCCCCCCCCCCTTCGCTTCCTTCGATTAAAATTCATCTTGGTAATTTTTCAGGCCTTTGACAGCTAAAAGCTGCAGCATGAAAGATGGGTTTAAATAAGCGACTGCTTCAGTGACTAACCGTTGTTGAGCTGTAAACATTTAGCCCACTCGAGATGTTCCCAAAAAGACTTGCTCAGCATGATAGCACAGGGCTGCAAGCCAAGGATGAGGTAATGCAATAATTACTTTAGCAACACGCTGGCTGAGCCAGAAAGCAAAATGCAAAGCTATGTACGTGAGAAGTTCTTGCTGAAGTTGGCAATGCCCTGCTTCGGTTTTCTTTTTGCCTTCGCTGCGCTGTGTTACAGTAGGCTGCATGCAGCAGCTGGGGTTCACAAAAGCACCCAAGGTTGGAAGAGCCCACAAGGGCCATCCAGTCCAACCCCCTGCCATGCCAACGCCAGGCTGGAAAATTCCTGGAGATTTAGGGGGTGGAGCCTGGGGAGGGAGAAGTTTGGGGAGGGAACCTCAATGTAGGGTTGCCAACCTCCAGGTACTAACTGGAGACCTCCTGCTATTACAACTGATCTCCAGCCGATACAGATCAGTTCACCTGGAGAAAATGGCTGCTTTGGCAATTGGACTCTATGGCATTGAAGTCCCTCCCCTCCCCAAACCCCGCCCTCCTCAGGCTCCGCCCCAAAAACCTCCCGCCGATGGTGAAGAGGGACCTGGCAACCCTACCTCAATGGCATATAATGCCGTAGATAGGGTTGCCATGTCCCTCTTCGCCACCGGTGGGAGGTTTTTTGGGCAGAGCCTGAGGAAGGTGGGGTTTGGGGAGGGGAGGGACTTCAGTGCCATAGTTGCATTGTGGACCAGTATGAGAACAACTACAGTCTTAAGCTTTAACACTGCAGTGCTTCATTTAAAGAAAAAAGTGTAGTAAAAGTGTAGCAAAAACAAGAAACACACAGCACTTCAACCAAGGTTCCCTGTTTACTCTTGAGCTGTTAATAGGGTCCCATCCTCACCCCACCAAAGAAAAAGAGTTTTAGCATATAACACAGAAAGCATATCTTCATGTGCCACTGTTTGTTCCAACAGGGTGGTAAGTGGGTATTAGGGTTGTCAGGTCCCTCCTTGCCACCAGCAGGAGGTTTCTGGGGCGGAGATTGAGAATGCCGGGGTTTGGGGAGGGGAAGGATTTCAATTCCATAGAGTCCAATTGCCAAAGCAGCCATTTTCTTATGTTGCCAGGACCCTCCTCGCCACCGGCGGGAGGTTTCTGGGGCGGAGACGGAGGAGGGTGGGGTTTGGGGAGGGGAGGGACTTCAATGCCATAGAGTCCAATTGCCAAAGCGGCCATTTTCTCCAGGTGAACTCATCTCTATTGGCTGGAGATCAGTTGTAATAACAGGAGATCTCCAGTTAGTACCTGGAGGTTGGCAACCCTAATGGGTATGTGTGCATAACGTGTGTAGGTGAGTCTTGTAAATGTTATGCTGGGTGCCCCCAAAGGCCTGGCTCAGCGCCTGAGATGTTAAGCAGTCAGAGTCAACCGAGAAATACACACATTTCCTCCCTGTCCTCAGGCCTATGTGTTGAACAAGGCAACCTCACAACTATGTACCAAGTAACTCAAAAGTTTGCATTAAAAAGAAGAAGCCCTACGGTTACTAACCTCCAGGTACTACCTGGAGTTCTCCTGCTATCACAACTGACCTCCAGCCGATAGAGTTAAGTTCACCTGGAGAAAATGGCCACTTTGGCAATTGAATTCTATGGCATTGATGTCCCTCCCCAAACACCACCTTCCTCAGGCTCCGCCCCCAAAATCTCCAGGTATTTCCCAACCCAGAGCTGGCAACTCTACTAAGCCCCTAATCTGTGTAAATCTTGAATATTAAGTACATTTGCATGCATTTGCTGAGAAAAGAGCTATGCAAGGCACTGAAGTCCCATTTCCAGGGCCAGTGCAAATCCTGCTATTGCCACACTTCTGATGTCTTGCCAGGACCACACACTGTCAGGTCTACCTTTATCATCTTAACAGCCAGAGACTTGCTTTTCTAAAAAAAAAAAAAAAAAACTAAACAAAACTGAGTTTAGCAGCAGGGTGTTGATGGAATCGTGGAATCACTGCCTATCTTTCCCCTGAAGCCACCAAAATGGCCTGAGACGTGATTGCAATGGAAAGAATAGGGAAACAGTACAGATGAACACATGAAGCTGCCTTATACTGAATCAGCTCCTTGGTCCATCAAAGTCAGTATTGTCTACTCAGACCAGCAGTGGCTCTCCAGGGTCTCAGGCAGAGGTCTTTCGGATCACCTACCTGCCTAGTCCCTATAACTTAGAGTTGCCAGGTCCCTCTTCGCCACCGATGGGAGGTTTTTGGGGCGGAGCCTGAAGAGGGTGGGGTTTGGGGAGGGGAGGGACTTCAGTGCCATAGAGTTCAATTGCCAAAGCGGCCATTTTTCTCCAGGTGATCTGATCTTTATCGGCTGGAGATCAGTTGTATTAGCAGGAGATCTCTTGCTACTACCTGGGAGTTGGCAACTCTACCGTAACTGGAGATGCTGGTGATTGAACCTGGGACCTTCTGCATGCCAAGCAGATGCTCTACTACTGAGCTGCGGCCCTTCCCAATGCTAGACTTGTGTGCTCCAAGGCCTCTGCCATGACAGGGGAGAGATAATATTGATACTGCTTGCTGCTCTGAAGGTCTCCAATCACGTGGGTAGCATGGCCCAAGAGTTGTTCTGAGGGTTACAGTAGACCTTGCCTTTTTCAGCTGTGTGGGCAAAGAGAGAGGTGGCAGGCTCAGATTGACCCAGTTGGCATTTCTAAGTCATTTGATGTTTTGTAATTTCACTGTAGGTGTCTGATGTAGCTGAGTCTGATGCACGAAAACAAAGATGTCCATTTCAGACATGTGGGAGAATGGTAGATCACGGAGGCAGAAGAAGGTACTGCGCCACTTTGGACTGCAGGGGGCAGTATAGTGCAGAATCCCATTTTTTGGATGCTCCCCCTTGTACTAAAAAATCCCTACAGACAGAAAACAAGGGGCATATAAATATTTTAAATAAATTAATTAAAACAGCCCTGCAAGATCACTTGCGCAAGTGTTATTTGGCCTAGTTTGGATGCTATTAGGAAGTGGGTTTTTTTCCCTTGCTTCTAGAGTTGCCAGGTCCCTCTTCGCCATCGGCGGGAGGTTTTTGGGGTGGAGCCTGAGGAGGGAGGGTTTCAGGGAGGGACTTCAATGCCATAGAGTCCAATGGCCAAAGCGGCCATTTTCTCCAGGTGAACTGACCTCTTATCGGCTGGAGATCAGTTGCAATAGCAGATCTCTGCAATAGCAGATCTCATAAGGCTGGCAACCTTATGAGAAGCGCTCCGCCCCAAAAATCTCCAGGTATTTCCCAACCTGGAGCTGGCAACCCCGACCACTGACTAAAGAAGAACTCATTCTTTTTGAAACCAGCCTCAATGATCCCCAGGAGGAAATCAATAATTCAGCGTCCCCCTTGCCGCCCTCCCTCACACTCCTGCTGGCCGTAAATCCAGATTACTGAGCCCTACCTCCGCCGGGGGAGTCTTTGAAGAAGCCCTCCGCGTGGCAGAGCTTAATGAGAAAGCGGGCCACGTTTTAAAGTTCAGCAGAAGGTGTGTGTTTGTGTGCTCCGATTAAGGGCCTGCTGAGTGGGAGGCAAATGCAGATGGCTGAAAATATGCTACCAGTGAAACACAGATGATGTTTTCATCGGAGCAGAAATTATCTAATGCGCAGTGTTACAATGACTAGGCAGTGACTGCCACATTTAGGCCAGAACCAGACTATTCCCAGCCCCATGTTTGCCCCTAATGTGCAATGTGTGTGTAAGAGAGAGAGAGAGAGAGAGAGAGAGAGATCATTTCGAGGGGAAAATTGATGGATTGAAAAGAGGCGCCTGACCCCACGCTGTTTGCCTCTTCTCCTTCACCACACCCCCTCCCTCCAGCCACAGGCGAAGGATGACTGCTTAAGTTGGTGGTGCAGCAGAAACCTTTCTGCTGGAAGGTGGCTCAAAAAGCAAACAAGAAAGGGATGTGTAGTTTCTTAGAAGGAGGGGCTGGTGTCCATGCTTACCGACATGCTTACCGACCTGGTTTACCACCAATGAGAGACAGCTCAGAGGTTCACCGGTGGGAGATTTTTTGGAGCGGAGCCTGAGGAGGGCGGGGTTTGGGGAGAGGAGGGATTTCGATGCCATAGAGTCCAATGACCAAAGCGGCCATTTTCTCCAGGTGAACTGATCTGTTGGCTGGAGATCAGTTGTAATAGCAGGCGATCTCCAGCTAGTACCTGGAGGTTATTCAACCAGAAGGCAATCACTATGGCAATATTCACAAAGGGTCATACACAAAAATAAGGAGCCAATGATATTAAATACAATTCCTGTATTATTTTGTTCTTTCATAAGAACTACCATATAAACTGAAATGTATTCAAAGACCAACAATCCAACAATTCAAGAATGAAGACATGATAAGTTGTCTGTAACTATTATTGTATAATTATTGCATGCATGTTTATTATTTCTGAATTCCAATGATATTTTCTTGTAAAATATTTTTGACTGATTTAATTAGAAGCAGTGTGGAAGTGCCTGTGAGCATCATCTTCTTCAATACATTACAATTGAAAGAAAGAAGCACCTGAAAAGGAAAAGAAATAGAAGATTATTGATTTTGGACAATACTTACCTTTTGATTTTGGACAATATTTACGTTCATATGGACCACGATATTTTACAACTGAGGAAAGTTGTGAAACAGAATGGATACCGGAATTCTGTCTTGAATTGTTGGATTGTTGGTCTTTGAATACATTTCAGTTTATATGGTAGTTCTTATGAAAGAACAAAATAATACAGGAATTGTATTTAATATCATTGGCTCCTTATTTTTGTGTATAACCCTTTGTGAATATTGCCATAGTGATTGCCTTCTGGTTGAGTACCTGGAGGTTGGCAACCCTAGTAGTCCCCTGTGCAAGCACCAGATCATTACTGACCCATGGGGTGATGTCACATCCCAACGTTTACTAGGCAGACTGTGTTTAGCGGGTGGTTTGCCATCACCTTCTTCAGTCATCTACATTCACTTTACCCCCAGCAAGCTGGGTACTCATTTTACTAGCCTCGGAAGGATGGAAGGCTGAGTCAACTTTGAGCTGGCTACCTGAAACCGACTTCTGTCGGGATTACTCAGGTCGTGAGCAGAGCTTTGACTGCAGTACTGCAGCTTGCCATTCTGCTCCTTGTTTTACTGTTATTCCAAGCAAAAGAGAAGGTTTCAATTAAAGATCCACATTGTCAAACTAGCTTGGAGGCTCTGGGCCTCTTAGGGGCTCTGTGCTTCCTGCCTTGCGCCTTGTCCTGATCTCCAAAGTCAGCTAATGGGGAGCTTTTAGTGGTGGCCACGTGGCAAGTTTGAATTAGAAGGTCCTCTTAGGGAAATCCTTGTACAGCCAATCCTCAGTTTCAGAACTACCTTCCTACCAGAAACAAAACCAAGAGCACATTCAAACTGAACTTTTGAAACTTAGGTACAAAATCAGTGGGTTGGATCTTATGGGAAAGATCTGCATTTGCAAGGGGCAGGTGTTATTTCATTCATTTATTTGGATTTCTATCCCACCCTCAATCCCCGGCGAAATTTTCCCGCCTCCTGTGGCAGTCCTCCAACCCCCCCCCCCACTTGGGGGGCTCGGGGAGTCCACCCCACGTGGTGTTTTGATAACTCCATTCCTTTAACATAGGCCAGTGGTTTATTTTTATTTTTTTATTTTTTTTATTTCAAAGAGTGATAACTAATAACAAAAAAAGACAAAGGATAAGTATAGGATACAATATAACATCATTTGATATTTTTAACAATTTCTATCCCTGTTTGAGTCTAATTCAACTATCGTCTGTACTATTTAATCATTTATAATAACCTATAAATTAACTATATAAAAGTCATTTACATAACAACTTAGTATACATTATAATATTATATCCAAAAGAAAAGCAAAATAGAATATAAAATATACCCACCACCCCCATCTCCAGTGGTTTAGACTGTCCTAGTCCATAGGGTGGCGAAGCTCCAGGTGAGGCCTGGAGATCTCCCGCTGTTACAGCCAATACAGATCAGCTCCCCCTGGAGAAAATGGCTGCTTTGGCAGGTGGACTTCATGGCATTTTACCCTGTTGCAATCCTTCCACTCCCCAAACGCCACCCTCCCCAGGCTCTACCCCCAAATCTCCAGGTATTTCCCAATCCAGAACTGGCAACCCTACAGTCTGCTCCAGGACTTGGTGTGGGCAGGAACTGGGAGATGGGAAGTTGTTCTCACGGGAGCTCTAGGCAGAGAAAGAACTGGACTGATTAAATGGTGCTCCTGTTTGAAACTACGCCGCCTCCTTATTTTGGTGCCTAGCATTAAGGATGCAACACACCCCAGGAGCACACCCCAGGAGCAATTCCAGCAGCAATTCAGGCTGCAGCAGCAGAGGGAAGGCAGGAAAATTGCACTTCCACGCACAAAATTTAGGCAGGATCAAACCCAGTACCCCTTACATAAATTAAATATATAAAACATTATATAAAGCCATTGCTTCTCGATGGTCTACCTGGGTTTAAATTATGTTTCTCTGCAAAGCACAGAAGCAAGGCAGGGAAACTGTCCTAATCCATCTGCCTGTATTGCAAGAAAATCTGGCCATTTAAAAGCACACATGCACATTCACAATAAAGCACCGCATGCATCATCTCTCCTATGAGGAGATGCATCATCTCTATCACAGGTATCGGCCAGACAAGCAAAGAGACCTCACTTCAGTTCTGAAGCTGTACTTTCCCCTTCTGTTATTCAAACCCACCTGGACAGCTGATACCTTGGAGGAATGCACTTTTGGGTCAGAAGAGTTATGGAGTACAGCCATCACCTTACTTAGGGCTTCAGCAGCATCTAGTGGCTGACAGTGTAAAAACAGCCAGTCATGAAATATGGAGGTAAAGAAGGAATTGTACAGGGCACAAAACATGTGCCTTTACTTATTGTCAAGATAATGCACATTTCCTGTATGCATGTAAATATGACTGAACTTTGCCTCGGCATGTGCCTAAATTTAGCATTCCACAACAGCAAAATTCAATTACTGGATCAAGGACTTTGCTTATTGTGCAAGTTTCACACATTATATTATTTAACTCAGCGATCAAAGTTCTTGCCATTTATTTGTAGGCCAGGGACTGATTGATTTACATTATTTATAGTCCACTTTTCTCACATGGACTCACGACGGATTACACACAGTACAGTCAACAAAATGGGACATTTAAGTAACTAATGCATTAGAATATTTCTTTCTGGAACCACCAGAAAGACACAGAAACACAGCATAAGTATTAACATGACACATTAAGCCAGGGGTATCAAACATACAACCTGAGGGCAGAATCTGGCCCCTTGAGAGCTCTCCACCCCGCAAGCCAGCCAAGGCAGCCACCCCCACACTCACGATCTGGTCTGGCGAGGCATGGCCCGGCCAAGTGAAATTTATGTCATATTCGGCCCTTGTAACAAATGAGTCTGACACCCGTGTGTTAAGCAGTACCAAAATTACATAATAGGATCCCTACTTACAATATGCTGTAAAGGTAAAGGTAGTCCCCTGTGCAAGCACCGAGTCATTACTGACCCATGGGGTGACGTCACATCCCGACGTTTACTAGGCATACTTTGTTTACGGGGTGGTTTGCCAGTGCCTTCCCCAGTCATCTTCCCTTTACCCCCAGCAAGCTGGGTCCTCAGTTTACCGACCTTGGAAGAATGGAAGGCTGAGTCAACTTCGCGCCAGCTACCTGAAACCGACTTCTGTTGGGATCGAACTCAGGTCGTGAGCAGAGCTTTAGACTGCAGTACTGCAGCTTACCCGTCTGTGCCACGGGGCTGTATGTGGCAGTAAAGACCAGAAGTCCCAATCCTTTATCCAAGCAATTTTGTGAAACTATGCTGTACAGTGCAGCCTTATTACCTGCGCAGAAAATCCCTCTTGAATAATTCAGTGTTGCATCGTTTGCAGAAGGCCAGGAGAGTGGGAGCTTTCCTGACCTCCCCAGGCAGGCCATTCCACAAGGTGGGAGCCACAATGGAGAAAGCCCTTGTACGGGCAGTTGTTGACTTTGCCAGTTTGCAGGTTGGTGCCTGCAGAGACCCCTGCTCACATGAGCAGAGTGGAGCATAGGGAGAGAGACAGTCTGATTTTAGACACATAAAGCTTCTTCATAGTGAACCTGCAGGAGCCCCTTGGCGCAGAGTGGTAAGCTGCAGTACTGCAGTCCAAGCTCTGCTCACGACCTGAGTTCGATCCCGGCGGAAGTTGGTTTCAGGTAGCCAGCTCAAGGTTGACTCACCCTTCCATCCTTCCGAGGTCGGTAAAACGAGGACCCAGCTTGTTGGGGGTAAAGGGAAGATGACTGGAGAAGGCACTGGCAAACCACCCTATATATATAAAAAGTCTGCCTAGTAAACGTCGGGATGTGACGTCACCCCATGGGTCAGGAATGACCTGGTGCTTGCACAGGGGACCTTTACCTGAATCCGACCGATTGGTCCACCAAGGTCAGTATTGCCTACTTAACATGGCAGTTGAGCAGTTGGTCCAGGGTTTCAGGCGGAGGTCTTTCACATCACCTACTGCGTGATCCTTTAACTGGGGGCTGAACCTGGGACCTTCTGCATGCAAAGCAGGTGTTCTATCACTGAGCCACAGCCCTTTAATCTAGTAAGTTTTTTTAATGACAACTGCCATGGTAAGGGCTCCGTGGAGCAGAGTGGTAAGCTGCAGTACTGCAGTCCAAGCTCTGCTCACGACCTGAGTTCGATCCCGACGGAAGTTGGTTTCAGGTAGCCGGCTCAAGGTTGACTCGGCCTTCCATCCTTCCGAGGTCGGTAAAACAAGTACCCAGTTAGCTGGGGGTAAAGGGAAGACGACTGGGGAAGGTACTGGCAAACCACCGCGTAAATATTGGGATGTGACATCACCTCCATGGGTCAGGAATGACCCGCTGCTTGCACAGGGGACTACCTTTACCTTTTACCCCATGGCTTACCAATGTTTTTTTTTATTATTTGCAAAGGAAGTAACTGGTAAATGATCCTGAGTATGAACAAAAAACATCTTGCAGGGCCATGCTTTGTGAGAATAATAGGAAACCAGCAGGTTTGTATTACACAATTCTATAACTCAGGCAGAAGGATAAGCCAATGTGTGAACTTTATAGTACATATATACTCCTATCAAAGCCCCTGTACCCCATAGTCTCCCACTGTGACTGAAACAGCTGTGTGCCTTATTTCAGTTAAAACCTATGGGTTGATTATAAGCCAGTAAATTAAATAGCCACATCTAATATGCCCTGTACTTACAGGGACATTGTGAACAGTATATTAGATGTTCAGGTTGGGAAACAAGTAGAGGTTGTCTGAAAACCCTCTTCACAGTCCCCCATGGCACTGACCAAGTCAAACAATTTGTCAGACCAAGTCAAACTATTTATTTATTTAAAACATTTCTACGCCACTTTTCCACCCAGTCAGGGTCCACAAAGCAGCTAACATAAAAGCATTTAAAGCAAATGAAATATAGTTAAAATATAAAAACGCAATTAAAAACGCATCCAAATGCCCAGTTGAGCATTCCACCACAATGCTTGAGTCTCAGGTTGAAATCATGGGATGTATAGTTGTGCACACAGACTTTTCACGGTTTGGGCAGGAAAAATAATGTCATCTCATTTGTACCTCTTCTTATTTAGGAGGTAGCCTTTATCACACAACATGGCTTCACAGTCTGGAGACGGATGCCCTGAATGTGTCAGATTTCTGCAACTCCCATAGTGTATTTCTTCAGTAGCATCGTTATGCCTCATACTCGCCTGATGGAAACACAACACAATGGCTAGGCTCCTAAGAACTGCACAACTAGTGATGCACACCCAAGAGGATGGCTGGGGGCCTTTGGGCATCCTTCTCTTGCAGGCTCTTAAGAACATAAGAACATAAGAAAGGCCCTGCTGGATCAGACCAAGGCCCATCAAGTCCAGCAGTCTGTTCACACAGTGGCCAACCAGGTGCCTTTAGGAAGCCCACAAACAAGACGAGTGCAGCAGCATTATCCTGCCTGCGTTCCACCGCACCCAAAATAATAGGCATGCTCCTCTGATACTAGACAGAATAGGTATGCAGCATGACCAGTATCCATTCTAACTAATAACCATGAATACCCCTCTCCTCCATGAATATGTCCACTCCCCTCTTAAAGCCCTCCAAGCTGGCAGCCATCACCACATCCTGGGGCAGGAAGTTCCACAATTTAACTACGGTATGCGTTGTGTGAATTTTTCCCCCCCTTTTATCTGTTTTGAATCTCTCGCTCTCCAGCTTTAGCAGATGACCCCGTGTTCTAGTATTATGGGAGAGGGAGAAAAATTTCTCCCTGTCCACTCTCTCCAAACCATGCATAATTTTATAGATCTCTATCATGTCTCCCCTCAGCCGCCTTCTTTCCAAGCTAAACAGCCCTAAGCGTCCTAACCGCTCCCCATAGGACAGTTGCTCTAGTCCTTTAATCATTTTGGTTGCTCTTTTCTGCACCTTCTCAAGCTCTGTAATATCCTTTTTTAGGTGTGGTGACCAGAACTGTACACAGTATTCCAAGTGTGGTCTCACCATAGATTTGTACAAGGGCAGTATGATATCAGCAGTTTTATTCTCTATTCCTCGTCTAATTATGGCCAGCATGGAATTTGCCTTTTTTTACAGCAGCCACACTGGGTTGACATCTTCATTGAGCTATCCACTACCACCCCAAGATCCCTTTCTTGGTCTGTCGCTGCCAGCACAGATCCCATCAGTGTATATGTGAAGTTGGGATTTTTTGCCCCAATATGCATCACTTTACACTTACTCACATTGAATCTCATTTGCCATTTTAATGCCCATTCTTCCAGTACACAGAGATCCTTCTGGAGCTCTTCACAGTCCGATTTTGTTTTCAAAGAGGATAAATCAATAAACTATTTTCCCAATTAGGAACTATAAGCATAGCAATCTGGGCACAGAGGGGTTAACTGAAGCAATGTATTTAATAAACCTCTGACAACCCCTCTAAGGCAGACCAAAACACTTTGTGATGGGTTGAGACACAGGTAGAGGTACGGGAGTCTACTGCTCAAGAAAAGAGAGAAAAGCTTCTCTGGTCTTCTCATGCCCTTAACTGCACTTCAGGTGGCTTTTTGGTTCCAGCCAATCGTATCAAGCTCAAGGTAACAGATGTGGTGGAAAGTGCCGTCAAGCCACAGCTGACTTATGGCAACCCTGTAAGGCAGTGGTTCCCAAACTTTTCAGGCCACCGCCCCCTTGGTTCCACAAACGCAACCCCAGCGCCCCCTAAAGGTCAATGTCCCCTGTGCAAGCACTGGGTTATTCCTGACCCAAGGGGTGACATCACATCCCGACATTTTCTAGGCAGACTTTTGTTTGCGGGGTGGTTTGCCAGTGCCTTCCCCAGTCATCTTCCCTTTACCCTCAGCAAGCTGGGTCCTCATTTTACCGACCCCGGGATGGAAGGCTGAGTCAACCTTGAGCCGGGTACCTGAAACTGACTTGTCAGGATTGAACTCAGGTCGTGAGCAGAGCTTGGACTGCAGTACTGCAGCTTACCACTCTGCGCCACAAGGCTCCTCAGCACCCCCTACCCTATCCTATCCAAAGCATTATTCAAAATAGGGGTTTGCATGACTCACCAAAGAAGATAATAGCAATAGCTTCTGGTGTGTGTGTGTGTGTGTAAAGTGCCGTCAAGTTGCAGCAGACTTATGGCGACCCCTTTTTGGGGGTTTTCATGGCAAGAGACTAACAGAGGTGGTTTGCCATTGCCTTCCTCTGCACAGCAACCCTGGTATTCCTTGGTGGTCTCCCATCCCAATACTAACGAGATCAGGCTAGACTGGGCCATCCAAATTTGCCAGCATGGTGCCATAGCTTGATCTATTGTAAATTAGTGAACAACACAGTTGAAGGGGCCCCACCTCTAGCGCCCCCTGCTGCTCTCTTGCCTCTTAGGGCCCCCCTAGGTAATCCCACTGCCCCCTAGGGGGTGATACTGCCCATTTTGGGAACAACTGCTGTAGGGTTTTCAAGGCAAGAGACATTCGGAGGTGGTTTGCCACTGCCTGCATGTGGGCTGAGAGCTCCGAGAGAACGGTGACTGGCCCAAAGTCACCCAGCAGACTTCATGTGGAGGAATGGAGAATCGAACCCAGTTCTCCAGATTACAGGTCTGCTGCTTTTAACCACTACACCCACGGGACTCTACAGCTCAAGAAAAAAAGGGTAAAGCTTCACAGTTCTTATCATGCTCTTAACTGCACTTCAAGTAGCTTTTTGGATCCAGCCAATCCTATCTGCTCGAGGTAGCAGATATGAGATAAAAACAAACTGAAAACTTTAAAAACATTTTCAACCTTTTCTCAGTCCGAGATAGATGGAACTGGACAGGCAACAAGACTTTCAGAATAATGGAAGCTGGACAGACTGTTTTAACAAGCTTTTATTGTGAAATATTGGATTTAGAAAAAGTACAAAAATGTTGACCGTCAAATGTGTTCCAGTACAGAATTTCAATAGTATATACATGTGTAGCAAGCTTAACATCTCCACTTCAAAATGGACACAGACACTACTAAAAAGGGACTGCAATATTCACAGGCTTAAAAAATAAATAACACAAGCCAAGTGAGCCTCGTTGTTCAATGCTAATAAACAGTGGAAAAACCGACTAAAATGCACATTTATAGTACAACGCATCGCCTTGAAAGTCCATGTAAAAATCAGATTCATTGTGAAAATACCCTACAACTCCAGGATTTCATACGCTAGTGTCTAGCCTTTAAAAATTCCAAGTTAAAAAGAGGCTATGAAATTTAAAAACCCAAAATGATATTATACTATAACCAAATGTGAAGTCCCTAATTGCTTTTATACTGGGCTTGGCAAAACTCCAGTACTTAGAAACCAAATTTTGAATCTCTTTCTCTACAACATTCCTACTGCAGCATACATAGCAAGTTTCAATAGGAATGCTTTGATTTGAAATGATCAATTTCATGCCAACATTTTTGACCTTTTGTTTAAAAACCTGAACATATCAGTGATACGTTGCAGTTCAACTGGAAAAGACATCAAAATTCTATTAAATGAAAGTCTGTAATTTAAAAAAAATCTTCCTCAGAGACAGAACAGTCCAATAGGACAGCAGCAGTATATTCTACCCTAGATGTTTTATCGTGTAAGATCAGGAAATAGCATTTATAAACTTACAAAGTTCATTTTAGTATACAAAAGAATTTGTAAAAAAATCTCAATATTGTAGAAAGCAGCTTCCCCACCCCACCCCTTTCAAATTACAATTATTCAGTAGTCTGGTGGGAACAAATCCTCCCAATCTTCAGGTAGCCGGAGGCCCCCCAAAAACAAAACGTTATGCCAGCCGAAGTGCAAGTAATTCCTGCAATAGCAACTTAAGCACCCTTATAGGAAACAGGCTTTCCATTTCATGGAAAGATAGCTCGTTTTAAAGCTGGTGAAAAGAGTGCTTTTTTTAGTCATTTGTACTAACATCACAAAGCATCAATTAGAACTTTTTAACATAGGAAATAAGATTTTCTCTGGCACTACCATTTTCTCTTCCAAAAGACTCTTTTGAGGTTTCTACCATCAGGGAATTCCTCCCCACTCCCACTCCTCCCCAAACATGTGCCTGCTGAGGAAAGTCTGCCTCTCCACCGCAAAACTCCTGAGTCCTGTAGAATTAATTGGTTAGGGGGCAGTTAGTTCTGGAGTGTGTCTGTCCGTGCAGAGCTGGTTTGACAGCTAAAGCCTCACTATCACTCTAGTGCATGCAAGCTAACTAGAAAATACCCGACCCACGACAGCATATTACAGATTGGTGGGGCTGGGGGCGCGGCCTCTTAGAGGGAAGCCCGTCTGCTATTACTGATGTGCATGATAAGCTTCCGTGGAATCCCAGAGTCCCCAGGGATGCGGTTTGGAAGCCGCTGTTTTAGGACATGCCTGTATGGCTCTCACCATGTGGAATGCAATGCTGCCTCAGCTCACCCAACCCCTAAAATCCACAATGTACTTCTGCCCGGTAGGTCAGATGGACTAGCAAGGGCCATACAGTCCCCTTGGGACCAGGGTTTTTTGCTCTCAGCGGGAGGTGGCCAGGGGCATCTTGGTAGCTCCCAGGTCACCTGTCACAACACAGTTACTGTGTGACTGTGTGCACAGCAATGTAAAGCTATTTGGGTTTTTTTTTGGGACGGGCGAGAGGTTGTTATTGTGTACTAATAAACAAAGCGTGTTTCCCTAACCAATTTTTTTTTTAAGAAGCACTAAGCTATGACAAGACATTCCTAAAAGAAATATCTGCATCATCCAATTTAGGAAACACCATGGAGATGACAATGCAAATTAGCATTGAGACAAAAGAGAAATATTCTTTTAAAAGCCCTGTGGTTTAGTGTAGCCCCCCCCAAAAAAAAATTAAATTAAATTAGGCACAAAAAAAGTTAAGGAACTCTCCACAGACACTTCTGTTACAGTTATCTACAGCCAATATTTTCGTTGCTTACCACTTCTTAGCACCTTACCTAGCATCCTAACAACTTTGATTTTAGCATTTGATTTTTCTGTACACGCACATATATATTTATATATACACTCAAAAATTAACCATGATTTTAAAAAAACAACCAAAAAACCTTATATACAAAATACCAGCATTCCTATAAATAAACAGTTGGGAGAAAAGGCACTTGGCAAGAGGAAAAAAGTCTACAGTAAAATTTCAAAAAAACAACAACCCACACATTTTGTTCTGATACTTACAATAAAGAATCTCTCTTTTTAAATTTCTATCACAAGAAATGCAGAACACTAATTACTAAGAATAAAACTTGTTAAAATTCTTTTACATATATTTATAAGGTTGAAACGACTCATAATAAAAGCACCATGATTTTAAAGTCTTCGGCGTACTCTGGCTTTTGCCATCTGTCCCGCTGCCGCTGCTTCTCTTTCCAAAATAGTTGCTGCTGCAGTATCGGTATGGTTGGTATAGTGTTTCCTGATGCCAATCTGCCCCAGAGCCCAGGCCGATTCTGTCCTTGCTCTATATGAACCCAATTTCACTGAATAAGTCGGTGTCACAGCAATGCTTGATGGACAGGCCCCCCTCAAGCTGCTGCCGGTAACGCTTGTTATTGCATGATGTGGTTTTTAAAAAAAGGAGCATTCCGCTCTTCCTGAATGCCAGTTATTGGCAAAACGTCGCCTGTATTAAAAAAAAATTATTATAAACCTTTCTTCAAGATGGCTGAAGCATTTTAACCCACATAGGTTTAAACTTAAAAGTTCATAGCGTTATCAATCGGTTACAAAAAAAAGGTAGTGTGGGAAACATGCCTGCGACTGTGTGCAGAAATATTTCTCTTCTCCTGGCACAAGCTAAGGAGTTCCCAGAGTCATTTTACCTTTTGAATATTCACACCTCTGTGAGCAGCATGCCCTTCAGGGGGATGTCAGCATACTCCCGCTCTTGTCGAACTTCTTGCCCTTGGATAATGCTGCAACTTGTTTGAGTAACTCCCGGTTCTTTGCCTGGAAGAAAGCAAACACCCAATTCCTTTAGCGCTTCATAACCCTTTGGTATCTCTTTGCTTAAACCCAAAACCTTTTTTTTTGCTTCAGTTCTCCCAGTATGAAGACGGCCTCTTCCTTTTTTGTACCACTGTCATGAAGACACCAGAAAACCCAGCTTGAGCTTCCCACTGCATGCACAAGTAGGAATATTCTAACAACAGGTAGCAGACGAGGAAGAATTGGTTTTTATGTGCTGACTTTCTCTACCACTTAAGGAAGAATCAAACGTCTTCCCTTCCCCTCCCCACAACCCCTGTGAGGCAGGTGCCTGTGTTTTCAGAGATTGTTTTATCTCAAAGTTGAAAACGTGGGGAACAGCAGGGGGAGAGCGAGGCGACCTCTGATGGTCGGAACCGGCATGCATAATCAACACAAAGACCCGGAGTAGTCGGAGGGGTGACCGCGAGGGTAACAGCAAACCATAAAAGGCCAGACACACACTCAGGAACACCACTGGAGTGTGGGCTGAACCACTGGCAGCCACAATGTCTCAGGCAGGCGGTAAGTCCCTGGATTCAAACTGTATCCTATAATTATAGTCTATTTAATTTATTCCACAGATCCACGTTTCATTAGGGAAGACAACACTGGGGGAAGGCTTAAGCTTCCTTTCCCTGATCCAAATCAATCCCCCCAGACACGCACCTGGGAGAATGAGTTCCCAAGGAGAACTCTCAGGACACATCTGACAGAAAGTCCTCGTGGTGAGCCCAGACACGACAGAAGGAATATGTCATGTGCAGTCAGGCCCTCCCAAGGGTTTGAACTCACAGGCTGCTTTACCTGAAGCTGTTCCACAGTTTCCTTGTGAGCTCTCTCCATACTGTTCATCTTTGTCCTTAGGTTTGACTCCTGGTACTGAAAATCCGCCTTCAGCTCTGTCAGCTAGGGAAAAAAAGAATTGTTTGGGATCTTTAACATATTGCTTCCACGCGTGTTGATAAAGTAAGTTTTTTGGCCTCCTTGGGGAAAACAGTGGAAAATTAAATCCACTTTTCCATTAGTTTGAAAATTAGCAGAGGAAATATGTATAGAAAACATTTTTATTTGCCTGGGCAAAATAGTCTGAGTCTCTGTTTACAACATGATACTCTACTTCAGAATTTCATCTTATGTTTTCTGGGGGGAAATGAATTATATGGAAAATTAACAAGTACAGCCATTTATACAGCATGTTCCAAAAACAAGCTAACATGGGACAGTAAGACAGCAATCATCTAAAGTGCATTTTAAAAAAGTAAACCTTGAAGCAATGACAGCTTGAACTACTCTGGATTTTGTGCGCATTTTATGTTCCTTTCTGGTGGCAAGAAGCAAAGCTTCATCATGGGGTTTGGCCAGTCACAGATAAATCAAAATTTCAAACAGCAAAACTGACAAAAACGGGAGTACAAATAAAACACACGCCTTCAAATGCCAGCATTACCCCAAATCTTTGGTTCTTTTCGTGATGCCTTTCGTATCATTATCAAGAGACATTTGCCCCTAAAGACTGTCTGCTCCCACTTGTACCTGCCCCAACCACTGAGATGCACTGGAAGCCCTGTGGCATATCTTGGATGAGGGGATGATGGGCCACGAGTGGGGGATTTTGATTGTGGCACCTCACTGGCAGAATACCCTCCTTGCTAATTTCTTTGCATTTGAAGGAAGGGGAGATTGGGGGTAGGTGTGGTTTGAATTTCACCGCTTTTTATTCTCTGCAAACTCTGCTGCTCGACATTTTAAAGTTATTTATGTTTCACTGCTGTTTGTTGTTTATATGGCTTTAGGTTATGTTTATGAGAGCTGTAACTATGATACAAACTGCCTCGAGAGCCCTGTGCACCTCCCAGAGAAGCAGTATTTGTGCAAATGCAGAAATCGCAAAAACAAACAAACACCAAATGCAAAGTGTTGGTTTTAACAGTGCAGCATGCACGCGTGAGTGTGTCACATGCCCCATCTTCTCACCCTCAACCTGTGCAACAACCACACTGTGTGCCACTCACTGCAAACAAGTCACAGGGTTACAGAGGTGTGTGATGACCGAAGAGCCATGCATTCCTAAATGAATGGGGAGGGCAAAAACAAACAAAAAAACCACCATGTAAAGTGCTGGCAAGACTTAATTCTGCCCTGGTGCTTTTCAGTGCCTTGAGGGTATGGGTGCAATTAGGTTAGTTGAGTGCTTTTAGGTAGGATGGCTGTGCTTTGGGGGCAGTGATTTCCTGTCTCCAAGGCATAATCTCGACGACTGATGCAAACATAGGTCTGGCTTTCTAATTCTATTAGAAATTGATGGTCTGTCTCTGTGGCTGTTGATATACGGTATCATCACGTCTGCAGTGCAGCCCAGTTCTTGAAAGAGATCTCAGATTTATACAAGCAGCTTAAGTACTGTTTGCCCTTTTTTTAGAGCGCATTTTATTGTAACTGAAGTTCAGCCACATTACACACTAAATAGGCTTCTGTGGGCTAATCTGGGAACCTAACTATACCGTTTATTACATGTATCTCTATGGGACAATGAATTCCAGGATCCAGATGTCTGACTTAGACTTCTGCAAAGCAACCCATTCATAACTTGAGACCTTCCTGTATTCCTCTTGAGTGGATTAGCTGGAATACAGTGGGCATTTTGACCATCGAGACTGCCCGTGACAATGTGTATGTGTGTCGGGGTCTCTCTCAGTGGGAGGGGGAAATTGAAGAAAATGCCCTCTCCTTACATTACCAGAAGACAATTCAGGATTAAACCTGTATTAACAAAATCCATTTCTACCAATGGCTCTTTTTAAAAATTAGTTTCGACCCACTGAGACAAACGAACACATACATGCGTTCTTTACCTTTTTATCTTTCTCCAGAATTGTCTGGTCTCTCTGTTGCAAAAGGCGTTTAAGTGACATCACTTCTTCTTTCAGTTGACTTATGAGGACGAAATTGTCAGTCCCCCCACTGTCTGCAGACTGATTTATAGAACTACTGTAAAATAATAGCATTTGTTGTGAGCTGAGGAGGAGGGGGCGGGGAAGCTGTACATATTCCAAACTAACAGTTTCACAAACATCCTTAAGGACTAATGCAAAAAAAGTATGTACCTGACAGAAATGGATGAAACTGGCAAATTAGCTTACTAATGGCACACAATATATACACCTGCAGAAATATAATTAAGTATTAGCTTCAAAGGGTCAAATACTTACTAAATGAAGCAGCTACCTTTTACATAAATCCCAACTGTTTCAGAGGCATCTGTGCTCAGTGTCGCTTGTCTAACAAAATGCATTGGGAACAAAGTGTTCATAAGAACCAGAACAAAGCCACAGATTCAAACCTACGTAACAACTGAACGGCTGTTGCTAAAGGAGCATCCTGCGTTGGGCTGCTTAGTTAACCCCCTCCCTCCCCCAGTTTACAGAAATGCAAGTGCAGATCCATCTTCATCAAAAGACAAATTATAGGACTGAACCATACGGCAAATAAAACAAAAGGGGGGGAATAAAAGGAAGGCATAGCAGGAATTGCACCTGCCAGCAAATCATCATACTCTAAGACAGAATAGGAAATTTTCTAAGAAGAAATAAATAATTCTGAATTTTACCTATCTCCATTAGATGGCTTGGATTCCAATTTGGGCTTTTTCTTTGGAGTTTCATTCTGAATAGCTGCAGAGGATTTATGGCTGGAGAAAACAACACCACCAGACCATTTCATGTGTGTCAATAAACATCTACTTTTACACAAAATGTACAGTACGCCAATAATTTAACTAAGATTCAATTTCAATACCTTTATTGGCATACCATCAGTCGATCAAATAAAACCAACCCTCTAAACATCATTTAAACTAACAAAGATTCAGAGACCCAATTTTTTTTAAAAAAAAAGATTGAACAAAATAACCAATATTCACCTCTGTTTCCACAATCCTTGATCTTGTTCTGGACTCAGACTGCTGATTCTGAAATACGGAGCGCAGAACAGGCTTAACAGTGATAACCCCAACAACTGTTTGTGAATTAAGTTACCACCTACCCTTCTCATGGCAAGTGCTGTCTTTATGCACTATTTGGAATCTGCACTTTATTTCATACATAAACATACAGTTCTTTGTCTAAAAGAGGCCCATGCTTTAAAAATACTCTAGCTGTATCTTCTAACACCAGCATGACAGCAGAGAGAAGAATAATAGGTTTTCATATGGCGACCTTCTCTACCACTTAAGGCAGAATCAAACCGGCTTTACAATCACCTTCCCTTCTCCTCCCCACAACAGACACCCTGTGAGGTAGGTGAGGCTGAGAGAGCTCTTAATAGAACTGTGACTAGCCCAAGGTCGCCCAGCTGGCTTTATGTGAAGGAATGGGGAATTGAACCCTGTTCTCCAGATCAGAGTCCACCGCTCCAAACCACCACTCTTAACCACTACTCCACGCTGGCTCTGAAAGTTAACATTTCTTAAATGTGAATAATACTTTGAACATCTGATGTGACCCAAACATATAAGACACACCCCCACTGTGCATACGCTGTTTCTAGAAGTCGATGAAGTTTGGCTTCAACAGCTTGGACAGCTAGTCCAACACCTTAACCACTACACCATGCCGGCCTGTAGGGTCCTAAACATAAAGCCAGCTGGGTGACCTTGGGCTAGTCAGTTCTCTTAGAGGTCTCTCAGCCCCATCTACCTCACAGGGTGTCTGTTGTGGGGAGGGGAGGGGAAGGTGATTGTAAGCCGGTTTGATTCTTCCTTAAGTGGTAGAGAAAGTTGGCATATAAAAACCCAACTCTTCTTCTACGAGAACAGAGCAGCTCCAATTCTGGGTATTTCACAGCACTTACTTGTGGTGGCTGCCGCTGTGACGATGGTGGTGGTGGTGGTGATGATGGCGGTGGTGGTGTTTCAGATGATGCTGGTCTTTTTCGGAGAGAGCAGCGGAGGAAGAATTGGAGTGCGCCGACCCCAAGCTCTTCCTCTGCTCCTTGGTCTTCTGCAGGACTCTCTTGTAGGACAGAGTGCAGAGCCAACACAGCAGCTTCCCATCAACCTTTTGGGAAATCATTCGCAGCAAGTTATGTTACACGCACTGAGCGCTAAAAAGACACACAACAGCCAGAATAAAATGATCAAACACTGCTGCTGCAACTCGTGCATGTATAAAACAAGTTACAAATATGGCAAAGATTCAGTGGCATGTCAAATTCAACATGGCAGACACTCTGCTGAAAGTGGGGTTACTGACAACTCGTCTTTCTAGAGCCATCTGTTTAGCTAGACTGAATGCTAACCCTTCTATGGTTTTGCAAGGCAGAATTTTGAACATACCATACCCAGAAAGGACCTGTCCTTTCTCTTCTGGCTCTATTGATTCATTAGCTCATGCCTTTTTGGAATGCCACTTTTATGAGGAGCTTAGATCCCATTATATCGCTCCCCTTTTAATATATAAATCCAATGCCTCTGAGTCTGACATAATGCCTTTTTTATTAAGTGTCAGGGATCCCAAGGCTACATTGTCAGTGGCAAGATTTATTTCAGTCCTCATATCCCTCAAACATTAGATTTAAAATTACGCTGCTCAAGATCAATGGATCAAGAAGCTTCTAAGGGATAAAGGAAAGTTGGGTTACGAAGTACTATCTGACTTTAACATACAGAAGCTATGATTATACTGGTGGCTCTGTCACCTCATGTTCAAGATGCGCTACTGGTCTGGCCAACACTTCACCTATAATTTTGTTCAACCTATTTCACTTATAGATGCTTGCCTCATGCTATTTTGCAACATGACAACGACTGTAGCAACACAAGGGAATAGGGGAACCAAAAAGCTCTTGGCTGGAGTAAGTGAAATAACATAGGGAGTTTTGTTTTCACGTGACATGTTTGTTACTTTGCAAAGGTGACAAGGTGGGCCTGAAACGTTGTTAGCTTGCCACCTAAGAAATTCTCAAGAATTCTGTGGTGGTTTGACATGGACTAGCCGTGAGCGAGCCATAATCGGACATCTTAATTATTGGGATTTACCAAAGTTAATTTACTTACATTTTATGTCAAAGCTTGTTGAAGGCATTTAATTAGAAAGTAACTTGGAAAGGCTAGTTGGCTTAAGTATCATACCAAAGTACTTTTACTACTTGAAAGTTTCCTCTTTGTGTTTTACTCTGTTCTCCTTGTCTTTTAAAAAGTATCATATCAAATCTGGATCTGTATAGACAGGCTCTGGATCTAAATGCATGCATGTGTGAATGACCACACGAGCACCTCCCTGTTTCTTGGATAACATAAACAATTGTTATCCCTCAAAATCAAGTGCGTAGCTTCGACTCCATCCACATAGACCCCATTCCAATGTTACATCCACATTGATGTAAGACAGAATCTATTCCTCATATGTATAGCCTACACAGTTTCAAGTATGTTTAAATAGTGTGGGGGTTAGTGATGTTAGGCCCCAAGGCTACATTGTCAGTGGCAAGATTTGTTTCAGTCCTTATATCCCTCCAACACTAGATATATGCTGCTCAAGATCAGTTGATCAAGGTGTTTCTAAGGGATAAAAGGAAAGGAAAGTGATGTCAGGACACTGGCTGGCATCCCTAGAAGCTTTCTGGGTGGGGCCCAGGCCAGAAATGATATCTAGTGATGTGTGATGTCACATCCACCCAAAAACCCAGCTGTCACATATGTGCGTCAGGTGACGCTTCAGCCATCCCCGAAATCCTGTTTCAGTTTCTGTCCTGGGCCTTCCCGTCAGAAGCGGGAAAATTGTCTCCACAGCACAGGGGCATCATTATTCTGATTTAAAGGAAGCCAAGAAAAATTTAAATTAATAACTCATAAATGCTCTACTTTATACAGTTCTAACAGCCCAAAATATACCTTTCTTCTTCCCTCTTCTTTGCGATCAAAAGCACACTGCTGCTTGCACTGTTCGCATGTCTGAGGTGGTCCGTATTTCTTTTCAGAGTTTGTGCAACGCTGACATTTTGTGCCAATAAAAGCTGCAATGATATTACAGTACTGACAGGGTTTCGGCTGCAGGGAGAAGAGAACAAATAAAAAATGGTACTTTGTTGTTTTAAATCAGGGGTGGGGAACCTCAGACACAGGGGCCATATGCAGCCCCCAAGGACATTTTTTGTGGCCCTCGGGAACTCCGGGGCCCTGCTGCAGAGGTGGGGCGCAGGGCGGCCCTCCCAGAGGGTGTTTCTGGCGCCACGACTTACAGCGGCGCTGCAGCGCCCTTTGGACCTCCTCTCGCTGACTGTCGGCTGTTGAGCAGTGAGAGGGAGGGGGAAAGAGGCTGGCGGCTCCCGGCGGCAGAACATGCATGCAGGAGCCGATCGGGCTTCGGGGGGGCCTGTTTGTGGACTCTGGGGAGGAGAGGGCATGGAGACTGGGGCCTGGTCGCGCGGGGCTCTGTGCGCCGCCGTGTGTGTGTGGGCAGGGGAGGCTGGGGCCCAGTTGCGTGGGGCCAGCGGGTGTGTGTGTGGGGGAAGGCTTTTCTCTCTTTTCTTCCTCTTTTTCTGTCACTCTTTCTCCTTTCTCTCCCAATCTTTCTCCCTCTTTTTTGTCTTTGTCTCCCTCCGTCCTTTTCTTTCTTTCTCCCTCTCTCTCCATTTCTTTCTCCCTCCCTCCCTCTTTCTCTGTTTTCCTTCCTCCCTTGCTGATCGACTGTGGGCTGCGTCCCCCTGGCACCTTGTTTGCTCGGGCCCGCTGCTGGCTGCCCTTCCGCCTGGGAGGGGGGAGGGGGGGCACCCTGCAGGCCTTCTCTGTGTGGCCTCCCCTGGGGTTGCCAACCTCCAGGTGGTGGCTGGAGACCTGGCAACCCTAGCCTCCCCCCCCCACCGGGAGATCTACACCTGGTATGGCCCCTGAATGATGTCATAAATGTGCAAATGGCCCTTGGCAGGAAAAAGGTTCCCCACCCGTTTTAAATTGTCAGTATGGTAAATGACGATGACCTAGAACTGGAGGGGGTGGGGAAGTAAAACTATTTATTCTAAGCAATCTCCAAAAAATGTTCAGAAAAACATATTTGCACGTTAAAACGATGTTACACTTTCTAACTAGAAGAAATCACTGCATTACTTTTTAAAAATGTAAACATGAACATTATTAATCTGTACACACATTGGTGCAGAATTCTACACATAGCTATAGGTTTAGCAACAATGTAACAAGGATTACAGCCAGTGACGTATAGTACTTAGACCAGCGGTTCCCAAACTGTTTGAGTGAGGAGATAAATTCGTCATGGAGTATTTTACTTTCCAATCTCTTCACGGAGCACTAGGAGATGTCTCACAGAGCACCAAGTGCTCCGCGGAGCACAATATGGGAACCTCTGGCTTAGACTGTCAGACCAGAATTTGGGAGATTCCAGGTTCAAATTCCCTCTGCCGTGGAAGCTTGAAGGGTGACTTTGGGCCTCTCCGTTTTTCTCTGACTAAGGGTTGTTTTGATGATAAAATGGAGCGAATGATATAAGCCGCTTTGGATCCCCAGAGGGGAGAAAAGCAGGGTATAAATAAAGTATATTTAAAAAAAGATACAGATACCAACTCACCGTTCCAAACTGTTTCACATTTTGGGCACACTTCTTACATATTGTGTTAGTTTTGCTGAAAAAGAGTGGGGAAAGTGCAGGTTAGGTTAAACTGTATAATGTATTGGGAAAATTTTTAAGAATGTTAACTGTTATGAAATTTTCTCTTTTGTTCTGAAAGTACAGATATTTTGCAAATAAAGACAACCTCTCAGCTACTTCATTATAAGCATTTTACAATTCACTAAAAAAAACAAAACGAAAAAAGCATGCAAAACAGATAAACCAATTTGTGAATAAAAATGAGCTCTAGTAACCTTCCAGATGGGTATTGCAGGAGGAACAGATTTCTATCCCCCACCCCAAACCCAATAAGAATCAATCTAATTTACTTGATTATAGCCCTGCAATGGATGTATTCCTCCAAGAATTAATGTTTTGAGATCAAAAAATTAGGGAAAGATCTGACTGGCCATTCCAATAGGCTCAGAATTTTAAAGCCAACAGTCAGACATTAACTAGTGACATTCCTGAAAGACCCTAAAATATTTTGTTCAGTGGGTGATCTGGAAAATTAAAATTGAAGATAAAAACCTGCTATTTGCACTCATGTAGATGTAGCCTTGATAAAGGTAGAAAATGAAAAATTATTCAGGGGAAAAAATCGAATGCATCAAAGGGAAGAAATGGGATGAAAGGCAGTAACTGTTGGGGCAAATGTACACTCCACTGCAGTTAAGAGATGCTGAACAGACCATGGGGCCATCCTCTCCTGTCCCCAGTGCTTCCTATCTTAGAGGCAATTCTAGCCTCCAACCATAACAGTGGTCACACACTGCCAGCATGGACATTAAACGTCTGCTTAAAGGCACAGGGATTCAACCGAGAATAATAATACAGAAGGAAATGAGCTGGAACTCTAACCCAGAGGTGCCAAACTCAATTGTCACAAGGGCCGGATATGACATAAACGTTACTTGGTTGGGCTGGGCCATGCCTCGCCAACCCAGATCGAGAGTGGGGGTGGTGGCGGCTGCCTCATGAGCTGCCTAAGAGCTCTCAAGGGGCCAGATTCGGCCCATGGGCCTTATGTTTAACACCCTTGCTCTACCCTATCACGAGATAACTTTGAGTGCCATCCTAAACAAAGCCACAGTCCTGAGCCCAGTGACTTCACTGAACTTAAACAGGTGTGACTCCAGTTAAGTTTGGAAGCATTTGAGTCCCCAATGGGATCAGACTACAACGGAAGCAACTTCAATTCTAGACTCATCTCATTATCAGACTCATGTTAAAAACATTAACGAATGAAGTGGCTCAAGAAGAACTGCTGAGGGGCAGAGTGGAGAGAACTGATGAGTGGGGCACTCACCTCCTCACTTATAAGGCTGAACAATAACTTTCGGCCTTCGGTTCTAAGGGAAATTTCATTAGAATCTAATATACTCTGTATGGATGAATGCACCTTTAAGAGGCCAACAATAATAGAGTTTTTGCATGCAAGTGTGAATTAACAAGGCAAGGACGTACCTCTCTTGTTGAAACTCTGAGCGACAGTAGGTGCATTTTACCATGGGATGGGCAATGCGACATTCCTAAAAAGGAGGGGGAAAAACAAAGAGTAAGTCAGAACTGTTTACTAATGCAAAATTATTGATACTCCAAGCTCACCTCATTTCACCTTTTTAAAATTATACTGGAAACCATTAAAATTGGTTAGTCAAAGCATTTGTCAAAAAATAGTTGGCATAACTATTTGCTGACCAATGCTTTGGCTAACCAATCTTAACAGTTTCTAAAAAGAACTATTTGCTCTCACTTTCTGAATCTGTCAAATCTAAGAAGTCTTAACAAATAGGAGGATACGTGCCTCCCTCTTGCAAGGAATCAACTTTAAGGACCATGATGCAACATGAAAATGTTCTTTGTGGAAACTCTGCAATCTTCCATTCCCCCTAATCATAGCTGTTACAAGCCATTTTGTCTTTTCTACGTGCCTGAAATTTTGGTTTCACTTCTCATCCCCAGGGCAAAAAACATGCTCTGTCAGATTATTATACAATTTAACACATCTTTTGTGTAACACATCTTAAATGGTGGAGATGTAATCACTACTTGAACAGAATTTACAACAACGGACACTCTACAGGATAGTAAGGATACAGCACGTGTATGATGGACCAATTAATATATTAGTGCCGATGTATACACAATCTGAAGTGCACCAATGAAATCATCCCTCCTGGAAGTCACTGGTAACAAGTAACTATTATCTTATGGAAAAGCTGAGAGATGGGGAAGCACACATGTGTGAAGTCACCACATTCCACTAACAATGGGTGGGCAACCACTGTGCTATTAAGTCTTCAAGCTGTTTGTAAACAGCTTTCCTGCCTTTAATTCACATAAGAAGGGGAAATGATACCCAGCTTCTGTTTGTTCAACTGAACTATATGTTTAGTCTACAAATTCAACTTTGTTTGGTGGTTACCCGCTAGGCAGAAATAATATGAACACAGCACACGTGAATGACAACCTTCAGTTTTAAAACAAGAAATGTCAGTTACCTAAAACAATTCCCCATGCAATCAGCATGTGGCAAATCACATGGATAACGTAATGTGTGATTCTGTTCTTAGTGGGAGACAAGCTCAAAACCAAAGAAATCAGTTTTGCCAAGAGTTTTCACTTCTCCAGCGCCTGTTCTCTAGAACACTATGACCCCTATCTGTACCCGATTAAGTTGGCTGCTGTTTACAAAAGTCACAAACCAAAAACAGATAGGCGTTTCTTAGTCTTGTTGATACTGTAGCCTCCTACACCAAACTCTGAAAGTTTTTCCCCCAATAGAAGAATCAACCACCTACAGTAAATCTAGCAAACAGCATTTACAGCAGTGTAGCCAAGGCAAACTGTGACAAAAAGAACCTGAATGACACACCTTGGGTTTTTGTTTTGTGTATGCGTGTTCCCCAAACATACATTTAAAAAGATAAAGTGGGAATAAATATGTGGGATAACAGCACACCCAATAAGAGGACGTCACCCCCCCAAAAAAATTCTGTGTTGCATTCTCCTCCTACTGCATAAAACCAAAGCTGATACATGCTATAATGTGACTTTGCCTGATCCTGAATCCCTGACACTGGAGGTTGAGAGAGAAAATGCTATGCAATGGGGAGGGGCTGTGGCTCAGTGGTAGAGCATCTACTTGGCAGGCAGAAGGGCCCCAGGTTCAATCCCTGGCATCTCCAGTTAAAGAGACTAGGCAAGTAGGTGATGTGAAAGACCTCTGCCCGAGACCCTGGAGAGCTGCTGCCGGTCTGAGTAGACAATACTGACTTTGATGGACCAAGGGTCTGATTCAGTGTAAGGCAGCTTGTGTCTTACCCTGTCCCTTTAATAGAAGGTTAATATGTGGAAATAAGCAGCTGAAGCCTTGCATGTAGGTAAATAACATCCCATGAAACCACTATTAAAGGGGCAGGGGAGTATCCCCCTCCCAACAGTTAGCAACCCACCTGTAGAATAATTTTGTGTTATTATTCGCGTGAGGCTGTGCGCGCACACACACAAACCCTTGCAACGGAGCACACATTTAAGCAGACTTTTTTTTTTTAAATAGAGTGAAGACCAACTCAGGAAGCAAGCCTAATCAGGTTTACTCAGAAGTAATCCCCATTCTATTCAGTGGGGCTTACTCACAGGGAAGTGCTGTTTTTGATGGGCCAAGGGGTCTGATTCAGTATAAGGCAGCTTCATGTAACACTACGGAGAAGAGCCACGGACCCTATATATTGGAGCGGGCGGGGGTGGGAAAGAGAAAAGAAACATAAATGATACTGGATGGGCAGCTCTGGCGGGAGGCCCATACAGGAAATGCTGTGAGCTCTCATTCAGGCTGCGTTTTCTCCGTAAGGTAGCGCTGCACTGAATAACGTGGAGATAATTCACAGTGGGTAGCCGTGTTATTCTGTCTGCAGTAGTAGAAAAGGGCAAGAGTCCAGTAGCACCTTAAAGACTAACAAAAATATTTTCTGGCAGGGTGTAAGCTTTCGTGAGCTGCTGGCTCATGAAAGCTCATACCCTACCAGAAAATATTTTTGTTAGTCTTTAAGGTGCTACTGGACTCTCGCCCTTTTCTACTACTGAATAACGTGGGGAAAGTCGCGAAGCTGCCTTATACTGAATCGGACCCTCAGCCCTTCAAAGTCAGTCTTGTCTGCTCAAACTGGCAGCGGCTCTCCAGGGTCTCAGGCTGAGGTCTTTCCCATCACCTACTTGCCTAGTCCCTTTAACTGGAGATGCCGGGGATTGAACCTGGGACCTTCTGCATGCAAAGCAGATGTTCTACCTCTCAGCCACAGCCCCTCCCAAAAACACATGGAGCTGCCTTATACTGCATCAGACCCTCGGTCCATCCAAGTAAGTCTTGTCTGCTCAGAGACCGGCAGCAGCTCTCCAGGGTCTCAGGCAGGGGTCTACTTGCCTAGTCCTTGTAACTGGAGATGCCAGGGATTGAGCCTGGGACCTTCTGCATGCCAAGCAGAGGCTCTACCACTGAGCCACGGCCCCTCCCAAATTAGAGTCCCCCAAACAATGAACACATGAAGCTGCCTTATACTGAATAAGACCCTCGGCCCGTCAAAGTCAGTATTGTCTGCTCAGCCTGGCAGCGGCTCTCGGGCAGAGGTTCCTGCAACCATCTGGGTTCGCCACCCTGCCCTTTTTATTCACAGTGGGTAGCCGTGTTAGTCTGTCTGCAGTAGTAGAAAAGGGCAAGAGTCCAGTAGCACCTTAAAGACTAACAAAAATATTTTCTGGTAGGGTGTGAGCTTTCGTGAGCCACCGCTCACTTCTTCAGATACCAGTAGTAGAAAAGGGCAAGAGCCCAGCAGCCCCTTAAAGACTAACAAGAACATTTTCTGGTAGGGTATGACACAGCTCACTTCTTCAGATACCACTTCTCTGAATATCTGAAGAAGTATTCAGAGAAATATTCTCTGAATATCTGAAGTAGTGAGCTGTGGCTCCCGAAAGCTCATAACCCTACCAGAAAACATTCTTGTTAGTCTTTAAGGTGCTGCTGGGCTCTTGCCCTTTTCTATTACTGGTATCTGAAGAAGTGAGCTGTGGCTCACGAAAGCTCACACCCTACCAGAAAACATTCTTGTTCGTCTTTAAGGTGCTGCTGGGCTCTTTTCTGCTACTGCCCTTTTTATGTAAACTTTCTCGGCAGCCCCGCTTTCCTGGCTGCGGCGCAGCCCGCCCTCCCAACGCCCCTCTCTCCCGTCTCCTCCGCCGCCGCCGCCGCATACCCTCTCGGGCCCCCCTGCCGCCGCCCCCCTCCTCCTCCTCCTCCGCCCCCCCGCCGGCCTCGGGGAGCGGCACCTTGCAGAGCTGCTGTCCTTGGGAGAGCTCCTCGAAAGGGCAGCGCTGGTTGCACTTGGTGCAGGCGTAGAGGGCCGGGGCCGCGCCGGCTCCCGGGCCGGCAACCGCCGCCGCCGCTCCGGAGGCCCCGGATGTCGCCGCCATCCGTCCTCCCCCTCAGCAGCCAACGGCCCGAGCCCGGCCGGCCGAGGACCGACCCGCCCCGAGAGGAGCGGGGGGCGCGCGGCTGGGAGGCGGGCAGGCCCTTCCCCGCCTCGGGCGGTGGGGGCTCCTTCTCCGCCGCCGCCGCCGCCTCTTCTGTCCTCCTCACGGCTTAGGCCCCGGCTCCTCCTCGGGCTCGCGTCGCGGCCTTCCCCTTCTCTCTCTCTCCCCCCCTTCCTTCTCCTCACACAAACATAGAGAACCGACGCAGCGCCCGCCTCGCCGCCTCGGCCAATCGGAGCCGCGCGGCAAGGCTGCCTTCAAACCTCGCCCCGACCAATCGCGGGTTCCCCCCCTCCGCGAGCGAGCGACGGGCCAATGGGAAACCAACCTCGGGTCTTCTCGCTCCGCCCCCGCCTCCTCTCATTGGCCCCGGGCCGAGCCCCGGTCCTTTTCGTATTCTTCGTCCCGCCCTCCGCTTCCGTCACTTTTTTTTTTCGTTCCGCGCCTGCGCGGAAGGGAAAGCCCGATCCCCTCCGTCCGGCTCCCCCCTCCGCGCGCGCACAAAAAGCGAGAGCGACAAAGCCAATCACGCCGTAGCTTGGTTTAGTCTTGATTCGCCAGCTCGAAGGGGATGGGGAAATAAAAAGCCAAATCCGGGACAACGGACGCCCATCTCGCATTCTCATTGGCCCTTGAGCGCGTCAATCATGCGCTTTACTGTGACGTATAGTTACCTTGAAAGGCAGAAGGGAGGAGCGTTGGTGCCCGGTTGGTCAGTTGCTATGTCACTCTCAGGGCTGCCCTATCGGTGCAACGGCGGCGTTTGTGGAACAGCTGAAGGCGTAGGGAGGCGGGGGGGGGGAAGGCAGAAGCAGCCGCTCCTTGGGCGGCTGTGTTCTTAAAGGGACAGGCACCTTTTGGGGCTGCTTTCCTACGACATGGCGGTGGCTGGGGATCCGGAGCCGGCGGTGAGTGAGAGGAAGGCGCGGGGAAGCTCTTCTCACTCTCTTGGTTGTCTTCTCTCGGCGTGAGCCCTGCGCAGTGGTGAACGGGAAAGCACTCTGCACATGCTCGGAGGCACGCCTTTTCAGGATGATTTCATAACAAGCGCCTGCGTTTCATCTTGTCCTTCCTCGCAGGGTTGTTGTGGATACAAAATGGGGGGGGGGAGAACCTCCCTCCGTCGGAACAACAACCCTGTGAGGTTGGTTTTAAGATGAGAGATGGAGGGACTGGGTTAAATGAACGGTGTAGGAGGGGGGGTTGTCTTTAACAACAGCTTGTCCAGAGTTTTGGGGGGTGGGTTGTCACCGGTACGCTGATGACACCCAACTTTATCTGTTGATGGAGGCCATAAGAACCTAAGAAAGGCCCTGCTGGATCAGACCCAGGCCCATCAAGTCTAGCAGTCTGTTCACACAGTGGCCAACCAGGTGCCTCTAGTAGCCATGAATAGCCCTCTCCTCCATGAACATGTCCACTCCCCTCTTAAAGCCTTCCAAGTTGGCAGCCATCACCGCATCCTGGGGCAGGGAGTTCCACAATTTAATTCCACCCTCTTGAACATAAGAAAGGCCCTGCTGGATCAGACCAAGGCCCATCAAGTCCAGCAGTCTTTTCTCACAGTGGCCAACCAGGGGCCTCTAGGAAGCCCCCAAACAAGACGACTGCTGCGTTCCACAGCACCTAATATAATAGGCATGCTCCTCTGATCCTGGAGAGAATAGGGATGCAACATGACTAGTATCCATTTTTACTAGTAGCCATGAATAGCCCTCTCCTCCATGAACATGTCCACTCCTCTCGTAAAGCCTTTCAAGTTGGCAGCCATCACCGCATCCTGGGGCAGGGAGTTCCACAATTTAATTCCACCCTCTTGAACATAAGAAAGGCCATACTGGATCAGACCAAGGCCCATCAAGTCCAGCAGTCTGTTCACACAGCGGCCAACCAGGTGCCTCTAGGCCAGGGGTCGGCAAACTCATTAGTCAAAAGAGCCAAATATCAACAGTACAACGATTGAGATTTCTTTTGAGAGCCAAATTTCTTAAACTATATAGGTAGGTACACTGTTTATTAACTTAATAAACTTTAACTAAAGTTTTAAGTCTTAATTAAACTATAGGTACACTGAATAAAACTTAATATCATACTTAATAGTGATCTTATTTATTGATAAAAATTAAGTTGTAAGTCCCTGCCATTTCGGAGAGACCAAGTTTGGAGAGCCGCACTCAACGGGCCAAAGAGCCGCATGCGGCTCGGGAGCCGCAGTTTGCAGACCCCTGCTCTAGGAAGCTCACAGACAAGACGACTGCAGCAGCACCATCCTGCCTGCGTTCCACAGCACCTAATATATAATAGGCACGCTCCTCTGATCCTGGAGAGAATAGGTATGCATCGTGACTAGTAGCCATGAATAGCCCTCTCCTCCATGAACATGCCCACTCCCCTCTTAAAGCCTTCCAAGACGGCAGCCGTCACCACATCCTGGGGCAGGGAGTTCCACCATTTATGCGTTGTGTGAAGAAATACTTTTATCCGTTTTGAATCTCTCACCCTCCAGCTTCAGCAGATGACCCCACGTTCTAGTATTATGAGAGGGAGAAAAGGGCCATCCAGACTCCGCCGGTGCTTGGATACTGTGAATGAATGGTTGAGGCAAAGCCGGCTGAAATGGTATCTGTCAAAGGTGGAGGTCCTGTGGCTCAGCTGGGGCGGTTCTGGGGTGGGGTGACAGCTCTTGACGGCATGCAATTAACACTTGTGCCCCCGATCAGGAGACTGGGTGTGACCCTTGATGCCTCCTTGTCAGTAGAGGCACAGGTCACAACCGTGGTCCCAATGGCTTTCTACCATCTCTGTTGGGCCTGGCAGTTGGTGCCTTACCTCTCCCATCCCCACTTAGCCACGGTGATCCATGTGACTGTCTAATTTAGACCGTCACCTCTAAATTATATTACTGCAACTGGCTCTATGTAGGGCTGCCCTTGAAACTGATCCGAAAACTCCAGCTGGTGTAGAATGCCGCGGCGAGTTTCCTTACAGGGACCCCGCTGCGGACACTTATTAAGCCAGTGCTCTACTATATGTACTGTCTCCAGCTGGAATACCGGATCAGGTTTAAGGTGCTGGTTATGACCTTTAAAGCCTTACACAGTCTGGGACCTTCTATGGGACCGCCTCTCCTGGTCTATGGGACCGCCTCTCCTGGTACGCTCTGCTAAGATCATCAAATACCAATCTGCTGGTGGTCCCCGGCCTGAAGAGTGTCTGGCTGGCCTCAACTAGGGCCAGGGCCTTCTCTTGGAAATGAGACAGGAATCTTGTCTTGAGACAATGCATTCCCCTGAATTGAATACTGATCTGGGATTCCTGTCTCATTACCAATGCTAATTTCTCCATGCCCACTACCCCTCTGCTCATCACTCCTAATCCAATCACGCCTTCTTAATGTCGTTTACTTGCTTTTGAGATTTACATTGCCATTGTGTCTAATTCACTCGTCTCTACTCAAGGATAGATGGACTCACATTCTAGCTGTATCTGAAGAAGTGAGCTGTGGCTCACGAAAGCTCATACCCTGCCAGAAATTTTGTTTGTCTTTAAGGTGCTACTGAACTCTTGCTCTTTTCTGTGAAGTAGATTAGGTTGAGAGTCTGTGAGTGGCCCAGGATCACCCAGCAAGCTCCCCTGGCCATGCGGGAATATGAATATGGGTCTCCCATATCCTAGCCACAAGATTCCTTTTGACCCTTAAGCATGGTTTCTAAGGAATGTGCTTTCAATTCTAGGTTAGAAAAGCACCCTCATTTTACAAAACATTCTACAAAAAAGAAAAGCACCCTCATTTTACAAAACATTCACAGCTCAACTGTGGAACTGTCCTGGCCTTGAGGTCAGGAGAGTGAAACCCTGCACTTTTTATTCTTCTTGTCTCAGACCCAGGTTGCAGTTCCATGTTAAGGTTACCTAGGAGTTACCTGGGGCTTAACGTCCAAGTAAGCATATGTAGGATCAGGCTGTTAGATCCACATCTTTGTTGGGAATCGTTCCCATTGATTTTCTGTAAGAAAAAAACACTATGGCCTCGGACAAAAATTGTTCACAGCGTTCTCGCCTCTTGTTGTTTTCTTTGCAATTTCTCCCTTCTTTCAAGGGCTTATTTTAGTGCTTCTCAAGAACAGAGAGGGCCTAGCGTTTGTAAATCTCGCCAGTCTCTGAGCTAACGGGTCTGTAAGTTTGGAACCACTCAGAATATTCCAAGAGGATAACTCAGTCATGGTGTTGCATAGAAACCCTGACTAAACTCTGCGACTGAGTCTCCTTCTCAAGTGATAAATGCTTTGCTTGACTGGCACATATGCAGCAAGCCACAAACGATTTATAAATAAATTTATTTAATACAGTACAAGACCAATAAAAATAGAATCAATATAATAATTAAAACTTCCTGTATATCAATTAACTCTTTTCCTTGCCTTATAGGCTATCCATCCAAATTTGGCGACTTTGAAAGTGATTTCTTGATTCTTATCTGCTAGCATAACTGAGAGAAGAGTCCTTCTATTTTTACCGGGATGGCGGGAAATTATGGGGGTAATCAGAGTTTCCCTAATGTGACTGTAGATCTTACAATCAAAAAAGATGCCCTCTAGGGACTCGATCTTCCCATCTCCACATAAGCATACACATTCTTTAGATGGTAAACCTCTATCTACCCTCAAGAATTGCTGAGGGCAGCGTATCATACCTTAATAAGGTGAAAATCCTTCTATGATCAGGGTTAGACTAAGTATGTGTGACTGGCCAAAGGTCACTCAGTGAGCTTCCGTTGCAGAGTGGAGATTCGAACCTGGATCCCCCAGGTCCTAGTCTTACCCGGTAACCACTACACTATGCTGGCTTCCTTGTTTCTTCTGTCAGTCACATGTCCATCAGATAACTTTCTCCTGCTGTTTTGTGTTTTCGTTGGTGCTCCTCAGTTATGTTTGCCCAGCGGTTCCTCCTTTATGTCTTCTTGTTTCTTCATCAACCACTTCTGCGATCCCCCCAGTTAGCAAGTCTTTTTTTTTCTTCCTGTTTACCAGATGCCCGAAAGAAGGGGGACGAAAACACTTCCTGTACCCCCTGCAAAGTAAAAATTTTTTATCTCTCTTTCAGGGCGTTCTTCGTAGAAGTCACAGATCAGCATCATTCACAGACGGGCTTTCAGCGGCCTCATTCACAGAGTACCCCAGGCACAAGCCTTTCATTAACGCTGACTTGCGGCGGTCCCCTGCCAAGCCGGTAATTGCGTATCCGGAGAGTAACAGCAGAGGTAATATTTCCACCCAGAGGAAATGCAGCCTCTAAATTGCGTTGGGAATAGAAGCCAGTTTGTATATCAGCTGGGAAGATTAATAATCCAGAATCAACGTGAGATTGGCAGCTCCTTATTTGGGTCATGTTTTTTTCCCCTCCCTTTATGGAATCTATCAGAAGATCTGGGAAAAAACCATGTATATTGTGGAATTTTAACACAGCAGGTTCAGAAATGTGATTGTGGAGTTCTTTTTTTTAGTGATTTTTTTCACCTTTTTTTCTTTATCTTTGTTTTTTTCTTTCTTGCCCAAATGAGCAAGGTCAAGAAAAATAACTAAAATGCTGAGTCTTCAGGATGGTTTATTGTTAAGTGGTACTCCTTCATAGTCCATTGCTCAGTGGTAGAGCATCTGCTTGGCATGCAAAAGGTCCCAGGTTCAACCCTGGCATCTCCAATTGCATGCTGAGGCAAAGCAGTCATAATATGGAAGAATTTCATGCAAGCTTTGTGGAAATTTGAAAAACTGATCCAAGTTGTTCACAACCTCATATTTTCCTCTTTCACTACTGATGCTTGGTTTGCTCAAATATTTCTTTGGAATGAATATTCTCATGGTTTTGGTACTATATTTTTAAAATTGCCCTGAAATTTATTTTGGAATGTGGGGAGAAGGATCTTATAAATGGCAAAGGGGAGAGCTGCACAAATCCTACTAGCCTTACACAGTCTGGAACCGTCATATCTACGGGACCGCCTCTCCTGGTATGTTCCCCAGAGAAGCTTACGTTCACGTTATACCAACTTGCTGGTGATCCCTGGCCCAAGGAGTATCCGGCTGGCCTCGACCAGGGCCAGGGCTTTTTTGGCCCTGGCCCTTGCCTGGTGGAATAGCCTCCCTAGTGAAATCAGGGCCCTGCAGGACCTTCAGGAGTTCCGCAGGGCCTGCAAGACGGAGCTATTCCGCCGGGCTTATGGTTGAGGCCAGCGACGGTTCTCATTATAATTACTGGCCTCCATAGTCCTTTCCCCCCTTTCTCTGCTGCTAAGTACCACCCCTTCTATACCACCTTAGGGTGTGGTTAGATTAATTTTATTACAAATTTCTATCTCTGGAGTTTTGGCGCCATTGAGGGGCATTATTAGGCTATTTTAAATAGTATTTTAAACTATTTTAATGGGTAATTGTTTTATTGTGTTTTTAGACTGTAAGCC
This sequence comes from Euleptes europaea, assembly GCF_029931775.1. Taxonomy (NCBI): domain Eukaryota; kingdom Metazoa; phylum Chordata; class Lepidosauria; order Squamata; family Sphaerodactylidae; genus Euleptes; species Euleptes europaea. Next base: position 13,299,530 of record NC_079323.1, read on the forward strand.
GCTCTGAGCTTGACCTTCGGGTTGGGGAGAGCGGGGTAGAAATGTAAATAATAATGATGATGATGATGATGATGATAATAATAATAAATGATAATAGGATTTGGATTTCTGTAGCAGGTTTGCGTACCTGTATTGATGGACCTATCCTCCTTGAATCGATCTAACCACTTTTTGAAGCATCATGCTTTAGAGTTCGAAATCCAGCACCTTGGCTTGAGTACAAAAACAGGGTTGGGAGCTGATGCTGCTCTTTGGAGTTCAGGCATCATGTGCTCATGGCTGAGTTTAGATCTGTAGACTCTACAAAGGTTTCCCAAAACACCTTGTTTGTTGTATGCTCGCTTGAGAGCTTATTGGACAGCTTCCATTTAAAAACAGCTTGAAACATAGGCGAGTTGTTCTGGGGAATCTGGAGTGTCACACTGGGATGGTCTTACCTGAGCAGGTGAGGAACACAGAAGTTGGCTTTAATTGTGGTCTACTTAAGGTGCAGGGGAACGAGAAAGATCTTACTGTCTGGGAATCCTTCGTGCCAAGAGTCCCATGGATGGAAACCTTAAAAATATTGTCATATTTCACATTTTAAAGTGCTTTCACAGTCAGGGCTGTTTTTTTTTTTAAATAAACATATATGTATGTGTGTGTGTATAAATTTTATATATACATATATATATATACATATATGTATATATATATATTCATAGCAAAGAATGGCAGTGGCTCTTGTTGTTTTTTTAGACCATTGACCAGATTTTTATCTCACCCTTCTTCTGAGATGTTCGGGCTGGCATCCTTGGGGTTTTCCCATATTAGCGTCACAACACCCCGTGAGGTTAGACTGAGAATGGCTAAGCCAAAGACAGCCAGCGGACTTTGGATTTGAACATGGGTTCTCCCCTGCCCATCCAAAAACCCTTCACCCTGTCCACTAGATTGGCCTGCCCTTCGGCAGACAGGTTTAATTATATTTGCCTTCTCCCGTTGTTAGCGATATTCTCTGCTCTGAAGAACCTTCAGGAGAAGATACGGCGGCTGGAGCTGGAACGGATTGTAGCCGAGGAGAGTGTGAAAAGCCTGGCTAAGGAAACCTCAGATTACAAGAAGGTGTTGAGTGAACAACTGCTGGAGAAAGAGCATTCGAAGCTGGAGGTGGCCAGGAAAAATGAAGGTATTCCTGCTTCACTCCCTTTGCTCACCCACAATTTTATTTGTTTATTTAGGTCCCCAAAGCATCTTACAACAACCTACTCCCCTCTTCCATTTTATCCTTGCAGCAACAACCCTGTAAGGTAGGGTAGGCTGAGCCAGAGAATGGCTGGCCCACTCACTGTCTTCCTCTATGAATTTGGGCGTGTGCCGCTGAACCGCCTCAGCACTCACAGTAGCGAGTCATAGGGGAAGATCAGTCATGATGGGAAAGCTGGTTTTCGGGGCAACTTGTCCACTGTTGGCTGATCTTCTCTGCTAAGCTTCTGACGAGTCCCCAGATTCTCCGGAACGTAATCTGAAAACATAACTAAATGTAGATAAGGAAAGCTACCAAAGAGAGAGTCAGCATGGTGTAGTGGTTAAGAGTGGTGGTTTGGAGCAGTGGACTCTGATCTGGAGAACCGGGTTTGATTCCCCACTCCTCCACATGAGTGGCGGACGCCAATCTGGTGAACCGGGTTGGTTTCCCCACTCCTACACATAAGGCCAGCTGGGTGACCTTGGGCTAGTCACACTCTCTCAGTCTCGCCTACCTCATATGGGGTCTGTTGTGGGCTGGGGAAGGGAAGGTGATTGTAAGCTGGTTTGATTCTTCCTTAAGTGGTGGAGAAAGTCGGCATATAAAAACCAACCCTTCTTCTTCAAAGTTCTGTCTGGAATCAGCAGCCCCTGTCTAGGTAGCCTTGAGCAGAATTAGAATGCAGAGCATGGTTCCAGAAGCTACCCAGTAACCACAGTACCCAATTGTTCTTACTGCCCGTCAGGCCTGTTCGTGCAGTTGTTGAGGGCAGAGCTTCTTGTCGGGCTTCTCACTTAACGTATCTGCAGTTGCTGAAGGCCGAGCTTGAATATCTGGGCATCGGGAACTACACAGCTTGGTCTTTTTTTGCTGTACGTCCACGTAACAGCCTTTCCGGTTCTTGACGTATTCCTAGCTTCAGTCGGGTGTCCCTCCAAGTCTTCTCTTTTCTTAAGGCACAGGGGAAGGAGAAAGCATGGTGCAGTGATTAAGAGCAGTGGCTTGGAGCGGCGGACGCTAACGTGGTGAACCGGGATGGTTTCCTCGCTCCTCCACGTGAAGCCACTTGGGTGACCTTGGGCTAGTCACAACTCTCTTAGAGCTCTCTCAGCCCCACCTACCTCAGAGGGTGCCTGTTGTGGGGAGGGGAAGGGAGGGTGATTGTAAGCTGGTTTGATTCTCCCTTAAATGGTAGAGAAAACCAACTCTTCTTCTTTTCTGGGCCTTTCCAGATTGGAAAAGTCCATCCCTTGTCCCTAAGCCCTTGGTAAGTGATTGTAATAACCCCAATAGGTCCCACTCCCTGTGTTGGGCCCTGCGGGATCTCACCTGCAGGGAAGACTGAGATGTTCCCCCAGGCCTACGGTTGAGGTTAGCAATGATTTTCCGTCGGAGCTGGCCTCTCATCTCCCCCTCCCTCCGCAGCATGGTTAAGAATGGTGGTTTGGAGCGGTGGACTCTAATCTGGAGAACCGGGTTTGATTCCCCACTCCTACATATGAAGACAGCTGGGTGACCTTGGGCTAGTCACAGCTCTTAGAGCTCTCTCAGCCCACCTACCTCACAGAGTGTCTGTTGTGGGGAGGGGAAGGGAAGGTTATTGTAAGCCGGTTTGATTCTTCCTTAAGTGGTAGAGAAAGTCGGCATATAAAAACCAACTCTCCTCCTCTTTACCATTCAAGTGTGGGGAACCTGGTTGCCCCTTCCTGTGTTGGCTGAGACCCTGTGTCTGCCAATTTTAGCACCATCTGTTTTCTGATTTTGATTATAATTGATTGGGAGCCAGCATGGTGTAGTGCTTAAAAGTAGTGGTTTGGAGTGGTGGACTCTGATCTGGAGAACTGGTTTGATTCCCCACTCCTCCACATGAGCAGCGGAGGCTAATCTGGTGAACTGGATTTGTTTCCCTACTCCTCCACATGAAGCCATCTGGGTGGCCTTGGGCTAGTCACACTCTCTCAGCCCCACCTACCTCACAGGGTGTCTGTTGTGGGGAGGGGAAGGGAAGGTGATTGTAAGCCGGTTTGATTCTTCCTTAAGTGGTGGAGAAAGTCAGCATATAAAAACCAACTCTTCTCCTTCTTTATAGTCTGTGGTAGTGGGAGAGTTTAAAAGGTTATGATCGATGTTGGAGTTACTCAATTGATAGTAAGAAATGATGCAGTAATTTATTTAATTAATTTCTACCTCACAAGGTGTCTGTTGTGGAGAGAGAAAGGGAAGGTGATTGTAATTTGGTTTGATTCTGCCTTAAGCGGTAGAGAAAGTTGGCATATAAAAACCAACTCTTCTTAACTGAGAATTGCTGGTTTTAAAATAATATTGTATGAAATTGAATGGTTTTTTTTTAATGATACATTGCTGATGCAACCCACCCTGAGCCCGGCTTCGGCTGGGATAGAGGGTGGGATATAAATCCAACAAACAAATCAATAAATCTGCAGTATGCCCACTCGCCTCCCTTGGACCCTTTCCATTTATTGGAGGGCGCTTCGCAGTAGCTCACCTCTGGGTGCCGTTGGAAATTCCTGGGGGTGATAACTAGCCTCCTCTCGTTGCTGTACCTCCAGAGTTGGCTGTTCAGCTGGCAGGGGCCGAAACTCGCTGCAGCCTGCTAGAGAAGCAGCTGGAATACATGCGGCGGATGATAGAACGTGCGGAACATGAAAAGACCAGCGTCTTGAGAAAGCAGGTATGCCCGCCTGGTCACAATGTGCCTGCCTTTTTTTATTCTTAACTAGCAACGTTGGTTTTGTGAGCTGTGGCTCACCCTGCCAGAAAATATTTTTGTTAGTCTTTAAGGTGCTACTGGACTCTTGCTCTTTTCTACTGCTGCAGACAGACTAACACGGCTACCCACTGTGAATTTTCTTAGCTCTGCGTGTGTTGGGAATTGTTTGTTTGTGTGTGTGTTTACCCTATTTGATTACTTTTAATAAAACCCTTAAAATGCATAAAAGCCTCCTCATTATTGGGTTGCTCTCCATTGGTTTGCTCACCTAGGGACGGAATTGGTGTAAAAAGATCCCCTCGCCAGCCTCTTGCAGAGCTCTCATCTAGTCTCCAGCTAATTTCCCCTAATAAAAGGAGACCTTCCTTCTCTGTCTGGTGTAACAGGTGGAACTCTCTTCCATTGGAAAAGAGGTTGGCAGTGTCCCTGCCGGCCTTGAAGGCTGGATTGAAAATGTCTGTGTTGCCGAAGGACTTTGGATTGGATTGAATAGGGATGGTGCAGGTTACCTCTTGTGGCTTATTGATTTACTCTGGTGCCACTTTAAAAGATGCGAACTTTTTTGTGAACTCCTATAAGAACACAAGTGTGTGTGTGAGGCTGAGAGTGAGTGAGCTGCCTAAGTTCACCTGTGAGTTCATGGCAGGGGAGATTTGATGCAGGGACCTCCTGATTCACAACTCTTGTGTTTAGACAGCGGAGGGGGGCACCTCTGCTTGGCCTGCAGAAGGTCCCAGGTTCAGTCCCTGGCATCTCCTGTTAAAAGGTCCAGACAATAGGGTGATGTGAAAGAGCTTTGACTGAGACCTTGGCAAGCCGCTGCCGGTCTGAGTGGACAATACTAGCTTTGATGGGCCCTTGGTCCAGTGCGGTGTAAGGCAACTTCATGTGTGCGTTCATGTGTGAAATGCTGTGCTGTATTTTTGGGAGACAGCAGCTAACTACCACTGTTGACTTTTTAATATATATATACTGGGTCTGCTTCTGTGATTTGGCAGGTGAAACATTCTTATTTTATCAACGTGCCCATAAAGAGCTTTGCTGTTCTTTTACCAGGCCACGTTGGAGAGCGAGAGCATCCTTGATCAGTCACACATGAAATCGAAGCTGGAGAGGCTGGATGTGCTCGAGAAGGAATACGCCAGGCTGACTACGATGCAGTCCCTTGCAGAGGTAGGTGAGCCTGACTCCTTGGGCACCAGGGCCTAGGATTTGAATTCATCACCGGGGCTGAGCCCTTCGTAGCTGTTCAGCCTGCCGTCGTCCATGTGTTTGTCAAACACAAGAAAGCTAAACATGGGGAGCTGCTGTGGCTCGGGGTAGAGCATCTGCTTGGCATACAGAAGGTCCCAGGTTCAATCCTTGGCATGTCTAGTTAAAAGGATAGGGTAAGAGGTTATGAGGGTGACCTCTGCCTGAGACCCAAGAGAGCTGCTGCCAGTCAGAGTAGATGATCCGACCTTGATAGACCCAGTGGTCTGGCTCTGTATCTAGCAGCTTCATGTGCTCAACAAGGGAGGCCTAATAGAATTAGGGGAGGGGTGGTAGCTCAGAGGTAGAGCATCTGCTTGGCATGCCGGAGGTCCCAGGTTCAATCCCCGGCATCTCCAGTTAAAGGGAGTAGGCAAGTAGGTGATGAGAAAGACCTCTGCCTGAGACCTGGGGAGCCACTGCCTATCTGAGTAGACAATACTGACTTTGATGGACCAAGGGTCTAATTCAGTATAAGGCAATGTGGTACTCAAGGAACAGAAGGGCAGGGCTGGGAACTGGGACTTGGCATGACTACCCCCCCCCCCCAATGCTGAAGGTGCAATCCTGAGCAGTGTTACGCTGTTCTGTGCCGATTACCAGGATTTTAGGTTTTTTTTAAAGGGAAGTTATACCCTTGAATGGACTTAGGAGGAGAGCCAGTGTGGTGTAGTGGTTAAGAGCGGTGATTAGGAATGGTGGACTCTGATCTGGAGAACCGGGTTTGATTCCCCACTCCTCCACATGAGCGGCGGACTCTGATCTGGTGAACCAGGTTGGTTTCTCCACTGCTACACATGAAGCCAGCAGGGTGACCTGGGGCTAGTCACACTCTCTCTTCTTCCTCCTCCTCTTCTTCTTCCTAATCTGCTTAGGCTCCCACTGCAAACATTTCACTGTTGTGTTCTTATTTTTGCGATAACGGCATGTTGAGGCTTGGCATGTGGGTACTTCCAAAAAGGTTTGTTTTGAGTCACATGCGATTTATTTGAGCAACTAACATTCATACCTGATCAGTTAACTAAGATTAAAGAATCTCTCCACTGAATCGCGTTGGGTCCAGAACTTCTGTATGGGGAAACAAAAATCTCTAGCCCCACACTGCGAGAACCTCGGTCGGCTACCAGGAAGAGGTCCAAGCCCGAAAATGAGGCCAAATCATATTATGCAGGTTAATGCGGAGTCTGCCTTTCACTGTATTTTTATCTCATTATACAACCTTGCATCCCCCCCTGCCCTGTGTTACTTTTGTGAGGCTTCTCTCTTCTGGTTCCCCTAGCAACTGGACACGGAGCAAGTGAATATGCCTTCCTCGTGATGCCAAGGGCCATGGATCTGATAAGCAACAACGCTGTCTCAGTTTAACGTTGGTGTTATGTTGCATTTAATTCCTGCCCTTCCTCCAGGGAGGTCACTTGACTTCACAGCGACTCATTTGGCTTTGCTCAGTTCATATTCGGCTCATATTGCAGAGGGCAAAAGAAGGGAGGGGTGGATAAGGAAGGGGGTACACAAATACATACCTGAAGGGCGTGTCTCCATACATATCCCCATGTGTCTTCTGCAGCCCTCTATGGACACCTTATAGTCACATCCTTACTTCAAGTGGAATTAGGGTTGGAAACCTCCAGTTGGTGGCTGGAGATCTCCTGGGATTACGACTGATCTCCAGGTGACAGAGATCAGTCCCCCTGGAGAAAATGGCCGCTTTGGAAGGTGGACTCTATGGCATTAGACCCCACTGAAGCCCCTGCCCTCCCCAAACCCCACCCTCCTCAGCCTCTGCCCCCCAAATATCCAGGTATTTCGCAACCCGGAGCTGGCATCCCTAGGTGGCATCTACTGGTGGGCATTCCTTCTCTATCATGTCCATCCCCTTGTGGAAGCGGCTCACTGAGGACGTATAAGACTTCCAAGGGGATCGCAGTGTTAGTGCATTGTGTGTGTGTTAAGTGCTGTCAAGTCGCTTCCGACTCATGGCGACCCTATGAATCAATGTCCTCCAAAACAACCTATTGTTAACAGCCTTGCTCAGGTCTTGCAAATTGAGGGCCGTGGCATCCTTTATAGTGTCAATCCATCTCTTGTTGGGTCTTCCTCTTTTCCTGCTGCCCTCAACTTTTCCTAGCATTATTGTCTTTTCCAGTGACTCTTGTCTTCTCATAATGTGACCAAAGGACAATAGACTCAGTTTAGTCATTTTAGCTTCTAGGGTCAGCTGAGGCTTGATTTAGATCTAGATTTGTTTTTTTGGCAGTCCACGGTATCCGTAACGCTCTCCTCCAATACGTAGTAATAGGGAGTACAATGGCATGAATTAACTTGATCTTGTATTGCTGCAAAATAAAACACAAGTTCAGCGACCCCCAAAAGACCAACCCCATTTATTTCCACTTGAACTTTAGTGAGCCACAGCTCACTTCTTCAGGGACATGAAGCAGAGATCATGAGGTACAGGAGTGCCTGTTTTTAGGAGTTGCAATGCAGCCGTTTCATTTGCAAGGGCTTTTATAATGGGGTCTCAGCTGCAGGCATTTCTGGGAAGGGTTTTTTTTTTTTAAATTTTCTGTTGACCTCATTTGTAGCTGCCCTTTCTCACTGACATGCAAGGCAGTCTACAAAATATAAGAACAATTCATTCAGTAAACCATGCAGTAGGACTAGGATTGCAGAACAGGGGGAAAAACTTGCTTAAGGAATGGCACAGGGGCCTCATAGTGCAGAGTGGTAAGCTGCAGTACTGCAGTCAAAAGCTCTGCTCACGACCTGAGTTCGATCCCGACGGAAGTCGGTTTCAGGTAGCCGGCTCAAGTTTGACTCCGCCTTCCATCCTTCCGAGGTCGGTAAAATGAGTAAAGTGTTGACGACTGGGGAAGGTCATGGCAAACCCTTCCTTAAACACAGTCTGCCTAGTAAACGTTGGGATGTGATGTCACCCCATGGGTCAGTAATGACCCGGTACTTGAATGGCGGACAACCTTTACCTTTTTAAGGTTGCAAAGGTAGAAGACAATGCTGTAAAATCAAAGTGGGAAATGCAATAAACGCTGCAATAGATTAAAATGCTTTTCACCTATCGAAGCAATCTCTTGACTTATTCCTTTATATTACAGTTCAGATCCCTTTATAAGAATGCCTTGTGAACATTTCTGTTTAGAACGTTCTGCAACATGATAGAAGCGGGGTGTGTGTGTGTGTAAATGGGGTTTTATCGTATGTTGTTACTCTTGGAATTGTAAGCCATCTTGGGCCACAAGGGAAAGGGGATAGAAATATTTCAGTACATAAATAAACATCCTGTGGTCCCCTTCTCAGATGAACACATGAAGCTGCCGGGCGCTCTCAAGGTCAGTCTTCTCTGCTCTGACTGGCAGCAGCTTTCCAGGGTCTTGGACAGAGGTGTTTTGAGAGTCACCGCGGCGTAGTTGTTAAGAGCGGTGATGTGGAGTGGTGGACTCTGATCTGGAGAACCGGGTTTGATTCTCCACTCCTCCACATGAGCGGCGGAGGTTAATCTGGTGAACTAGATTTGTTTCCCCACTCCTACACATGAAGCCAGCTGGGTGACCTTGGGCAAGTTACAGCTTTCTTAGATCTCTCTCAGCCCCACCTACCTCACAGGGTGTCTGTTGTGGGGAGGGGAAGGGAAGGTGATTGTAAGCTGGTTTGAGTCTTCCTTAAGTGGTAGAGAAAATTGACACATAAAAACCAACTCTTCTTCTTTCAATTGGTCTCTGTATTTTTGCTGTTTCTCAGTTTTGCTTTGTTTCTTCATTCAGAAAAAGATGAAAGAGCTGGAGGAGAAGCTCCGAGAGGAAGAACACTCACGGAAACGGATGCAGGAGAAAGCAGCCGAGGTACGCTTTGTGGATGCGGTGGGGTCTATGTTATTCTGCAGAGGGAGTAACTCCTGGGGAGACGCAGTGGATAACTATCTGTCACGTGGTTATGTCACCTTTCCTTTCAAGAGCTCTGGGTGATGGATGTGGCCCACCTCCTTCTCTTCCATTGTGGCCTCAAAACAACTCTGTGCGGTTGGTTGTGCTGCGTATCGCGCACTTGGCATTCCCACTTGATAAAAATCTGTCACGTTCTTATCCCGCCTGCCCTCTCAGGAGTACGTAGCCTGCCCCAGTTTCAACCGCCCTGAACACTAGATCAGGTGATGGGCCCAAGGTCACCTGGTGAGTGAGTGCAACTTGAACCCACTTCTCTGTAATCAAAGTCCAGCACTCTTTAACAGCTACACCGCACCAAGCCAGTGACTAGTAAGCTACAATTAAATCAGAGAATCCTTCATACTATGCAAAGGTCTGTTCAGATGAGCTGTTGAACAAGATAGGACTTCGCTCCTGATCTGTGGATAGGCTCATGTTGCAGTCACTGACCTGCAAATTCTTCCTTCTTGTGGAAAACGCAGCAGAACACTATGCCCAGTGAGTTTCGGGCCCTGCGGGCCTTAAAACAATTCCGCAGGGCCTGTAAAACTGAGCTGTTCCGCCAGGCATATGGTTGAGGACAGCAACAATTTTCCATCTGGCTTGCCTCCTCTTCTCCTCCTCTTCCTCCTCCTCCTCTGTCTCTGCCAATTCCCGCTCATAGTAAAAACTGTTATTGCTGCTCTGGTTATTAGAATAATAGAGTTGGAAGGGACTACCAGGGTCATCTAGTCCAACCCCCGCACAGTGCAGCAAATTCACAACTACCTCCCCCACTACACCCCCAGTGACCCCTATTCCATGCCCAATGATTGAAACAAACAAAACCCTCCAGGATTCCTGGCGATTATGATATTTGCTGCTTTGATAGAAAGGGCACCTGATTTTACTGTTGTATTTTATGTAATTATGGATTGGTTTTAGATTGTTTTTAAAAAGTGGTGAGCCACTCTGAGCCTGGCTTGGCCAGGAAAGGGCGGCCTAAAAATCAAATCAATCCGTCAAATCAATTTCTGGATGAAAACCCAATCTTGCCTGCATGGTGGACTTCCTCTGCTCCTGCTCTTTTTTTGGTAGATGGTTCTGGATCCCTGGATCTGTACATGTGATCAGCATTGGGCCAGTTTGCCTTTCTAAAGTAAAGGCAGCGCTTGTGTCCTGGTTTTTTATTTTTAAAGGTGTGGATGAAAATCGCTTGTGGCCGAGTGTGTCTAAATTGTTCTCAAAGGAGGCAAGGGCATCATACAGGCTATAAGCAAAACATTTGTTGGGGGGGGAGGATTAGAGTTTGGGATCTCAGGTGTTTATTGAAGATCTGGGAAGAATGCAAATTGGGTGGGGGAGAAGTGGGAATAGGGATACTGGACACCTTTTTTTGCTGCCTGCAGCTTGTCATCGCTGTCCCCCTCCTCTCAGCTGATTTTTACTAGTCATGGTGTATGTTTTTGAGTGGTTGACTGCAGGACAGGTGACTTTTAGTCTCTCCATGGAACCCCATTTTCTTCTCCTCTCTGAACCTGTCTGGGAATAAAAATGCACGGCTGCGATGTAAAACCAGCAAGCTAAGGACCGCTCCTTGGATGGTGCGCCCCCCGCCCCCGTCCCAGCCTGAGATTACTCCTTCCATTCTTTTTAACGAAAGAAACTACTTCTGGGTTTTTCTCCACAGCTGCAGACCGGATTGGAGACCAACAGACAGTTGCTGAAAGCGAAGACCCAGTCGGTGCCGGCGTTGCTACCCTCAAAGCCCAAGAAGACAAAGAAGAAAGCAAAGAAGCTGGTCAAGGTAGAGCGAAGGCGCAGAGACGGGTCAGGCGCTCGGTAGTCTCGATAGCCTTGGTGGGGGTCCAGACCTCTGGGTTGGGGGGCCACCTTTCTGAACAGAGGGCAGAGTCTAACAGGCCCCGCTTCGTCACTCCCGGGGACAGCAGCCTGATTGCTTTGGAAGCCAGATGCTGGACCAGAAGGACAAGGACATTTCTGTCTGCTCCAGCCTCCAAAGGAGCTGCGTCCTGGTGCCGTGTAGCTGAGCGTCAAAGGAGAATGTTCTGCCTGCTGGCTGAGCTTTTCCACCCGCTGGCTGGAAGGGGAGGGGCCGTGGCTCGGTGGCAGGAACACCCGCTCTGCGTGCAGAAGCTCCCAGGCCCAATCCCTGCACCCGTCAGATGAAAGGATCAGGTAGTAGGAGATGTGAAAGACCACTGCCTGAGAGCCTGGAGAGCCGCTGCCAGTCTGAGTAGACAGTACGGACATTGATGGGCCACAGGTCTGTCAAAGGCAGCTTCCTCCGTTCATATGTACATGGTAATGGCCAATAGTCTTTTATGCATGGCTGTTTTCCTTGCAGTCACCCCTCTGATGACTCCGGGACTTTGTTTGGATTATGCATGCCATTTCTGACTGTCAGAGGTCGCCTCGTTCTCCCCCTGCGTTTCCCTGCGTTTTGCCTGCATTTTCAGGGACCTGTTTTATCTCAAATTTGAAAACGCAGGGAAACGCAGGTGGGAGAGCGAGGCGACCTCTGACGTTTGGAAACGGCATGCATAATCCAAACAAAGTCCCGGAGTCATCAGAAGGGTGACCGCAAGGGAAACAGCCATGCGTAAAAGGCCTTTGTTGCCTTGCTGTCCTGAGCTTTTAGGTTGCCGTTCTGTAGTTTTACAGCCCATTCCTGGGGGGGGGGGGGAAACCTCTTAGGAGACGGCCTGACCCCGCCGCCAGCGTAAGTGCATGTAATCCCGAGATTACACACACTTACGGTGGTGGGGAGGGCGGCTCCTCAAGCGCCCAAGTGCCGTGGAGCCGCGTCTCGCTCCTCCTTTGGCATGGCCTCTCCGTGGCGCAGGCCACGGCATACAGTGGCCACGCCGGCGCAGGGGGGTGTTTCGGGGGTGGGCCAGGAGGAGGAGCCGCCAGTTAGGCGACTCCCTATCCCGGTTCAACCCGGTACACCGGCGCCAGGAACGGCAGTGCTGCACCTGCTTTTTAGCAGGTGCAGTCTCGCTTTTCCCTGTGGGGCGAAAGGCCCCAGTTAAACAAAAAAAAGCTGCAAAACGGCTTTTTTTAACGGCATGCGCAATTCGGCTTAGGAAGAGCCGCCGCTGCGCCTCTTCCCCACCAATTCCACACGCCGTCAGCTCAGGAATGGGCTGTTAGATACACAAGTCCGTTTGGAATCCCACTTTTCGGGGGGGGGGGAACCTATTTTAAAATTAAATTAAATCTGGGTCTGATTCAGAAGGATCTGAAGTACATCATACGCAAGCAGGCGTTGCACACACATGTGAGCAAGAAGGACCAGCCGTATCTTCTCTGGGGCAGCGGGGCCTGACTGAGTTTCCTTTTAGTGTTAGAGTTTCTCTTCTCTCCATTAGAGCGATTCTGCAATGATCCACTTCCACTCCCAGCCCCACTACAGGCTGCAGCTGGGCGACGTGCCGTTTGTGGCTGGAAAGGTGAGGGGGGGGTGAATTTTCAAAGATGCGGTGGCTAAATGGGATCCTTGAGGAATGGCTGTGGTACACCCATGAATAGCATAGAATCACAGAGTTGGAAGGGGGCCATAAAGGCCATTTAGTTCAACCCCCTGCTCAATGCAGGATCAGCCTAGAGCATCCCTGACAAGTGCTTGTCCAGCCTCTGCTGAAAGACTGCCAGTGAGGGGGAGCTTGCCACTTCCCTAGGCAGCTGATTCCACCGTCGGACAACTCTTACTGTAAAACCTTTTTCCCTAATATCCAGCCGGTACCTCTCCGCCTGCAATTTAAACCCATTATTGCGAGTTCTATCCTCTGCTGCCGACAGGAGCAGCTCCTTGCCCTCCTCTAGGTGACAGCCCTTTAAATACTTAAAGTCAGCAATCAAGTCCCCCCTCAACCTCCTCTTCTCCAGCGGGTGGTGCTCCCTTTGTGCTGTGCATTTGGGAGCTTCCCAGAGGCACCATATGGACCTTGATGGGATCCCGTTGAGCTGTTCCCTGTGTTCCTTGCTGTTTTGAATGACACGCTATGTCAATTAGTGATTTTTAAAAAAATGCAAAGTGGGGGTAGTGGCCAGGGGGAACAAAGCAAGGAAAGTGCAGGGGAAACTTCCACGATACAAATCATTGTCACTTGGAAGCAGTTCTGCACAGCACACCGCAGATCTCATTTATGTATTACAGCTTTTATGTTCTTTAAGCTGAACGATTGCTGATTGAGCCAGCTTGGTATGGTGGTTAAGAGAGATGAACTCTAATCCGGAGAACCAGGTTCAATTCCCCACTCCTGCACATGAGCGGCAGACTCTAATCTGGTGAACCAGGACCGTTTCCCCACTCCTCCACATGAAGCCAGCTGGGTGACTTTGGGCCGGTCACAGTTCTCTCAGGACCCTCTCAGCCCACGGGGAGGTAGGCAATGGCAAGCCACCTCTGAACGTCTCTTGCCTTTAAAACCCTATGGGGCCTCCATAAGTCGGCTGTGACTTGACGGCAGTTTTCACCACCACCATGCTGAATGCATTGATCTGAAGAAAGGGAAATGAGGTCATGACGATGTGTCCCAGTGCTAAGAGAAGAAGAAAAAGAAGAAGAGTTGGTTTTCATCTGCTGATTTTCTTCACCACTTAAGGGAGGCTCACACAGACTTACAATCTCCCTCCCTTCCCCTCCCCACATCAGACACCCTGTGAGGTAGGTGGGGGTGAGAGAGCTGTGACTAGCCCAAGGTCACCCAGCTGGCTTCATGTGTAGGAGTGGGGAAACAAAACCGGTTCTCCAGATTAGCGTCCGCTGCTCATGTGTAGGAGTGGGGACTCAAACCCAGTTCTCCAGATCAGACTCCACTGCTCCAAACCTTTCCTTTTATTTCAGGCTCATCTGGCCAAAGGTCTTGAGCACAACATGCACAGCCGCTTCCAAACCACTGCTCTTAACCACTACACCACACTGGCTCTTGTGGTTGCCCTAATTTCAGGTGCACCAGACAAAAGGGTACATGGCCATAATTGTCAGGATAAAGGGAAGAGGTGGTAGACATGCGTTAGACCATAAAGACTGCAGGAGGTCCAATCCTACCCATCTCCTGCTGAAAAGTTTCCTAGGAAGGCAGCCCTGGGAAATCCCGACCTGAGACAGCGGAGAGTGGCTGCCAGTCAAAATAGCCAGTCCTGGGAAGGTGAACCAAGGCAGTTTCATAGACCCAGACATCACACCAGTCGAAAAGAGGTTACCTTTGTAGCTTAGTGTTAAATTTCCTCCGTCATCTCTCCCCCCCCCCCCCCGTCGCCTTCATTTCTTTCAGTCCACTAGCCCCAGCCACTCCGTCGGGGCCAACGTTCAGCACGTCCTGCACCTCATGAAGCATCACTCGAAGGCCCTGTGCAACGACCGCGTGGTGAGCGAGGTCCCGTTGAGCAGGCACGCAAACAAAGGCCAGCGGTCCGCCGAGTCGTCCGTCTCCTCCCAGGGGGACCTTTCTGAGGTGCTGCTGACCTTGCAGGACGAACTCGGGCAGATGAGCTTGTGAGTCGGAACTCGGATGCGACACTCCTGCACGTGAATCTCTCCACGCGCGTTTGATGTGGGGCCTGTTGGTTCGTAGGCCGATTTCAATGGGGCACTGAGAAGTAAAAGCACTTTTCTCCTGGGATTTTGCCCTGGCGCAGTGTCTTGTTCATATGGGGCCATTCTCTGTGCAAAGCAGTCGTGCCAGCACAATGGACTGCTTTGCAATGGGTACTCGGCCAGTCTGAATGAGATGCAGGGCAAGGGCATCTCAGGGTACTCAGGAAAGTACCCCGAGAGCAAGTGTGGCGTAGTGGCTGAGAGCGGTGGACTCTAATCTGGAGAACCGGGTTTGATTCCCCACTCTTCCACATTAAGTCTGCTGGGTAACCTTGGGCTAGTCACAGCTCTCTTAGCCTCACCTACTGCCCAAGGTGTCTGTTGTGGGGTGGGGAAGGGAAGGTGATTGTAAGCTGGTTTGACTCTCCTTGAAAGGTAGAGAAAAGCGGGGTATAAAAACCTCCTCCTTCTGGCTCCTCAGCATCACATTTAAATCAAGCTACAATGCTGTGTAAAGGGAAGTTCTGGGATTTCTGATCCTGCCCCCTCCCCGAGTTCTAGAACTTTATCCAAACTGCTCGGGGAGTGGGGGGATTGGATACGGTTGCAGACATTTCAGTTTTTTCAAAATCTTCTGTTCGCTTAGCACCTCACCCCCCGCCCTTTCTTTCCCCTTTAGATTTTAGATCTTTACTTCTGCATCAGTTCTATTTAGATCTTTACTTCTGCATCAGTTCTAGAATCCTACTGAAAAGTGCGACTGACAAACAGCATCCAAGAAAATGCAGGCTGAGACGTTAAGAAGAGTGTCCTTTTCAGTCCAGCCCTGCTGAGCTTTAGGGCAGTAATGGCATTTTTTAGTTGTGTAAATATATAAAAAAACGATGTGCTTCTAAAACTTGCAGCTGCTTTAAAAAAAAGGTTAATCTGTCAGTCCACTGAAGCTTTCGTTAATGAGCAGGCTTCACTGAGCGGTGGATTCTAATGGGATGAACTGGATTTGTTTCCCTGCTCCTACACACGAAGCCAGCTGGGTGACCTTGGACTAGTCACAGCTCTCTCAGCCCCACCTACCTCATGGGGTGTCTGTTGTGGGGAGGGGAAGGGAAGGCGATTGTGAGCCAGTTTGATTCTTCCTTAAGTGGCAGAGAAAGTTGGCATATAAAAACCAACTCTTCTTCTTCGTCTAAGTGGGCCTGTAACTCAATGGCACTTTCCATCACCACTAGGGGTTTCCCTGCCCCCAGCAAAGTCATTCTGAACGTGTATATGAAGGACATTCTTAGTGAGCCAGTCTTCCCATTGCATGCTAGTGATCACCAGCGGCTAGCAAGACTCGTCCAGGATGCTCCAACACTTGTCCTGCGGGAAGACCTGGAGCAGGAACGGGAAGAGTTGGTGAAAAGGATGGAGGCCAAGGCGGAACAAATCTCTAAAATTCAGCGGCATCGGGCCCGGGTGAGCTACGCTTCTGGAGTTTTATTCCCATCTTAATTGCTGTACATGTTTCCCTCTCTCCAAAAGACCGGGGGGAGGTGGGGGGGACCCTGATCTTAGACATTATCTTCAAGATTGTGATTTACTCCCCCCCCTGTATTTCCTTTTAACTCATGATGCCTGGTTTTAGAAAAATTGCATCTCAGATTTTTAACGTGGTTCCCGAGTTTTGTGATGTAACGCGAGAAGAATCTATAAACGCAAGAGGGGAATTTTTCCCAGCCATCCACACAGTAAAGAAAAACGGGTTTCTGTAAATATTGAGACTTGGGTAATTATAACCCAACATGGTCATTAAAATTCTATAGTTGACTTCTCCTGTGGGCGAAAATCCCTCATTCCAGAAAGGGGCACGTTACCAATGTGAGGATACAGAGAAGTCAGCTACCATCTAATATTAACTACACAAAATGTTGCCACCAAAACAGTCCCCGTACCGAGATGCACACACGAACACACATGAAGCTGCCTTCTACTGAATCAGACACTTGGTCCATCAAAGTCAGGATTGCCTACTCAGACCAGCAGCAGCTCTCCGGGGTCTCAGGCAGGCATCTTACACATCACCTACTTGCCTGGACCCTTTAACTGGAGATGCCGGGGATTGAACCTGGGGCCTTCTGCATGCCAAGCAGATGCTCTACCACTGAGCCACAGCCCTCAGGGGTTTACTTAAGTTGCTCAATTGCCCCACTCCACTTTAATTTAGCATTCTGGGCCTTTTGAAGCGTGCTTCCTCATTTTCAGGCCTGTTCTGTGATTCCACATTTGGGTTAGTTGATATGGCTTCATGTGGGGGAGGGTCCCTTTTAGTATGTAGATACCATCATCTTGTATGCGAGTGCCCTGAATTTTGCTGCTTTTATGACTGTCACAGGCCACCCAAGTTACTTTTCGACATTATGATGATGACAATGGCAAAGAAGTCTTGGGAACACGTAGTTCAGTTAGGAGGAAGCAATTCCTGAGAGGACTGGGACACGTGCGGTGGATTTTAGGACTGGGAGGAAAGAGCAGGGGAGAGAGGCTTTCTGAAGCACCAGAAGGCTGTCAGAATGAAACGTGTGCGTCTCTGTTTCCTCTCTAGCTGGAGAAACACAGGCGAGAAGGCAAACCCAAGCGCGGTTGCCCTCAACAGCCGAGCAGAGCCAGCGAAGGGAAAACGGCGCCGGCAAAGGCGAAAGACGTCGGCTCGAAAGCGAAGCCCGGGGAGAAGGGGAAGAAGAGCCTTCTGCTGTTGAGGGAAATGCAAAGTATACAGACCTCCCTTCAGAAAGATGATATCAATTGGGACTACTGAGGTGTCTTGCTTGTGTGGTTTTTCCTCTTCTTTTGGTTCCTCTGTTTTGCACTTTTCTCTCTCTCTCTTTGGCTCCAGCCCAGCTGACTTCCCTGGAAAAAAACAAGGTCAAAGCAGCACTTTGTAAACGGAAAGCCCTGCAATTTCCCACCTGTAGGCCTGATCGCATTACAGCCCTAATCCTGCTGGGACCAGGGGTGGGGGAAACGAGAAGACCCTTTTGTTACTTCAGTACATTTCCAGCCCTTTTACTTTCCCGTCAATTATCCATACTTTCTTTTTTTGTTGCTGGCTGCTGTTGTTTTTTTTTTTTGCCGTGAGGCCTAATCCTTGGCCTGCTTCCCTTTACCTCAGGCAATTCCGTTTAATTGCTCGCTTGGGGCGACTCTCACCTGAGGCTGGAAGCAGACGGTGGCTTGGCCCCCACAGGAGAACTGAAGAGGGTACAACAGAGGTCCTGTTACCTGTGCGGGTGGTGTGTACGCCTATCGTCTTTGTCACCTCTGGTACCCAGTTTGTGTGGGGCTTCAGAGTCACGCACAGTGCCCTGGGTTTTTGGCCACACTGTTTCTTTGCTCAAAAAGTATGTGTTCTGCACAAGTAACAAAGGTTCCCTTGTACATCTTCTGCTCTTTTCAAAGTCTGTCTCCTGCTTCACGTGTCACTTTGCCTTTTTTTTTTGTTTTAATGTGAGGGGGCATTCCACATGCTTTGCCACTTCAACATTCTGGAAAGAGGCGCCAATCTTGAAGCTTACCAGCTCCACAGAGAGGTGCGCACGCTAGCCATCTCTTTGGCCGCATCCCATGGACTTATTAATCTCTGCTTAAGGATGCTTATGCTGTTTGCACAGAGTGAGGAAATCTTCTTCAGCCTTTTGTCCCCATTAATGTCATTTTGGGATGGAAGCTGAATAGCTGTTCGGATGTTTTTGGCTTTGGGTTTTTTCCCCTCATTTTAATCGGTATGCAGAAGAACAGGAGGCTGGCATCTTGTTTTTTTAAAAGATGGTCTGGATCGTGCTGTTTTTAATGCCAGCAGCTTGTTTTTGGCAAGCTCTCATGCGCTGGACGAGGAGATCTGGTGTTTGTGATGGTACTAAAAGATTTTATACATGCGTGCACACACACACACAGATATTATTTATTACATTAATAATGTAAAGGGTTTCCAATGATTGGAATCTGCCAATGACTCAAAATTTGCCTGTGCTCTCTCTGAGGTTTGATTGGAATCCAATAAAGGCAACTTGCTAATTGAGTAAAGTGAAATGGAAAACCTTCTCTGTCTTGGAATGCATCTTTCCAAGAACTACTTGAAATCCCCAAGAATACATCTGTCTAACAAATGTGAAAAAGGGGATTGCAAGAAGGATTTAAACCACTCTGTCAAGTATCATGTTAGCTGTTTATGGCACTGGCAAGAGATGAAACAGTTGTGGCCCCTCCACAGTTCTGTTGTTTGCTTCTCTCCTTAACCTGAAGTGACCTGTATTTTTAGGTGTGATGCTAGGATGGGAGACAAAACAGGGACCTGCCAACCTTTACACCACCGTGGTGGAGTGGTTAAGAGCGGTGGTTTGGAGTGGTGGACTCTGGCCTGGAGAACCAGGTTTGATTCTCCACTCCTCCACGTGAGTGGCAGAGGCTAATCTGGTGAACTGGTTTTGTTTCCCTACTCCTGCACATGAAGCCAGCTGGGTAACCTTGGGCTAGTCACACTCTCTCAGCCTCACCTACCTCACAGGGTGTCTGTTGTGGGGAGGGGAAGGGAAGGTGATTGTAAGCTGGTTTGATTCTTCCTTAAGTGGTGGAGAAAGTCAGCATATAAAAACCAACTCTTCTTCTCCTTCTTTATAGTCTGTGGTAGTGGGAGAGTTTAAAAGGTTATGATCGATGTTGGAATTACTCAGTTGATAGTAAGAAATGATGCAGTAATTTATTTAATTCATTTCTACCTCACGGTTCTTCCCAGTGGGGACCCAAAGCAGCTCACAACAACCTTGTGAGGTAGGGTAGGTATGACTGACCCAAGTCACCCAGTGAGCTTCCATAGCACTAGTGGATTCGAATCTGGGTCACCCAGATACTAGTCTGGTTACACCTTTCACTGGCCCTGTTCTTGTAACTTTAGTGCCAGTCTAATGCTCACATTTAGCAGGTGAAGCTTTTCTTGCCATAGAGAGGTGGTGGAGCAAAGATTGTGGTGCTGGGTTCGAGTGCCGGTCTGCTGTCCGGGGCACAAGATCCTGGCTGGAAAGCAAGCGGGCAGCCTTGCTCTCAAGGCAGGGGAGGAATACAGACAAACTAAAGGGTTTTCCCCCCCTTAAGCATAGTTAACTCTTGTTTTTATTGTTGGACTTATTTAAGCGGAGGCTGTGAAGCTTTTATAGGTAGCAAGCTGATGGATGAAATAAAAAAATCTTGATGGGAATGTAAGATCTGCCAGAAAGGCAGATAAAGGTCCCAGGTCTGATTTGCCTGTAGAATGGGCTCTCCGCTGGTAACTCACTTCCCTCCTGCTTTAGAGGTAATGTCTGAAATAAATTGAAAGCAGTGATGGAGCATAAGGCTATCCATGGCTGATAGTCAAAGTGGATACTAGTCATGATGCCTACCTATTCTCTCCAGGATCAGAGGAGCATGCCGAATATATTAGGTGCTGTGGAGCACAGGCAGGAGAATGCTGCTGCAGTCGTCTTGTATGTGGGCTTCCTGGAGGCACCTAATTGGTCACTGTGTGAACAAGACTGCTGGATTTGATGGACCTTGGTCTGATCCAGCATGGCTTTTCTTATGTTCTTGTGATGAAACAGCCTCTGTTGTCAGAGACTTCCTGGTACAGGGAATGCTTTAGAATCAAGTCTAGAGCGGCTCTCGGGTTCAAACCCCTCCTAAGCCACGAAGCCGGATATTTTAGCTTGAAGGCAATACTGCAGGCTTGTCACGTTATAGGGTTTTGTTTTTTGAGGGGCGATTCCAGATAATGGGACAACAGTAGGTCTACTGAAAGATGCCACAAACCAAGCAACTGGTGTTTGCACTGCTGATGCACCTTGGCAGGTAATAAATACCTGTGATCTGCTGCAGAAGTAGGTGTGATTGTTTGGAATTCAAGGCACCTGAATCAAGGTATCCATTGCAGGGGTGTCGGACCTATTCGTTTGGAGTCAATACCTTGTTTGGAATCAATACCTTGCTGTGTTTAAGAAGAGATGTCTTGGACACAATCTGTTTTGTCATGGGAGCTTCCTGCTATATATGTTAAACCAACTGCTTTATACATTATAAGATAAAGTAATATTTAACAGTTGCTTCCTACAAATTTGCCAGTGGTCAGTTCTCAGCCATTCAGCGTTGGGAGGGGTTCAGGATCCATGCTGAGCAAACATTCCAGCTCAACCAGAATGGGGTTCCCTGTCAGTGCAAACTGTGGATGAAGCCAACATTAAGAATTCCGGATTCTTTAAACAAAAGTGCCGTGAAGGGAATGTTAGTCGTGTGCTGCAAAGCCGCAGATCAACTGGCCAAGAGCAAGTCACTGTCCCTCTGCCTCAGTCTCTCCGTCAACTGAAGCAGAATACCTTTGGAGGGGGGGGAACAGCTAGGATCTGCAAGAAGCGGCTGGTTGCTACGCCGTACAATCATATAATTGTAGAATTGTCTTGTCTGTACCCACAGAAAGTGGCTGGCAGGTAATAGCAGTGCTAGATGCTATGTGTGTGTGTGAAGTGCCGTCAAGTCGCAACCAACTTATGGTGACCCCTTTTGGGGGTTTTCATGGCAAGAGACTAACAGAGGTGGTTTGCCAGTGCCTTCCTCTGCATCGCAACCCTGGTATTCCTTGGTGGTCTCCCATCCAAATATTAACCAGGGGTGACCCTGCTTAGCTTCTGAGATCTGACGAGATCAGGCTAGCCTGGGCCATCCAGATCAGGGAACTAGATGCTATAGCTGAACCCAAGTCATTGTGGACTTGATCTGACCTTTTGATGCGGAGGCCACTGGAAGCTTCCCCGTAAACAGGACACAATAGATCAGGGGTGTCAAACACATGGCCCCTTGAGAGCTCGTATCTGACCTGCACGCCAACCGAGGCAGCCACACACACACCCCATCTGGGCTGGTGAGTCCGCTGTGATCTCATCGGCCGAGGCAACCACCCCCCAGTCCCGAATTGGGATGGCAAGCTCACCAAGGCAGCAACTCCCCCTAAGTCCCGATCTGAGCTAGCGAACCCACTGCGGACTCGCCAGCCAAAGGAGCCACCCCCCTCCAATCTGGGCATTAAATGTTACTGTACATATGTCCCGGCCCAACCAAGTGACACTTATGTCATATCCAGCCCTCATGTAACGAGTTTGATACCCCTGCAATGTATACTTTCATTCGGGTACCCTGAATGCCCATAGGCGTCCTCGCTACAGCCCGTGGTGAGCTCTAAAGGGGAAGAGGGTGCTTGGCTCAGCTTGGGAATCTTCCCTGGTAAGCGGAAGGACCCAGTGTACCCGTGTATCTACCGATTGCATTAAATACAGATTTTGGGAGAAATTGGTGCTAGTCAACAGACCTTGTAAACATGCCGCTGTAAGTTCAGTTACTTTGATAGTCACATTAAAAAATGGCGGAATATCAATTGAAGCAAGAAAAAAGCAGGAGAGAGAAGGTTTTGGTATTCAATTTATCTCTTCTTTGAGATGATACATAGTTAATGACAGAGTTTAAAAACAGCAATATCCCCCCCAAAAGGCATCATTAAAAGCCTCACATAATAAAGGGCAACCACCACCCCCGGATTTGGTCTACAGATGCAATGAAAGCAGAACAAAGTTAACGGAACGGAAACACCCTGCAAGCAGAAAGGTAGCAGAACAGGGCTGGCTCGGACCCTTTCATCATGAAGTGCTAGGTTTTTTTTTTGCAGGAGAACATTTGAAAAAGTCTCTTGACCCCTTCCCTGCTGTCTCACTCTGCAGCAGGGGTAGATCAGGTCTAGGTAAGTGTGGCCCAAGTGGACATTTCATTCTGAACACCGCTACTTCATAGAGAAATAGTTGTGCACTTTGCTCCGAATAATGGAGACCAGATGCTGCAGCTAACAAGACTTAATTCTGTTAAACCTTTATCGAGTACTCCAAAGCCAACTTGCCAACTATGACCTCAGCCTCAATTGCAACAATCTGTGTCCATTCAAAAACTTGAGAAGGTTGTTGACCAATCAGAAAGTGCCCCAGAAAACCGGGAGCCGGTGGCGACTGATGAAGAGTGTAGAAGAATTTTGGAAAACCCAGACTCGATGCAGGAGCAGGGGCCAGTTTCCAGCCTTGCAATCCAATGACCCAAGCAAGCTGTTCATCCCCCCCCCCCCTCCAAGGAGATCAGGGCAATGTACTTGGGATTCCCTCCTAACGCAACCTGTTCCTGCAAGAGGAAGCAGGCGCAGGCAAGAGTGTGTTTGCAGGAAAGAATGTGTGCTTAATCCTTCCTGCTAAAATCTTCTCTGCAAATGCCTCCCCAGCCACCTCCGGCAGGAAGGCTGCGCCGCTCACATTTTTATCCCACCCTTCTTCCAAGGAACTCAGCATGGTTCTCCTTACTGCATTTTTAGTCTCCCAGCAGCCCTGGGACTCACTTAGAGCCAACATGGTGGTGTGATTAAGAGCGGTGGTTTGGAGCGGTGGATTCTGATCTGGAGAGCCGGGTTTGATTCCCCACTCCTCCACATGAGTGGCGGAAGCTAATCTGGTGAACCAGGTTCGTTTCCCCACTCCGGCACACGAAGCCAGCTGGGTGACCTTGGGCTAGTCACTGCTCTCTCAGCCCCACGCACCTCACAGAGTGTCTGTTGTGGATGTGCTTCGCTATGAAGGGAGACCAGCTCTGTATGGGGAAAAGTGCATTTCGTGCCCAGTGAAATTCTTCTGGGGGATGGTGCGATATCACTGCAACTGCAGTCTTCAGCGAACCATTCCCCCCCTCCCCTGATGAGTTAAGTGGTTGCCAGTCTCGTTATGTGGGGAATGGGAGAAATAAAAGAGTGTCCTTGGGAAACTGATGTGGAAATGGGTAGGTGGGGGGTTAAATCTGCCCCCAGAGTGTTTCTGGAGGGATAGGATAAGCTTAGCTCCTCTTTCAACTTGCAAAAAAAAATTCTCTCTGGCCCGTCTTACTGGTGCTGTCGTCAGCATCCAGGCAAACAGTGAGGACCTCACAATGCGCACGTCGGTCAGCATGAAATAGGTGTCCACTTATCACCGATGCCAACGGAATACATATGCTCACCCGACATACAAAACACTCGTTTTCCAAAGCCACTGCAAGTTTTCCAGGCCGAAACAGTAGCGATCAGAAGGTCAGAAAGCAAAATTACGCCACCCACTGGCTACTGCTATACGATACATCTTTAATACATTTCCTGTCCATGAAGAAAGGTCCTTGAGTTAAAACAGTTACCGTTCTCAACTTCTTCCACCATAATTATTTATTTACCCCCCCAAAAAAGTTAACCCCCCCCCCCACAAACAACCCCATTTCACGTGTCTCCAAAGGCTTTGTAGCAGCTCCGCCAAGCTGCTGCAATAGAAATCGAAGGCAAAACTGAAAGACTGCGGGTAGGGTTAGCGGCAGAATAAGAAGCCCAGATGTGGTACCGCCCCCCCCCCCCAGCTAGTGTTGACATTTATGTCATAATGATGGATGATAATTGCCAGGATGTATGTGCTGGATCCAAAAGAAAGGGGAAATGAGAAGCAATGCAGGTACCTTGCTCTTTCCCATAATAAGACGTTTTGACTCCTATTAAATCACGCATTTTGTCAGCGCCAGAACACGGCCAGCTGTAGGTGTACAGAGGCCTCCAGCTAACCAAACCCGTCCTCGTCACTATAAAACTTGCAGCGACTTTATTGACGATAGGAAAGCCTTGTATAGAGAGTGGCCCAAGAGTGAAAAGAGTCTTTTCTGCAGCGGCCAATGTGCAATGAACACATGAAGCTGCCTTATACTGAATCGGACCCTTGGTCCATCAAAGCCAGTATTGTCTACTTAGACTGGCAGTGGCTCTCCAGGGTCTCAGGTTGAGGTCTTTCACATTACCTACTTGCCTAGTCCCTTGAACTGGAGATGCCGGGGATTGAACCCGGGACCTTCTGCATGCCAAGCAGATGCTCTACCACTGAGTCATGGCCCCTCCCCTCTGTTGCTAGCCCTTGATATGGCAAGTCAGGGGTGGATCCTGGCCCTCTCCCACAAACCTGCTACCCACATGGGTCTTTGTTTCCAGAAAAATCCCTCCTCAGAAACAGAGGCGACATGCACACAACACTTAGAACTATCTTGATATGGAACATGCCCCGTGCTGATATGAAGCGGATGCCATGCTTGTTTCGTATCCAGGATGGAAGTGTTACATGCGCCACTGCTAATGGTGGCAAGGTGGGGAGAGCAAAGGCATTGCTGCTTGCTGACTCCAAAACTGACATAACCCTCTCTTAAGTACTTAACATGACAAAGTGGAGGGTCTTGATCTCTTCTCTTCGGAAACTGTTATTTCCATCAGCAATGGCTCAGAATCCAAAGGGGCTCCTTCGGTGCACTTAAGCGCTTATGTACGATCACCAAGAATATTCAACTTTTTCCTCCCTGTAGACTTTAGATCTTTGTGTTGTGTTGCTGCCCGCTTATGATTGTTTTGGGGAGCAGCTTGTTGGGGGGGGGGAGTGGGAATAGCAGTAGACCCACTGCGTACCAGCATTTCCCCACAGAGCCCTTTGTATCCGGGTACGTTTGTCTGACATCGGCATGACGGCTTGCGCCTTAGTTCAACGCCAGAATGACCTCTGAACACCTTGAGCTGAATGAACAAATGCTTCTGTTTTTGTCTCGGGAGTCAGGGCAGATTGCTTCCTTATAAAAAAATTACCTTCCTCGGGGACTCATTATAAGAGGCCTTCTTTAAAAAGAAAGAGAAAAAATCTTTCATTTCCTATAGTGCTACAATATTAATTAAAAACTCCCTAGAGGGATGTAGTGTAATAAATAAGCCGTTTTTGACTCTGAGACGCTGCCTTCCGGCTTCAGAGATTTCCATTTTAATCTTCCTCTTCTCCAAAACATAAGCTGCCTCTTACGGACGGGGCCTGGAGAGTTTCGAATCGAAGAGTCTGTCACACGACGGTCTGGACAGGAGCGACGCACTGAGCGGGAGAGCCTGCTCTCTCGGAGGACGAGGTGGACCGGTTGGTGATTTCCCGCTGCAGCTCCTCCACCTTCTTCTGGAGCTCCGTCCGCTTCGCCAGGAGTTCCTTGTAACGATTGTGCACTGGCTCCTGTAGTGAAGAAAAAAAAGAAGCACAGAGTTCTGGCTTGGAGGAGAATCTATAAGCATGGGAGGGTGGGATTCACCGCAGCCCTAATTTTCAGGACCAAAACAACGCTGCAAAGTCACAACACTGGCATGTATGTGCGCTAAGCAAAGGTTGAAGCTTCCCTCCAGCCCAAGGAAACTTTCTCCAACTTCAGCGCCCCTTCCTTTAACAGAAGAGTTACCGAAGTTGGAGGAAGGCTCCTTCGGCTGGAGGAACTCCCTTCTAGCCTATGACAGGGTCCTGTCCAGTGCTTCTGAGTCTGTGCAGAGCGCGCCAATCACACCCAGGCAGCAGCAAATTTCCATCTCTACACTACAGCACTACACTACAGCACTAGGTGCCAACTTCTAAGACGGGTGTCAAACTCATTTGTCAGAAGGGCCGAATATGACATAAATGTCACTTGGTCGGGCTGGGCCATGTGTACCATAAAAATTAATGCCAGGTACCGGAGATTAGGTGTGATATGCAGAGGGGTAGTAGGCATGGAGAAATCAGCATTGGTAATGAGACAGGAATCCCAGATCTCTATTCAGCCTTGAGCTTCATTGTTAGTTGTAATTCAGCAGTGTCTCTTTCTAATCTCCCTTTGAAATCTCTTTGTAAGAGAACTGCTGCTCTTAAATCAGCAACTGAATGTTCTGGAAGGTTAAAATGTTCCCCCACTTGTTTCTACAACCCTCTGCATATCACACCTAATCCAGTCACACTTGCTAATGTCAATTACTTGCTTTTGACATTCACATTGCCATTGTGTGTCTAACTCGCTCTTTCCTGCTTAAGGATAGATGGACTCACATTCTAGCTGTATCTGAAGAAGTGAGCTGTGTGGCTCACAAAAGCTCACACCCTGCCAGAAATTGTGTTATTCTTTAAGGTGCTATTGGACTCTTGCTCTTCTCTACTGCTAGTGACAAACACGGCTACTCATTGTGATCTATCTACATTGGGAGGCAGTAAGCCTCTGAAGACAAGAGCCACTGGAATAGACAATAATGCTAGGAAAAGACAATAATGCTAGGAAAAGGCAGCAGGAAAAGAGGAAGACCCAACAAGAGATGGATTGACTCTATGAAGGAAGCCACAGCCCTCAATTTGCAAGATCTGAGCAAGGCTGTTAAGGATAGGACACTGTGGCGATCTTTAATTCATAGGGTCACCATGAGTTGGAAGATTTGACAGCACTTAATACACACACAAAAACCTCTGAAACGCAGTGCTTGGAGGCAACATCAAGGGAGACCTCGGCCTCTGTGCCCTGTTGTTGGCCCTCCGCAGCAACTGGTTGGCCACTGTGTAGAA
Source organism: Euleptes europaea (assembly GCF_029931775.1). NCBI lineage: Eukaryota > Metazoa > Chordata > Lepidosauria > Squamata > Sphaerodactylidae > Euleptes > Euleptes europaea. The sequence continues at coordinate 13,326,687 of NC_079323.1, forward strand.
GAGGCTGCTGAACCAGATGGGCCACTGGTCTCACCCAGCGGGGCTTTTCTTACGTTGTTATGAGTGAAAGCATGAGCCTGCCCTACTGAACCACACCCTGGGTCCATCAAGGTCAGTCTTGTCTTCTCTGATGGGCAGCAGCAATCCAGGTTTTCAGGCAGAAGTCTTTCACCTCACCTCCTACCTCATCCTTTTAACTGGAGATGCCAGGGATTGAACCTGGGACCTTCATTGTCAAAGAAGACATGTTACTATGGAACCCTGGTCCCATCCCATGCAGGCTTGGGCCTATACAAACCCAGCCTCAGTCTACAAAATTAGCCGCTGATATGAAATCTTAGGAGTTTATCTGTTGACCCCCATTTTATCAGGACAGTCCTGCAAACCAGAAAACAACCCTCAAAGCATTGTGTTCTGCATTCTTCATACATGGTCTTGGAACAAACACATGAAACAAGACACTTGGAAATTTCCAAAGCTGGAGCTACACTAGGAAAAGGAAGAGGAGGAGTAGGAAGAAGAAGAGGAGTAGGAAGTGGAAGAGGAGGAGGAAAAATAGTTGGTTTTATATGCCAACTTTATCTTTCAAGGAGAATTGTTTAAGGAGAACCCAAATCCTTCCCTTCCTCTCCCCATAACAGAGGAGGTAGGTGAGGCTGAGAGAGTTGAGAGAACTATGACTGGCCCAAGGTCACCCATCTGGCTTCATGTGTAGGAGTGGGGAAACCAACCTGGTTCACCAGATAAGAGTCCGCCGCTAATGTGGAGGAGTGGGGAATCACATGAACACGTGGAGCTGCCTTATACTGAATCAGACCCTTGGTCCATCAACGTCAGTATTGTCTACTCAGACCAGCAGTGGCTCTCCTGGGTCTCAGGCTGAGGTCTTTCACATCACCAACTTTCCTAGTGCCTTTAACTGGAGATGCTGGGGACTGAACCTGGGACCTTCTGCATGCCAAGCCGATGCTCTACCACTGAGCCACGGTCCCTCAAACCCAGTTCTCCAGATTAGAGTCCACTGCTCTTAACCACTAAACTGCTGCTTGTAATTTGGATATCACGAAACATATCAGAAGGGGACGTGGGGGGGGGGGGCGGCAAGCGGAGGGCTCTGATTTTCACCTGACCCCTTGCCGTGTGCTTAATCTTCTCACCTGTGGCTTCATCCGTGGATTCCACCGGATGTAGTAGCCCACCCAAAGCTCTAGGTGGCGCATGCTGGCCACAGGATACAAGACGTGGTTGGTGTAGCTGGCATACAGAGGGTTGGTGAAGTCTTCGAGATGGCTGTTGATATAGGACCACAGCGACACCGTCTTGTTTGGCAGGCCCTGCAAAGAACACGAATGCTTTAGTTGGCATGCGGGGCAGCGTTAAACCACCAGAGCAGCACAGTTCTGTGGAACTCAAAACCATAGCCACATTCCAAGAAAACTGAGGGAACATCTATGTAGAAGAAGCAGGGGGGGAAGGCAACTTTCTAATGATTCATTATAGTTAAGCTCTGCTTTTCGGACCAATCTCTCAAAGCGGCTCACATCAATCGCAGCAGGCTTACAAACCGAGGCCCGATTTAAACGTGAGACTGGCGGAGGAAGAGTTCCCCTGTGCGACCTCACCTGGGTCTAGTGTTTATGAGAGCTGTCCCACAATCCAGGCAAAACAGCTAAACAGACTTTGCACGTGAGATCGTGCGCTGGTGTGCAAATCAAGCACATGCAGCTGTTTCGCGCAGATAGCAGGCAGTCCGGTTTAGCAGGCAGTCCGGTTTAACTGAAACACTGTTCAAGAGCTGACATCATATTTAAATTGCATAACGTTTAAATCAAGCCCCAAAATAAATGAGGAAAGGAGGGGAAAAGGAGGAGATTTTTTTTCTTTTCTTTTTTTTTACATTTAACAAAGGATCTCAAAAGGATACACTTTTAACAAACCCCAGGAATCAAACCCGGTTCTCCAGATTAGATTCCACCGCTCCCAACCACTACACCATGCTGGCTCTCAAGGATGTGGTGCATAGCAACAGTACCATGCTACCAGGTCACAGCAGGCTCCGAGTGCATGTGCGATAATACCCAAAGCACCGAGGAAGCCTTCCAAAACTAGTAGTGGAAGCCAGTGAATTCTGATACAACCTCACTCCATTCTTCCCAAGGGCCGAACTGCAACTTCAGCACCAAATTCCACTCTCGGTAGCTAGAGTCTCGGGCAGAAACGGCTGTTATTGATCAGCCCTTTGGCAGAACAGGCTCCGATTCATGTTGATCAGCCCCTAAGTGCTTTGGCTACTGTGCAAAGGAGATTTCTCAGTCCTATACCGGCTTGGTCAAACTAGCAACCGAGCAAGGGGTGGGTGGGGTTGGGGGAAGCCGAGTATTTTACCTCTTTCACCCTCTGCTGCTCGCTATTACACAGGAATGTCCCAAACAAACAGCTGTAGAGGTGGTCCAGGACGGTGATCAGAAAGCACTCGCTGAATTCAAATGCTGTGGGAAACTTCAAAAGACAAGCGGCAGGCAATGTGTTTATTTTTGCTGGAACCTCGCAAGACATGGAAACAGAGCCTTACAAGGAGTTTATACTTAAAAGGGGGGTGAGAAGGTGGAGAGAAGAAAGAATACAGGGTCCTCCCCCCCTATTTTGACTCCCAGCGAATAATTTGTTTGCATTACTGTCTGGCAACGGTCTTCTGGTCAGAACTGTATAACGGCTCTCTCTCCGTTGGCAAGACATGAGACTGTTTTACATATTCAGCCAGGAATGCTGACTGAGAGCCAAAGGCCAGAAGGGGATGACTGCCGCATACACCCTACATGAAGTGTGCAAAAAGCGTATAGGGAGGGGGGGAAGGTCTAACTGGATCAGACCAAAAGTTCCAGAGTCTGGAGTCCCGTTTTCAACAGCAATCGGCCCAATGCCTGGGGCCGTACACAATCTAGGGTTGCCAGGTGCCTCTTTGCCACTGGCGGGAGGTTTTTTGAGTGAAGCCTGAGGAGGGCGGGGTTTGGGGAGGGGCTTCAATGCCATAGAGTCCAATTGCCAAAGCAGCCATTTTATCCAGGGGAACTGATCTCTATCAGCAGGAGATCTCTAGCTAGTACCTGGAGGTTGGCAACCCTAACACAATCGCATCCTGAGTTGGACCAGCCTAAGCTCATTGAAAACACAGGTGTAGACTGGAGTAACTGTGTGCTGTGAAAAACCTACAAAGCAGGGGAATGAAGGATGCTGGCTGACCCTGCTGCTTGTCCCCAGCATCTGATACACTGTCTCTGTACGAGGAGGGTCATCCAGATAACAGCCAAGAGACCTATCTTGGCTGTATAGCAGCCAAGAGACCTATATGTCATAAAAGTGTCTAATCCTTTCCTTGAAGCTGTGGACGCTGGGCTAGACATCTGGGGGCAATGAGTTCCATACATTAACTATGCATGTAAACTTTGCATCCAAGTTTTTTCCCCCAACATCTGCACCAAGGTAATTCAGATGCCATGCCAAGAAAAGACAACATTCTGCAGCTTGAATAAATTATGCTTATTTACACATGCACACATGTTTTCCACAATTCATTGCTTCCCTGGGCTGCAGACAGGGACAAGGAGCTAAATAGATTCCTATCGGAGACCTAACTACCTATATTCCCGTTCAGCTCCTGTCTAGTTTCTGAGATTTTACCAGACGTTACCAGTACAGATTCTGCTATTTCACAGGCTGATCACAGAAGCCATGCCTTCCAGCATCTTACAGATGGAGACAGGGACATGCTTGTTACAGTGCTATTTTTATGCCAAGGATCATGAATTAATTACAAATCGGTGAGAGTCACCAAGTTTTATTTATTTATTTTTCAAATTTGTAGTCCGTCCTCCCCAGCAGGCCTGCTCAGGGCAGATAACATCATTTAAAACCTAACAACCATCATCATCCTAATCATAATAATGCCAACAATAAAATTAAGCCTTAAAACCAGTAATCAAAGATGGCACATAAATCCCACTCGAGTTTGGCTTGGACCTGGACTGTAGCCTTGATGATAACACATGTGGGGTCGCCCATTGTGCTTGACTCAGACCTAGGCCATGGTGGCAATGATAACCGTTGTGGGGTTGCCCAACAGGCTTGGCTGAGAGCTGGGCCACGGTGACACTGCCAATGGGTAAAGACCTACCCACGGGGTAAGCCTACCTCTATTGCCATTGTCCCCCAGCTCCAACCTGAGCAGAGCCTGCCTCGATGCCAGAACTGTAAGGGCTCAGCTTGTTCCAGAGCTGTTTTAACATCCCAAGCCACCTTGGGTCAAGACCCTGCCTCCCTCTGCTCAAATATCTGGTTGATGGTTTCTCACGCAAGCCTAGAAATCTACCTGTCTTGTCATTTGCCAGACACTGTCGATAAACTGGAGAAAAACAGGAGAGCGGTCTGCGTCCGCATGGTTCTTGTCTCCGTGACCCAATCTCTGAAACAGAGCAAGACACGGGGTAAGAAAACAAACAAACAAACAAACATATAACCCATCTATACAGTCAGATAGACAGAAGGATCAACATGGCTTAAGGTTGGCAAACCACCAGGGTCCCATGCTCACAACCAAACTTAAGGCATTCTAAAAACACAGCCAGATGGGAGAAAGGAGTGCTAAAACAGAGGAGCACAGCAGGGAACTGATCCGGATGTCCACACACCCTAAGTGTTGATAACAGTACAGTGGGCGTGAAGGGAGAGGCCTCACTGGTGGCATGACCTTTCACGGGCCAGAGCCCACTTCGTCTGCTGCATGAAGGGGACCCCTTCAGTAGGTAGGTATACATACTGTGAACAGAGAGAAAAGAAAGGGGACAGGAGTGCAAAAAGCTTGGGGAAACACATGAACACATGAAGCTGCCTTATACTGAATCAGACCCTTGGTCCATCAAAGTCAGTATTGTCTACTCAGACCGGCAGCAGCTCTCCAGGGTCTCAGGTAGAAGTCTTTCACATCACCTATAGGCCTAGTCCCTTTAACTGGAGATGCAGGGGACTGAACCTGGGACCTTCTGCATGCCAAGCAGATGCTCTACCACTGAGCCACAGTGAGCAGTACAAAAACGATGACCCGTTCTGCTCTTTTCCACAGCTGGTTGACATCAACATGTTAAATTTCTAATCTTCTTGTAAACCATTTTGAATATACTTTTAAAAAATATAATAGGAGTTGAAAAATCTAGATACCTAGGTTTTCCTAGGCCCTTTTTGCCTCTTAAGAGTAATTTAAAATAAGGCCTTGGAGATCTCTTCAAGTATTTGAAGGGCTGTCACTTAGAGAAGGGCAGGGAGCTGTTCCTGTTGACAGCAGAGGATAGGACTCGCAATAAAGGGTTTAAATTGTGGGTGGAAAGGTACTGGTTAGATATTAGGGGGAATTTTTTTTCAGTAAGAGTTGTTCAGCAGTGGAATGGGCTACCTAGGGAGGCGGTGAGCTCCCCCTCCTTCGCTTGCAGTCTTTAAGCAGAGGCCGGACAAGCACTTGTCAGGGATGCTGTAGGCTGATCCTGCATTGAGCAGGGGGTTGGACTAGATGGCCTGGATGGACCCTTCCAACTCTATGATTCTATGATCTCCTGTTTCGGGCTCTCTTCAGAAGTCATCCACTCACCAGCTGGAACCTGTGCCCGAAACTCAGCCATTCCTTTTCCACCAGGACTTCGAAACCTCGTATCGTCCGGTAGTAGCCATCTAACATGAGCATAGCCAGGGAGGTGAGCTGAGCAGTTCGATCCCAGCCGTCGCTGCAGTGTACCACCACTGAGGTCTTCCCTGATTCCACCTTGTCGGCGATCCGAAGAGCACCCGCAAGAATGAGCTGTGTGAGAAGGGGGGGCATATGCGATTTTAACCTTCATCACCAATGGGGAACTGCTTGACGCAAGACCTCACCTGGAGTACTGTTTAGTTTGGGGCATTGCAATTTAAGGATGTAGACAAGCTGGAATGTGTCTAAAGGAGGGCAACAAAGATGGTGAGGGGTCTGGAGACCAAGTCCTATGAGAAATGGTTGAAGAAGCTGGGTATGTTTAGCCTGAAAAGGAGAAGACTGAGAGGGGATATGATCACCATCTTCAAGTACTTGAATGGCTGTCATATAGAGGAGGGTGCCGAGTTGTTTTCTGTTGCCTCAGAAGGTCAGACCAGAACCAGCGGGTTGACATTAAATCAAAAGAATTTCTGTCTAAACATTAGGAGGAATTTTCTAACAGAGCGGTTCCTCAGTGGAACAGGCTTCCTCGGGAGGTGGTGAGCTCTCCTTCCCTGGAGGATTTTAAGCAGAGGTTAGATGGTCACCTGTCAGCAATGCTGATTCTATGACCTTAGGCAGATCATGAGAAGGAGGGGATCTTGGCCATATTCTGGGCATGGAGTAGGGTGTGTGGGGGGGAGGTAGTTGTGAATTTCCTGCATTGTGCAGGGGGTTGGACTAGATGACCCTGGTGGTCCCTTCCAACTCTATGATTCTATAGCAAAAGAGGAATAAGGATGTGCTGTTGAGTTACAACCGACTCATGGAGACCCCATCTGCTGGGCAATCTAGGCAGAGGTGGTTTGCCATTCTCTGCATAGCATCCCCAGCCTTCCTTGCTTGTCTCCCATTCAAGTACTGACCTTGTCCAACCCTGCTTGTTCCCAAGCTCGGGTGAGCCCAGGTTGAGCTGGGCTATTCATATTGCCCCACAGAATATTCCTATCTGTGATTGTGACTAGAATGGAGAAAGGGAACTGTGAGGTAGGTGAGGCTGAGAGAGTTCGGAGAGAGCTGTGACTAGCCCAAGGTTGCCCAGCTGGCTTCATGTGTAGGAGTGGGGAAATCAACCCGGTTCACCAGATTAACCTCCGCAGCTCATGTGGAGGAGTGGTGGAGGTTCTCCAGATCAGACTCCACCACTCCAAACCACCGCTCTTAACCACTACACCACTGATGCACTTCCTGTTCTCTGACCAGCATCAACAGGAACTGCTGAGACCACACCTGAAAAACAACGTCCAAAAACAGCACGCATGGATACGTGAGTATACACAACCAACGTACTTTAAGATGTTCCAGCCAATGAGTGGATTCCAAATTAGACAGCCAGTGCGACTCTTCTATAGTAGGGTAGACTATCTCCTTGAGTTTCCTCAGCGATTCTCTCATCACATGGATATTGTGGATGTCCAGGAAGACCAACTCCGCATTCTGATAGGCATCTTCGCTTTCATAGCCTCCTCCTTTGGCCTGCACCAAAAAAGGCACATTAGATCATCTAGGAAACATCCCCCAAACTGCAACCTCAAAGTAACTAAGCCTCACTATCTATCTGACTTCCCATGGTTGTTAACAATCAGTATGGGAGGCCTTCTATGAACCCCATTTATAGTTAGTTGTGGGGAGAGGCAGGGTCTTTTCCGTGGTAGCCCAAATTTACGGAAGAAACTCTGCAACATGGTAAATGAACATACCCAGATTTAAAAAAAAGAAAATACAAAATCTTAATTTATAGATTACTGTTTGTGGAAGAGAGTGGGGTTTTTAAAAACAATTATTGCTTTGTTGTGCTGTTTTAATGTTGTTTGTTTATAATAATGGTGGAAAGTGCCATCAAATCCCAGCAGACTTATGGTGACCCCTCGCTGGGTTTTTAGGGCAAAAGACGAACAGAGATGGTTTGCCAGTGTCTTTCTCTGTGTGATAATCCTGGAGCTTCCTTGGCGGTCTCCCATCCAAATACTAACCAGGGCTGACATTGCTTAGCTTCCAAGATCTGACGAGATAGGGCTAGCCTAGGCCATCCAGGTCAGGGATTGTTTATCATACATTAACCATTTTGTAAACCCTCTTAAGCTTTGGAGAAAGTAGAGAATAAATACTTTGTCCCGTACAAGGGTCCCTTTTGTTTAAGATGAAAAGGATAGCTCTGTTTTGTTTACCTCACCTTGGAAAGTTTGAACAATGGAAGTCCAGGGTGGGGTCTTCTTAATCATAGCAAAGGTTATGACCAGGGGTTACAACCAATCACGGTCTCTGTAAAATGGGCACAAACACCGCTTGGTTGCTGTGCTTGTGGGCATCCTCCCTCCTCACCCTCATGAACAGAGCACAGCCGAAATCTTCCTTGGTTTGGGAAGCCTTCGGTCAAAATCGAATTTTGCAGGAGTGTGTTGAAAATTTCGCTTTCAACCTCCAGTTTTTGGGGATGAAACCAACCCAAGTCAACAGGGCATGCAACCAAAGGGCTACTTCCACCCATGGGCTTCCGTGGATCTTATCGGCCCCAAATCTAATTATAACTTCTACAAGCACCGCTGACAAACTGGTAGACAATGCCTTCTGGACTATTGTAGAAAGGCTGGAATATCCAACCTTGTTGGCTACGGCGTTCACGCTTGGCCGGGCATCGAAGATGAAGATCTTGTGAGACTGGGCGTTGGAGTCCATGATCGTCTGCAAGTACTTCTCGTCCTCCTTACTTCTCTTGCCGCTCACCCCAACCATCGGCTGGCTGCAGCGGGTGATCGTGGCTTGGCTTTCCGGGTGAATCCAGGACAAAACCTGTAATGAGAACAATAAAGATGATCAAAGCGTTCACCCAAACAGGGAATCAATCATAGAATTGGAAGATACATGCCCCATGATCCTCTTGATGCATGTGGTCGCCATGTTGTTTGAATTACCATGCTGCACAGCTCTGGTAGACACATGCTAACCACTGACTTTTCAGGGTTCATGTTCACACATACCAAGGATGTACGTGCGTTCACACATACCAAGGCTGTACAGACCTTGCTCCTGTTCACATAACATGGCAACTGTATGTATTGGGGGGACCACAGGTAGTGTGTGTTCCTGTTCATAGAATCATAGAGTTGGAAGGGACCACCAGGGTCATCAAGTCCAACCCCCTGCACAGCGCAGGAAATTCACAACTACCTCCCCACAACACCCCCAGTGACCTCTACTCCATGCCCAGAAGATTAGATTAATTATTTTAGATCAATATAAATTATTTTACTCCATTTGGCCTGTGCTTGTTAACTCATCCAATTCCCACTGGTGTACTGTTGCCAACATCCAGGTGAGGGCTGGAGTTTTCCAGAATTACAACCCATCTCCAGACAACAGAGCGGTTCTCCTGGAGAAAATGGCTGCTTTGGAGGGTGAACTCTGTGGGGTCACATTCCCACGGAGCCCACTCCCCTCTCCAAACTACAGGCCCTGCCCCCCAAATCTCCAGGAATTTCCCAACCCAGAGTTGCCAACTCTACACTGCTGCAATGAAGACTACCAGAGGTCGTGTTAAGGAAGCATCAGTACATCGTGAGACAGTTTTTCCCAGTCACACATGAAGCTGCCTTATACTGAATCAGACCCTTGGTCCATCAATGTCAGTCTTCCTGGATCCGATTCTGTTGTTTCCGTCTCTCTCTTGCCTTTATAAAGCTATCCCCAGAGCCAAGCTAAAATTCTCCTCCTCCACCGTACTTACAGGTATGCGTCCCCTGGATCGGAATGTCGCCACTCTCTTCAGTTCCTCGTCGGGAATATTGGCAGGAGCAGCTAAAAGGGCAGGATAGGTGTCGCAAAGCTCGTACCGCTCGTTCACCTTGGTCAGTCTCCAACTTTCGTTAGGAATACCCTGTAGAAGAAAAAGCAGCATAGTAGAAAATTGCCCTATGTGAATAGTCAAGGCTACCCCCTCCGCCGATGTTCATTCTAATTACCTAAATGGAAAACCACTGGCCTATATCCTAACGCTTCACCAAGCAAAGCATGAAGCCTTCCTCCAGTCTAACCAGACTTCTTCCAACTCAAATAGCTCTTCCACCAGTAGTAGTAGAAGAGCTGGTTTTTATATGCCGACTTTCTCTACCTCTTAAGGGAGACTCACACTGGAGAATCTCCTTCCCTTCCCCTCCCCACAACAGACACCTTGTGAGGTAGATGGGGCTGAGAGAATGTGACTTGCCCAAGGTCGCCCAGCTGGCTTCATATGTAGGAGTGGGGAAACCAACCCGGTTCACCAGATTAGCCTCCGCCGCTCATGTGGAGGAGCGGGGAATCAAACCCGGTTCTCCAGATCAGACTCCACCACACTAAACCACTACTCTTAACCACTACACCACGCTGGCTCTCAGAAGGCTTTGTTTGGTGGAGGAAGGATCCATGGCCTGAAGGAACCTCTTCCAGACTAAGTTAGGCTACTGCCCATTACTACTGTGTGTCTGAGAAGAAGTAGTGTTTGTTTTTATAACCCAATTTTCTGTGCCTTTAAGGAGTCTCAAACCAGCTTACAACCACCTTCCCTTTCTCTCCCCAAAAACAGACCACCTTTGAGGTAGGTGGGGCTGAGAGAGTTCAGAGAGAACTGTGACTAAACCAAGATCACCCAGCAGGCTTCATGTGGAGGAGTGGGGAAACAAACAGGCTTACGGTTGAGGCCAGCTACGGTTCCTATATATAAATGCTGGCCTCCCTAACCTCCCCACCACGATAATACCTTTTCCTATTCAATCTAGTATTATTTCACCTGCGCGCCTGTGTTTGTAATTCACACTTTAGAGGCGCCTAGGTAATTTAGGATAATGTTTATACAATTTTATAGGGCTGTTTTAAATTTTTTAATGTTTTATTGATTTAATAGGACATTTATATTTTGTAAGCCACTTTGACCCCGTTTAGGCCAGGGAGAGCAGCGGGTTATTAAAAGGAAATAAATAATAAATAAATAAATAATAAACCCGGTTCACCAGATTAGTCAGCCGACCATGTGGAGGAGTGGGGAATTGAACCTGGTTCTCCAGATTTGAGTCCACCGCTCTTAATCACTACACATGCTGGCTCTTATCCACAAGGTTAGGAATGTGTATATTATTACTTCTTGAGTTTTGTGATAAAAGCATAGCTGCCATGTTTAAATTGTAGCACAAAGAAAGGAGCACAACATTTCAGGCTGATAGTTTGGGCTGGGACCACAGCTCAGATGCTGACCACATGCCTGGTACAGAGAAAACAGGTCCCAGGTTCAACCCACAGCATCTCCAGTTCAAGGATCTCAAGAATCAGGGCAGGGAATGACCTCGGTCTGAGACCTGGAAGAGCTGCTGTCAATCACAGCCCATTGTATGTGGTGAGAAGAACCACAACCTGGACTCCACAGAAGGCCCCTCTTATGTATGACGGTCTGGACTCTGTAACAGTGAACAACGTTTTGGCAGGAGCGGCTCAGATAACGCCACTGTCATATGAACAACATGAAGCAGCCTTGTATTGAATCAGACCATCGGTACATCAAGGTCAGTATTATCTACTCAGACTGGCAACGGCTCCTGAACACGTGAAGCTGCCTTATACTGAATCAGACCCTTGGTCCATCAAAGTCAGTATTGTCTACTCAGACGGGCAGCGGTTCTCCAGGGTCTCAGGCTGAGGTCTTTCACATCACCTACCTGCCTAGTCCCTTTAACTGGAGATGCCAGGGATTGAACCTGGGACCTTCTGCATGCTGTCTTCAGGGTCTCTAGTAGAGGACTTCTACCTACTTCCTGGGCTTTTTTTAACTGGAGCTGCTGGGGATCAGCCTACCTTTGCTACATAGATGCAATTCTGCAGAAGTGGGCTGATTGAAAGTTCTTGCAATATAAACCAATGGGGATTTTTTGCGAAGCTCCTGTGGGGGCATTTTTGGGGGTAGAGTGCCCAAATGTTCAGGGTAGCTTTCAGGGGCTCTCCTTGCATGAACCCCAAAGTTTGGTTAAGATTGGGTCATGGGGTCTGGTGTTATGGGCTCTGGAGAGGTCAACCCTCCCTCCTCCACAGACAAGCATTAGCCGATTAGCGAACCAACAGAGAATCTGACTCTTACCTTCCTGCTTGTGTATGGAGGTGGGAGGGGGCAACCTCTTCCAGACTTCCTATCCTGCAAGTTTGGGGGCTCTACCTAAAAAAATGCCCTCCCCAGGTCAACCAGCTGGCTTCATCTGTAGGAGTGGGGAAACCAACCCAGTTCACCAGATTAGCGTCCGCTGCTCATGTGGAGGAGTGGGGGAATTAAACCCAGTTCTCCAGATTAGAGTCCACCGCTCCAAACCACCGCTCTTTACCATGCTGGCTCCCACGCTGGAAAATGAGTGCTACAACAATCTGGAGCTGGAACTGAAGGGCTTACCTGTCGTCTGTACTCCAAAACAGGGTCGTAAACCTTCCAGCCATTTTCTGGGAAAACCTCTTTGTATTCAAATGCAAAAAGGGACTTAAAACAAAAGAGAGGGAGAGAACATTCAGCTTTTTCCAGCTTTTTCCCCACTCTATTTGGCGTTTCAAATAACAATTTCCTCACATCCTTTTTGTTTCTATAATATTAAAGCACAAAAGAAAAAGCAGAGAGAGAGAGAGAGAAAGAAACCGAAGCTGTCTTTGTACATTGTAATTAGCACATCAATGTACATTTCTCCATATTCTTTTGTTAGCGGCCTGTTACTTAGAAAATCACCAGGGGGAACGGGAGGGGAAGGGTGGGGAGAAGATGAAGTTGGTTTCTAAAGCAACACTGAAAAGAACTCTCCTTGAAAGCACAAACATGGTGCGATCTTTCTAACCTTATTACAGGACTGCCTTTTTGCTTCACTTTTCACAGAGACGTTTGCAGATATGTATGAAGCTCTATATTTTTGTCACTTGGAAAACAGACATGACAAAACTTGGTTCCCCCCCTCCCCAATTAAAGAACTTTTACTTGATGAATCAAGTACTATAAAACCAGAAGTCCATCCAATTGAAATACATTTGCATTACCAGAGTCTTTGCCTAGGTCTGGGGTCCCCCGTGGGCGCCACGGTGACTGCTGACACCATTTCTGGCACCTACCAAGTGTTTTTAGGAAGTGGGTGGGGCCAGGTAGGGCTTTTGCCCAGCAAGGCTTCTGATTGGCTGTGCAGATTTTACAAAATGTGTTGTGGTAGTAGCTGCCATGTCAGAATTCTCAATGTGCCTGCAGTCTCAAAAAGGCTGGGGACTCCTGGTCTAGGTCTTATTGAGATACTGAAGGAAGGGTAAGATATCTTACAATTTAATATGCAAAAAGTCATAGGGTTGGATGAAACACAAATAAAAGGGCATTCACAGAAAAGATCTCTTTCCTCCTCCTCCTCCTTGCCCACCCCTGAAAACCTGCTGTTGGGGGGCCACTGAGAACACAGTGGGTGGATGCAACCGGAAAAACAAGTCGGCTGAAATCTCTTCTGCAATTGTGTGAATTCTTGCTCAGTTGGTGGAAGAGCTCAAACAAAAGAGGAAGGAGCGATTTGTACCGATTGCAAGGGTGGCAGAAAGCACTTACCAAATGGTTCGATACTGGAAAGGCATATTTCATTAAGTTTTCAAATATGGACCTTCTCGTGCGGCCCTCAGGGCGATGCGCAAACCGCAGGTTCCGAACGTCCTGGGAAAAGGTCATGTAAAACAGAGTCCTGTCCTGAAGCATTATTTAGAAACTGAGCATAACAGAATAAATTACCGCGATAAATAATCCGATAACAGAGCAAACAATGGGGTAATAAAAGTGAAGATAATAGAGCAAGAAATGGGATCTTTGGGTGGATGGCCCCTTTTCTTCAGTATCATATCCCTGAAGTTGTTCAGGAGGCCACGTCCCTTCTTATATCACTTGGCATTTTGTGGATGACCATTCTGTGACTGATAACCAGAGGAAAATTCATTTGGATTTGCTGTTTTTATCTTGCCTGTGATGTTTTACTGTGCATCTGATGCACTTTGAGAGACTGCGCTGAATTCAAAATGTCATTCACATGATATTTTAAAATAAAAGAAGTGATGAAAGTAATAATCACGTCAAATTTGTCTGGCATGGAACCCTTGTGTTATAAAAGATTCTGCAGCTCCTCTTAAGGCATATTTTCAGAATATGTCGGATGCCAGCAAGGCAGAGCTGACTGTGGACCTTAGAATATGCCAGACATTTTTCTATGACACTGTATTGCAGGGAAAGATGAACAAGCAGGGAAGCCGAGCTGCTATCACTGAGCTCTGCATTAAGGAACTCTGATGATCTTCCAAGGAACCCCAGGATCCCCCAGAAAATGGCTTACAAATCCCTAGTCTCACTGAGGATACAACACAGCCGACTTCTAAGTGGCATGGCAATATTGCCAGGTCACTATTCAATCATTTTCCCACTACAGCCCAAGATTTCAGAGCACATGGCAATGCATGCAACATATCCTTATCCTGGAGAGGCAAGGATGGGATGAAACACAGTGACTTCCCTGAGGTCACCCAGGTGAACCTCTGTTGCTATAATTACGGAACAAATCAGAGAACTGACTTTGTGGCATCAGGGCTGTCCAACAACTACCATGGGTACTCAGACCAAGATTTCCTCTAAGCCACCTCATAGAATCATAGAGTTGGAAGGGACCACCAGGGCCATCTAGTCCAACCCCCTGCACAGTGCAGGAAATTCACTACTACCTCCCCCCCACACCCCCAGTGACCCCTACTCCATGCCCAGAAGATGGTCAAGATGCCCTCCCTCTCATTATTTGCCTAAGGTCATAGAATCAGCATTGCTGACAGACGGCCATCTAGCCTCTGCTTAAAAACCTCCAGGGAAGGAGAGCTTACCACCTCCCGAGGAAGCCTGTTCCACTGAGGAACAGCTCGAACTGTTAGAAAATTCTTCCTAATGCCTAGACGGAAACTCTTTTGATTTAATTTCAACCCGTTGGTTCTGGTCCTCTTGATACCCCAGAGTGCCGTACCAAGCCCGGATTGAGGGGAAGCAGAGGAATGTGCGTGAGCAACGCTCTTGCCCTACGGATGTCTCTCCCAGGCCAAAACAGCGATTTACTGCAGAGGTGTTCCAGAACACACACACACACCAAGTTAATAGGGATGCCCAGAGAGAAGAACATAGTTTTTTCTGCTCAAATGTCTCCTTACCCTCCCTGAAAGCCAAATAATTTATATTTTTCTTACATTTTTACTCTCCTTTCCTCCCTGCCTCAGCTTTTCTGCTGATGGTGACTGACTGAGGCAAATAAAAGCACCCAAAAGGCTTTGCAGAATTACAGTTTGATACTCAGATTCTGTTAATGCAATATATGCCATTGGGAAAGCCTATCTCCAGCTGTAGGAATCCACGCCTCTGGATCTAGTTAGCTCTGGTTTGAAGCCCACTGCGGCAGTCTTCTGCCAGAACACATTACAGAAATTTGAATTCATGTAACTTAGGAACTTAATAAATCATCATGGTGGGCTATGAGCCCACCCTCAATTCACCAGACTAGATTACCTTGCACACAATTTCAAGCCCGTAAGAATTTTCTCCGCGGCTAGAAGCACCTCCGATTTTCTCTACACGGTTGATCACTCCTAGAGGGGCGTCGAGAACAAAAGGAGGAACCTGGGAAAAGTTGCAGCATGTTAATGCTATACTTAAAACATTCTGAAGCAAGGAACTGCTGCTATACAGAGCTGGGATTGGCCCAGGGCAAAAAGTCTGGACATGAAGTTGACAGACAATAAACTGAGGGATACAGGAAGTTGCCCGAGTCAGATCATTTGTCCATCCAGCCATTTATGGTCCACTTTGGCTGACAGCAGCTCTTTAAGGGAAGGGTTGCCAACCTTTTTTGAGCCTGCAGGCACCTCTGGAAGTTTGAAAAGGGGTGGTGAGTGCCACCCTAAAATGGCTGCCAGAGGAGTCAAAGCCAAACCCCAAATGGCTGCCGCAGGAGTTACCTGGAGATTTTGAGGATGGAGCCTGAAGAAGGTGGGGTTTGGAGAGGGGAGGGATTTCAATGCCATAGAGTCCAACTGCCAAAGCAGCCATTTTCTCCAGGTGAACTGATCTCTATTGGCTAGGGTTGCCAGCTCCAGATTGGGAAATACCTGGAGATTCTGAATACAGAGCCTGTAGAGTTTGTAGAGGGAAGGGACTTCGATGCCATAGAGTCCAATGGCCAAAGCGGCCATTTTCTCCAGGTGAACTGATCTCTATCGGCTGGAGATCAGTTGTAATAGCAGGAGATCTTCAGCTACTACCTGGAGGTTGGGAACCCTACGTGGAACACATGAAGCTGCCTTATTCAGAGGTGGCCATGGGTATTATTTGCACCAGCCCTCCTGATCCTCCCGTGGCTGCAGCTGCTATTGCAGCCGTGGAAGAAGCACTGCCTTACAATGGCCGTACCCACTTTCTGACAAGCTCAGCAGGTGCCAGGGGAAGTACTGGGCGATGCCATGGAACCCAAAGGCGTCATACTGAGGAATCCTGCTCTAACGTCTCAGGCAAAGGGCCTTTCTCTCAGTCCTACCACTCAAGATCCTCAAATAAAGAAAGCAGGGTTGGAGCACCGCACCTTCTGGCTGCAAAGCAAGCGTTCTCCCGCTGAGCTATGCAGCCCCACTTGAACTTCAAACAGTAGGAAAGAACTTATTTAAAAAGAAACGTATTAAGACTTACCCTTTCCATGCTTTTAAAATACAGTCTGTAATTTGTAACTGTCAAGGTTCCTCTAATAGCTCCAGTAAATGGGCAGATATGAGTAACATCTTTTGCTAGGGGAAAAAAACATATAAATATTTCCATTGCCACAATGAGTTTTGAAATCCTTTTAACATCCCTGTGGAGCCGCAGCTGTGGATTTAAGCTGAATTCTCTCTCAGATTCACCAAGAACAGGGTGCAGACATGTGAACATTAACCAAAGGAGGATGATAGGGGGTATTAGTCAATACAAAATGGTGGTGGAAATGTCCATGGGAGTGGTGGTAGGCAATGAATTTATCAATTCATCTTTATTGTTGTGACTGATGGACAGCCCTGAAGGTTATCCTGCCAACCCTCTGGAGTTGTTTTTCCTCAGACATTCTAGCCAAAGGATGCCTTGGTCCTTACCGTGAAGGCTCTTTCTCTTCCGAGGCGAAGGGCATCTCAGGATTGGGTGTTTTCCCGCTGCTTCCAGGAGGCAGGACTAAAGGAAACTTCCTGTCTCCTTGGCGGGAAGACCGCCCACTATCCTCAGTTACTTGCTTGCCTAGCTCCTAGAGAATTGCTAAACAAGGCTGAGAACAGTACACATGTAAGGAAGGAAACAGGAGTGTTAAAAACATTGAACAGTGAACCTAAATGACCCCGGAGGGTTAATTGGAAACTGGGCCGCCAAAACGGGCGGAAAAAACTTGAGAACTTCAAGTCCAAACGCACTGCTTGAGCGTGAACAATCAGGTGTTGGCCGAGAGAGCGCCGTGCATTTCTTGATCCAATAGACAGTGGAGTCAGGAGCAACCTGGTCTGCAAATGAGTAGATATTCCATCCGGGTGGGCCAGATGCCCTTCGCCTCGGAAGAGAAAGAGCCTTCACGGTAAGGACCAAGGCATCCTTCTCCTCCGAGGCAAGGGCATCTCAGGATTGGGACCTTCTAGAGCTCCCAGAGAGGGTGGGTCAGTTCTGTTCCAGCACGTGTTGGAGGACCCTGCGTCCGAAGGCCGCCTGAGCAGAAGACCAGGTGTTAATTCTGTAGTGCTTGATGAATGTGTTAATAGAAGACCAGGTGGCCGCACGGCAAATTTCGTCAACTGGGGCCTGTCGGTTGAACGCCGCTGAGGTCGCCGAACTGCGAAGGGAGTGAGCAGTGATCCCTTCTGGAGGAGTGACCTTAGCAGCTTTGTAGGCTTCTATGATGCACCTACGCAGAGTGTAGCTTATGGAGGCGGACGACATTCTTAACCCCTTGTTGGGGTTGGAGATATTGATGAACATCGAGTCAGACTTTCGGAACTCTTCTGTTCCGAATGTAGATGCGGATAGCCCTGCGAAGGTCCAGGGTGTGCCATGATTTCTCGGCCTGACAAGAAGGTTTCGGGCAGAATGATGGAAGAGAGATGTCCTGGGCTCTGTGGAAGAAGGAGTTTACTTTTGGAAGGAAGGCTGGATCCAACCGTAGGACGACCTTATCCTTATGGAAGGTGCACAGGCCCTTGTGGATTGAGAGGGCTCTGAGTTCAGAAACTCTGCGGGCTGAGGTGATAGCCGTTAAAAATAGTACCTTCATCCGAAGGAACTGAAGGGGTATCTTCCTCAGCGGCTCGAATGGGGCTGAGGTGAGAGCCTTTAAGACTAGGTTCAGCTTCCAAGTGGGGAAGCGGTGGATGGTCGGTGGGCGCATGTGTGTGACACCTTTTAGGAAGGCAGAGATGTCCCTGTGTTGAGAGGTGGCAACGCCCTCTATAGAAGGAACGACTGTGGAGATGGCTGCGATCTGACGTTTGAGAGTTGAGGCTGATAATTTAAGCCTCACGCCCTCCTGTAGAAATTCCAATATCTTGCTAACTCCTGGATTTAAGGGGTTCACTTTCTTTCTCTGTCCCCATCTAACGAAGGCCTTCCAGGATGCAGTATATATTCGTCGCGTCGATGGCTTGCGAGCTTCTAGGATGGTAGCCACCACCTCTTGTGAGTATCCGCAAGCTAGGAGTCTTGAGCGCTCAAGAGCCAAGCGGTCAAGCAGAACCACTGGGGCTTTGGATGAGTCAGAGGGCCCTGCTGAAGCATGGTTGGAGAGGTTGGGATCCTCCAGGGCTCCTGGATGGAGAGGTTGCGGAGTGTCGCAAACCAGGGTCTGCGTGGCCAAAAGGGGGCCACTAGAAGGACCGTGGCCCTCTCCTGTCGAATCTTGCGCAGGACCTTGGGAAGAATTGGAATCGGTGGGAAAGCGAATAGCAGTCCCTGGGGCCAGGGGAGGAGGAGAGCATCTGTTCCCTCTGCCCTTGGGTGGAAGTACCTGGAAAAGAACCGAGGGGTCTTGTGGTTGGAGGCAGACGCGAAGAGATCTATTACGGGATGACCGAACTTGGCTGTGATGGTCTGGTAGGTCATCTGGTCTAAGGACCACTCTCCCTCTTGCACTGTCTGTCGACTTAGCCAGTCCGCTTGCGTGTTCAGGACTCCGCTGATGTGCTCTGCCTTCAATGATTGCACGTTGGCCTGTGCCCACTTGAAAATCAGGGACGTCTCCTGGTGAAGGGCCGAGGACCTGGTCCCTCCCTGCTTGTTGATATACGCCTTCGTGGTCATGTTGTCCGAGCGCACGAGGACGTGATGGTGTTGAATGTCCTTTGCGAACGCCCGCAAGGCCAGCCGGACCGCCCGAAGCTCCAGAAGGTTGATATGGAGCCCCTTTTCCTGTGGTGACCAACGACCTTGTGCTACCTTGGAATTGAGGGTTGCTCCCCAGCCTTCTAAACTGGCGTCCGTGAAGACTTGCAGCGGATCGTCGTGGAGGTACTTCAGAGCCTTGCCCAGATTGGATGGGTTGGTCCACCATTGGAGGCTGTGCTTCACAGAGACTGGCACTTGGATTAGTTTGTGTGTCTTGCGGGTGATGTGTCTTTGAAAAGGTCGGAGCAACCACTGGAGTGGGCGAAGGTGGAATCTTGCCCATGGAACGATGTTTATGCACGAGACCATGTGACCCATGAGTTTTGCTAGCGCCTTTAGACTGGATCTTCTGTTCAGTATAGTGGCTCTGGCTAGGGTGATTATCTTGTGGATTCTTTTCCGTGGTAGGGAAAGGCTGTTGGTAGTTGAGTTTATGTGGACTCCGAGGTGGATGATGTTCTGGGAGGGTTCCAGGGAGCTCTTCTCCAAGTTGAGGACGTATCCGTGATCCTGTAGGATCTGTGCCACTCTCGCGGTATGCGCCAGGGACTGGTGTCGAGATTGTGCGCAGATCAGGATGTCGTCCAAGTAAGGGTGTACTTGGATAGATTCCTGTCTGAGGGATGCCATGATGGTGATGAGGATCTTGGAGAAGACTCGGGGCGCTGAGGAAAGACCAAAAGGGAGTGCCCGGAACTGGTAGTGTTCCCGGGCATAGGTAAAGCGGAGGAAACGTCTGTGGATGGGGTGGATAGGAATATGAAGGTAGGCTTCTTTTAGATCCAGCGCCGTCATGTAGGTTCCTGGTAAGAGGGATTCCACAATGGAGCGCATTGTTTCCATCCGAAAATGCTTCTTCAGGATCCTGCGGTTGACAAACTTCAAATCCAAAATTGCCCTCCAGTCCCCATTTGCTTTGGGGACTGTAAAAAAGATGGAATACACTCCCTGAAACCATTCTTGGTTTGGGACCATCTCTATGGCTGCCAGTTTTTGAAGATGGAAAATGGCCTGAAGAGTTCTTTGATGTTTCTTCTTGTTTGCTGGAAGTGGGGAAGGAATGAAGCGATCCGGAGGTGGGGTAGAAAATTCCAGGAGGTAGCCCCTGGAAACAATCGGCATGGTCCAGTTGTCGGGGTTCGATTGTTGCCACCTTGTTGCGAACGCTTGCAGTCTTCCGCCGATGGGGAGGGAGCTGGAGTCATTGGGGGTTAGGTTTAGCAAACTTGTCGGATTTATCTGACCGGGTTTGCTGGCCTTGCCTAAGGAATCTGCCGCCCTTACGAAAGGTTCGGGAGTTGGAACTATTGCTGCTCCAAGACCCTTTCCTGGACTCTGATCTGTATCTGAAGGGAGCTCTGGGGGCACGAAAGGACTGGTATCCGGATGGGCGATTGTCCTTTCTCAATTGCTTAGGCATCACGTGTCTCTTGTCCCTAGTTTCCACTAGGATTTTATCCAACTTCTCTCCAAATAACCTCCCCTCTTGGATAGGATAGGCCATCAATGTAGACTTGGCCTTGAAGTCAGCAGGCCAAGCTCTGAGCCACAGTGCTCTTCTGACTGAGGTGACCGAAGCCATGGATTTGGCTGAGAAGGAGATAGCATCCAGAGAAGCATCAGCCATTAAGGAAGTTGCCTTAAGTACCCTATCCAGTCCAGCAACCACACGTTGGTTCTCCTGAGGAACCAGCTGGATAAGTTTCTTTATCCAGAGGTAGGAAGCTCTGGCAAAGATGGAAGTAGTTGCGTTTGCTTGGATCGCCATGGCAGCAGCCTCATGAGCCTTCCTGGTCAGTGATTCAGATTTCCTGTCTAGTTGGTCTTTGATGGAACCAGCGCCATCCTCAGGAACTAGGCCGGGGTTTTGAAGGTCAATAACTGGAGCCTCCACCAGGGGGACCTTGAGGAGGCTCATTGCATGAGGTGCTAGGTTGTAATTCTTTTTAACCCCACTAGGAATTGATTTCCCTGAGGTGGGGTTGTCCCATTCGTCTGTAACCGCTTGCAGAAAAAATTCTGGAAATGGTACCGTGTTAGTCTGGGGCCTTTTCCTAGGAAAGCACTCCTGCACTCCCCGCTTGCGTTTTGGGGAAGGATCTTCTAAGGCTTCCTGATCCTCCATGAGGTCCAGTGCCAGAAGGGCCTTAGCTAATAGACTCTGAAAATCCTCCCCAGAAAACAGCCTTGGCTGTTGCTCATCTGGAGGGGGAATGTCTTCGTCTGAGTCGTATTCACCTTCCTCGCGCTCCCCTAGATCCGAGGACTGATCCTCCTCTGAGGAAGGGTCCTCATCTTGAAGCCCTGTGGACTGAACTGTGGCCTTCTTGGCCGCCTTAGTGGGCCACTTAGCGGAGGTAGAGGGGCCAGGACCTGGATCCTCTCTATCAGTGCTAGCAGGGTAGGAGGAAGAAGAGTGTGGGGAAGCTTGTTGCACTACCCAGGGGAAGGAGGGGGGAAGCCTCATCTGAAAGGCTTGGAAGGCTTGCCATTGCCTCTGTAA
This sequence comes from Euleptes europaea, assembly GCF_029931775.1. Taxonomy (NCBI): domain Eukaryota; kingdom Metazoa; phylum Chordata; class Lepidosauria; order Squamata; family Sphaerodactylidae; genus Euleptes; species Euleptes europaea. The sequence continues at coordinate 13,348,380 of NC_079323.1, forward strand.
GGCCAGGTTAACCAGGTCACTAGCCTCCTCACTGGAATAGGTCCGCCCCTCACTCCCAGCACTCAAGGGGGGGGGGTTGCCACCTCCCGCCTGGAGCCCTCCTACCGGTAATCCGACGAGGTTCAAAGGCTGCACCGAGGTAGCAGGCTGAACTGGGGTCGTCTTTTTGGCGGACGATGGAGCAAGCTTGGAAGAGCCGACCTTCAGCTTGCTGGAGCGCCTCTTTCTTCTCTGTGCGCCCGGGAGCGGCGCCACCTTCGGCGCGGCTTTTCGCGCCTTTTTCTTTGAAGGCGCGGGCTCCCCTTCCTCGCCCGATAGCGTTGCCGCGGCTGCCTCCCTGTCCGATGATCCGCCGATGCGGTCATTGGAAGGGGCCTGGGCGGAGTGGACCAGCCCGCCAGCCTGAAAATCCTCGACGGAGAGGAGGTCGTCCTCCCTCTCCGTTGTTGCGTCGGCCATCTTGGATGAGTGGCCGGCTTCTTCTAGTCCCTCGCTAACCCGCCCTAGCGGGAAGGGGGGGACGAAAAAACGAGGGGGGGGGACTAGAAATACGAGGAGACAAGGGAGGACGAACAGGCACAAAGGGAATTTTTTTTTTTTTTTTTTTTTTTTTTTTAAACGAACTAAGCTAGAGCTAGAGGAGGTCGCTGCTCTCCGGAGCAAGGCAGGACAAAGACTGAGGATAGTGGGCGGTCTTCCCGCCAAGGAGACAGGAAGTTTCCTTTAGTCCTGCCTCCTGGAAGCAGCGGGAAAACACCCAATCCTGAGATGCCCTTGCCTCGGAGGAGAAATGTTGGCTTCTGTTCATCAAAACCTGAAGATATTGAGCAAACAACCACATGAGCAGACATGGGATGCAGAGGTTTTTACACAACTATTTCCTAGCCAATGATTGTTCTGGAACACGGAAGGAATTCTGTTTAGTCAACATTTGAGCCGTCAAAGAAGGATTGGGTGTCGGGTCAAGATTTTTGACTGAGATGTATTTTTCCCCAAGAAATTACCTCACCACGCTTCTTTGTTTTAAGAGGAACGGGAACACAGTGAGCGAACCGGCTTGCAAACCTATCCCGTATTTAATGATCTTGTTTACAAGACTTAATATTGAATGTTCAACCAGAGCTCACAAATCAAATCTTCCAGATATGACAGGAATTTTTTAACTGAGGATTTACCAGCTAACCACAGTCATCCTTCATGCCATGTTGGTTTCCTACCTATAAGAACTAGATCAGATGCTATAAGATGCCAGATCAGAGCAACGGGCCATCTAGTCCAGAATTCTGTTTCCAACATTAGCCGAACAGATGCCTGCAGAGGCATACAACAGAGCACAGAGGCCAAATTCTCTCTCAGTTATTGCTTCCTGTGAGTGGTCACTGGAGGGTTACTTCCTCTGAACATGGACTTTCCTTTCAGTCATCATGGCCAATGGCCATCGCTGGACATATCCTCCATAATTTTGTCTAAAACTCACCTGCCTCATAGAAGAAACCCACCTTTAGGGGAAGAAACCCACCTTTAGGGAAGGTGGGCTGGCAGATTTGTCAGTACTGTTAAAGGCTAGTCAATGTCAATCGATTAATTTACTATTTATCCTTTTTCCTGTGCCATGTGGGAGTTGCCATTTGTGGAGATCCTGGCCTGCATCCTAACCCTCCATTGAGCCAAAGTTTGAAGTCCTCCTCCACTCTAAGCAACCTTCTTCCAACTTAAGCCATTCAGGTTGAAAGAAGGTTCCTTAGGCTGCTGGTGGTGGTGGTGGTGGGGAAACCCTTATTGAACCATCAACACAGTGTCACATTGCAAGTCTCTTCATTGCCAACTTTTCCTCCTCAATCCAGTTGCTCACTGATCCGTTTCGAAACCTGGCCTTCTTTGGAATGTTATGCAGATTTGAAAGCCCCTCTGGTCACACCATGAAGCACTTCTATTGACTTGTACAGTATCTGTTGACATGGGAGATGCGAAGAGGTCACTGGCTGATACGGTGGCCCACTGGCTTCCTGGTTGCAGCCAAGGGGGCCACTGCACCTGTGACACCTGCCCAAGGTCATTCTTCGCTGTGCCCAGATCAACACAAAGGCTGCTACTCACTTACAATATACCCAGGACAGTTGCAGATGTAGGAATGGATGACCCAACTTCAATGGCAAATATATACCTCCGAGAAGGGAACAGTGGGGCTTGGGAATGTGGTCCAGAAGAAGAAGAGTTGGTTTTTATATGCCGACTTTCTCTACCACTTAAGGGAGACTCAAACCGGCTTATAATCACCTTCCCTTCTCCTCCCCACAACAGACACCCTGTAAGGTAGGTGGAGCTGAGAGTGTGTGACTAGCCCAAGGTCACCCAGCTGGCTTCATGTATAGGAGCGGGGAAACCAACCCGGTTCACCAGTTTAGAATCCGCCACTCATGTGGAGGAGCGGGGAATCGAACCTGGTTCTCTAGATCAGACTCCACCACTCCAAACCACCACTTTTAACCACTACACCATGCTGGCTCTCCATTGCCCATTACAATCAGTGCAAATGTACTCAGCCAGCCAACTACAAAACAAAAGATCTGTACTTACCCATGTCCTTAATGGTTTCTCCAGGTAGCAAAGGGGGCTCCTCCATTTCGGCCAATTTATTAGATTCTCTGAGGACCTAAGACAGAAATCCCCATAACAAATGCATTAGCGTGGATTGTTCATAGACTGGCTACATGAAGGTTGCTCCTGAACAATTGGGAAGCAGATTTTTATAATGTGTGTGTGTAAAGTGCTGCCAAGTTGCTGTCAACCTATGGCGACCCCACAGGATTCTCAAGGAAAGAGACGAACTGAGGTGGTCTGCCATTGCCTGCCTCTGTGTAGCAATCCAGGACTTCCTCGGTGGTCTCCTATCTAAATACTACCCAGGGCTGACCCTGCTTAGCTTCTGAGAGCTGACCAGCCTGGATCATCCAGGTCGGGGCACAAGATTACAAAATCCTTATTTTAAAAATAAGGCGGGTAGGCCCCGTCTGAGATGAGGTCTCTCCTCTTCTTTCTTACCTCTTCTGAGATGAGGCCTGCTAGGAGAAACACATGTGCATTATCTAAAAACAAAGACGGTGTGCACTTTTCCTCGGAATCAATATTCTTAACTGGTGTGCTTTCACGTAAAACTGCTGAATCAGAAATCAATCAGGAAGTAGAATCTCGTTAAGACTAACTCGTTAAGTTTTTCTAGTCTGTCTAGGAAGGTTGTTCTCTTTTATACAATGGTGTCTTGCTTAGAAACACTACAGATTGTTTCTCTTTTTTACAAAAATGTTTCTATTTTCAAATTTCATAATCGGGCATACAATACAAAACAACAACACATAAACCATACATTAGAGACATGAAATCTACAACAAATTAATAACAAGCTTTCCCTGGGTGGGCATAACCAATTTTGTTCCCATCTTATAATCTTCCCTGTATTTGACTATACCAGCTTAGTCACATTAGAAATATACTACTTGATATATGATCCTTCACTCACGTGATTATGCACCTTATACTAACTCAATAATTAACCTTAAATCTGCTATCTCATTTATAATCTCTTATCAGTTAGTTAGTAATAATAACTGAATTCCAATATGCACTTTTGTTTCTCTATTCAACGGGTTGCATCCAGTGGTCATTCTCTGCCAGAGGAGGCACCATTTTAGCAGGATCAATGAGCTGCAGTAGGAAAGTTGCATTCTTTGAAGACTTGCTTTTGGTTCACTGGATACAACCCAACATATATCTGTCTCCCAACTGAGGACATGCCATGCATCTGGACTTAGTGATCTCCAGTCCATTAAACTTCTGTCACAACAAACCTGTTTGGCTCTCAGGCGACATAAGACTTGTCCAGGTTTTTGCTGCAACTGGACCACACGCCTACCTCTCTGCAAATATCAGCAATCACGAAAGTGCATCCTCAGCTCACACCAATTAATGACAATCTCGTTTTCACGGTTGTTGAAATGTGCTGGCATTTTCCTAAGTTTTTGGATGTTCAGACTCAAACAGGGACAATCCCTGGTAAATTTTCCAAGCGTTGACATAGGACAAATTTTGGACTGCCTCTGCACCATCTTAAGCACGCTCACAACAATGCATTTTATATGTGAAGTAATCACTGTCGTGTATCTTCATATATACATCTTACGGCAGGGATCCCCAACCTTTCTGAGCCTGTGGCCACATTTGGAATTCTGACACGGCACGGTGGGTGCAGGAACAAAACGGCTGCCGGAGGAGGTGGAGCCAGCCATAAAATGATTGCCACAGCTTAACTTCAGTAACACAGTGCAGACCCTTGTGCTGTGGCGGTAGCTGCTACCAAAGCAACATTTTTTAAAAAAATCTGCACAGCCGATCAAATCTTCAGTAGTCAATCAGAATCCTTGCTGGGCAAAAGCCCTATCTGGCTCCGCCCACTTCCTAAAAACGCTTGGCGGGCATCAGAAATGGTTACGGTGGGGCTCCCAATGGAGTGCCCACCAAAACCATTTCTGATGCCCACCAAGTGTTTTTAGGAAGTGGGCGGAGCCAGATAGGGCTTTTGCCCAGCAAGAATTCTGATTGGCTGTGCAGATTTTTTAAAAAATCTCAAACAGAGGCATGCTTTGAAATCAGTATGGAAACTGGCAGAGGGATCTTCCTTATTGTTAAGAAACAATTGGACACATTGTGCAGAAACTAACAAAAAAATAAACTCGATACGCTCAGACTGTCCAGCATTCATAGATGGACATTCTGTATCGCAATGGAGAGAGGGTTGCCAGAGACATTTTGTTGCTTTAGGTGGAAAATCCAAATGATGGCCCCTTTGCTGTGGTTTTTTTAAAAAGCCCTATAATAATAAAACTAAATAATTGACCAAGGGACTCAAAATCTGATTACTTGAGTCAGCTGCTCCACAATGTCACATTTCATACACAGAAGCTACTCCGGTATAGTACGGTAGGCTAAATGAATTCCATATATAGACCCCTGCTTATGACAAACCTTTAAACATATAGAAAGACTGGGGGAGAAAATGTAAGAGCTGAGCAAGATCCAAACAGAGTGAGAGCAGAGGCTTTGGGTTCTAATGTTGCGCTCGGATTTTATACAAGTAAACCTCTGTGATTTGCACTTGTCTCGGATCATCATGGAAGAAATCGTCAGTGTCTGCCTCGGTAGTACCATCTGATAGCAATGCTGATTCTGTGAACTTAGGCAGATAGTGAGAGGGAGGGCAGAAAGGTTTGCATCAATGTCTGGCTCTCATGGCCCTTTCTTGCATGCCCAGGGTAGTGCCGATTGCCACTTTGGGGTCAGGAAGCAATTTTCCTCCAGGCCAGATTGGCCAGGGATCCTGGAGGGTTGTTTTTTTTTTGGCCATCTTCTGTGCATGGAGTAGGGGTCACTTGGGGTGTGTGTGTGGGGGAAGTAGTTGTGAATTTTCTGCATTGTGCAGGGGGTTGGACTAGATGACCCCGGTGGTCCCTTCCAACTCTATGATTCTCTGATTCTCTGACCACAGTAAAATAAAGTAAACGAAAGAACAAAAAACCCCACCACTGTCAACAACCTTTCTTTCTTAGAGAAAAAGGACTTCCCCCGCAGGGATTAAACAACCAGATGGGGTAAATAATTCAAGTAGGGATGACTGGACCCGGCAAGGCCGCTAATCCCACAGAAACGCCACGCATCTTAATCTTTCCACTTTTTATGAGCCCATAGCGGGAACAAAGCGGGAACACCATAAGCAGATGGCCTGTTTATGAGGGTGATGCGTATCGAGGCACTCCGGAGGAGTTGCGTGCGGTAGGACGAGGAGGCCAATCTGATCGTCTCGCAACATTCCTTTCTCCTGAAAAAGCTGGACACCAAAGGCAGCCTTTGAGGCATGCAAGGAAACAATAAAAGCTGGGAAGGTACTCGGCTTTCTCCCGCTGTTGCTTTTTATGGGAAAACTCTGGATTAAAACAAACAAATAGTCAAAATGCCTGCTGCAGTCAAATTATGAAAACTCTTTAAAAAAGGTACACATTCCTATGACCATCATTGAGGTATGAAGGCATGAAGCTGCCTCATACTGAGCCATTCCACTGGGCCTATCAAGGTCAGTATTGTCTACTCACATGAACACATGAAGCTGCCTTATACTGAATCAGACCCTTGGTCCATCAAAGTCAGTATTGTCTACTCAGACTGGCAGTGGCTCTCCAGGGTCTCAGGCAGAGGTCTTTCACATCACCTACTTGCCTAGTCCCTTTAACTGGAGATGTCGGGGATTGAACCTGGGACCTTCTGCATGTCGAGCAGATGGTCTATCACTGAGCCATGGCCCCTCCCCTACTCAGATTGGCACTGGATCTCCTGGGTCTTGGAAAGAGCTTTCCCATCACCTACTACCTGATCCTTTTGGCTGGAGATACAGGGATTGAGCCTTGGGACCTTCTGTACAGCAATCATATGTTCTACCATTGAGGCACAGTCTCTTACCATGGGAACAAGCACCACTTACCTGCCAATATCTACCCGAGCCAATGAGGCAAGCACCCCCTTTTAAATAAAGAAGAATGGAAATAAGAGCTTTGTGCATGCTTTCTTCTGTCAGCCACCATTTCCTTGGCGTTGCTTTCCATCCATAACAAAAAAAGAAGAGACACCTACTTTAAAAACAGCTAGATTCGAGTCCAGTAGCACCTCAGAGACCAACAAGATTTTGGGGGTATAAGCTTTTGAGAGTCAAAGCTCCCTTCGTCAGATACTTCACCAGAGCTTCAACTCTCCAAAGCTCGTACCCCCAAAATCTTGTTGGTCTTTAAGGTGCGACTGGACTTGAATCTAGCTGTTCTACTGCAAACCAACACGGCTACCCTCTGAAAAAGGAATAAAGCTGGGAATTCCATGGAACTATCAGTTCATGACAACGGATCGTTATACAATTATTGTGCTATAGTGCAAAAGCAATTACTAACTTTTCCAAAAAAGTCCTCAGAGACCCTTCTGGTCGTGTTCTGGGTTAAGAAGAAGAAGAAGAGTTGGTTTTTATATGCCGACTTTCTCTTCCACTTAAGGCAGAATCAAACCGGCTTACAATCACCTTCCCTTCCCCTGACACACACCCTGTGAAGTAGGTGAGGCTGAGAGAGTGTGACTTGCCCAAGGTCACCCAGCTGACTTCGTGTATATTAGTGGGGAAACCAACCTGGTTCATCAGATTAGCCTCCGCCACTCATGTGGAGGAGTGGGGAATCAAACCCGGTCCTCCAGATCAGACTCCACCGCTCCAAACCACTGCTCTTAACCACTACACCACACTAGCTATGGTGGGAGGGTTGCCTGGTCCCTCTTTGCCACCAGCGGGAGGTTTTTTGGGCTGGAGTCTGAGGAGAGAGGGGTTTGCAGAGGGTAAGGACTTCAATGCCATAGAGTCCAATTGCCAAAGTGGCCACACTGCTACCATCCTGAAAGACGAAACCCTGCAATAAACTAAATCTAGCTTTCAACTCAAAAGCCATCTTTAAAAAAAAAAAAAAAAAAAAAAACATGCAACTTTCTGGGGTGGAGGCAATTTTAGGCTCCCATCTCCCCTTCAGGGGATCACACATAAAGAACCAAGACCTGAAAACATAAGAAAAAGCAGCACTGAAGTGATACCTCCTCTTTTATCACTCCTTTGACATGTTTAAAACAGTGTCCAAACCAGCCTTCTCCCCAACCCCCAGTCCTGGTACAAATCTTCCATTTTACATAAGAAAGGCCATGCTGGATCAGACCCAGGCCCATCAAATCCAGCAGTCTGGACACCGAGGCCAACCAGGTGCCTCTAGGAAGCCCACAAACAAGACGACTGCAGCAGCATTGTCCTGCCTGTGTTCCACAGCACATAATATAATAGGCATGCTCCTCTGATCCATTTCTATGTGCTTCTGAAATTGCATGATTGGGTATAACATCTTCGAAACTCAAAGACAATCCTGATTCACCCCCCCCCAATCATATACAGGCTCCCATACACCCAATACCCAGCAAATTCAATGCAGTGTGTTGCAAAACCAGACTGCAGCATAGGAATCATGGTGGGAGCTTGAAGGAGGATGCTCAAATAACTTGAGTTCTTCTGGGGTTGCAATGCGTAGGTCCCCCCCCCCTTCTACTAAAACAAATCAGCAATGCATCTCTGTAAATGGGTGCGGAGGCACGGACTGTCTGTGATTTTTCCTAAGGAAACAAAAAGACTAATGTTGTACAACCTCATTTTCATTATGCCACATTTATGGAGCGTGGGCTCTGGTATCAAGGGATGGATTGTCACTTAGGCACACAAAGCAAAGGTCCCAGATGAGAGAGGACTGTAGTATTGCTCAAAATTCAATGATGTTAACAAGAGTTAAAAACATCAATACCCTGTTTAAAAATAATACAAACCTCACCAATACTGGCAAAACACATTACCGGTATCTAATTAGTTCTGTTCTAGCATTTTGCAAATTTTCTCTAAATTTGAATCCTTGTTGCTTTTTTTTCTTTAGACTCACCCTGCTCAAGGGAAAGAAAAAAGAAGAAGAAAAACCTCTTCCCCTTCGCAAAAGAAGATCGCATATAGTTTGTTAATATCGGAGGAAATACTGTAGCCAGTTAGAAAATAATGGATCACCTCCGAAGAGGACATCTCAAGGCCATTGACTTATTCCCTTCAGCCTTCTGCTCCTCACGAACGACAGTCATAAATAGTTTCTGAACAACATCCTTGCTGTATGTCTAATGCCTACGCAAACACCCAAGGACCTTGAACATTATTAAGATAAACTTCTTCTTTTTTGCCTGTCTTCTGAAATGTGAACACGCTCAGGGGGCCCTTTCCTTTTTCTCCTTGCCACAGAGACAGAAGATTGACCGAGTCTGGCTTTCCTTGATCTAATTTGCACTAAATCAATATCTTGTAACCTGGGCTTTGGCAGGTCTATGACGAGAGAGCTATAAATAGAGGGCAGAGAAGGGCGAAATTAAGAGAATCCTGCTCAAATAAGCAAAATCCTATCACATCATAGGACATTAGGGACAACCTCCCACCCACCCCAAAAAAAAAACCTCGCAAAAACAAAACAGTTGTGTATTGTGCCATTTTTAGAAATGAAAGCATTTTTAAAAGGTGTAGTATCGTTCACCGGGCACTGACTATCAAAGAAATCACTACATGACCTTCAAGGTTCTCAGGGACGCTTCCCACATTATAGAAAAGGCAGGTTGTGTATATCCTTCTGCCTTTTCTGCAATGCTTAATGGAATATGTTCATGGGGGGGGGGGGACGACAAAATTCTGATGTCTTGGTCAACACAGGGGACCCATGGAGCAGAGGGAAAGCCCTTTGATATAAAAATGTGCCTTTTATATAATGTGGGAAGCGTCCCTGAGAACCCTGAAGGTCATGCAGTGATTTCTTTGAGAGTCAGTGCCTGCTGAACAATACTACACCTTTTAAAAATGCTTTCATTTCTAGGAGAGGGGCCAAGGCTCAGTGGTAGAGCATCTGCTTGGCATGAAAAAGGTCCCAGGTTCAATCCCTGGCATCTCCAGTTAAAAGGGACTAGGCACGTAGGTGATGTGAAAGACCCTGGAGAGCTGCTGCCGGTCTAAGTAGACAATGGACCAAGGGTCTGATTCTTTGATGGACCAAGGGTCTGATTCAGTATAAGGCAGCTTCATGTGTTCATGGGGGAGGGTTACAGGATTTTGCTCTCATGCACTATTTAGGTTGCATCTGAGTAATGTGATGGGGGACCCAATGGGAATCTTTGGGAAGGGGAACCTATGTTGGGTCTCAGCTACATGGTCCTTGAGGCATTGGTAGGCAACCAGGTTATGTTAAGTGGTCAGAGATAAGAGTTCTCCCATTACTTGGGAGATACTCAGCAAGTCTGGAGGGGGTTCTAGACTTAGCTGGGAAGACAGACACGAGGCCCAAGTACACATAATAGTGTCAGCCATGTTTGTTTGTTTTTTAATTCACACCCGTTCACATATAGGGTCTTTGTGCCGCTCCAATTCCAGAAGTGCACTCACAGAAAAACGCCTGAGGTGACCGAGTGCTGAAAGACGAAATGGAGAATGGGGAATAAGCTCAGCTCACCTTGTCCAACTGCCCCCTTTGGTATAAAAATGTGCCTCTCCCCAGCTTCACCCATAATGAAGAAGAAGAGTTGGTTTTTATATGCCGACTTTCTCTACCACTTAAGGAAGAATCAAACAGGCTTAAAATCACCTTCCCTTCCCCTCCCCACAATGGACACCCTGTGAGGTAGGTGGGGCTGAGAGAGTGTGACTAGCCCAAGGTCACCCAGCTGGTTTCATGTGTAGGAGTGGGGAAACAAATCCAGTTCACCAGATTAGCCTCCGCCGCTCATGTGGAGGAGTGGGGAATCAAATCTGGCTCTCCAGATCAGAGCCTACTGCTCCAAACCACTGCTCTTAACCAGTACACCACGCTGGCTCCCACTACACATGGTCAACAGTCTCTCACATCACCTGCTACCAAATCCTTTAACTGAAGATGCAGGGGACAGAACCTGAGACCTTCTGCGTACCAAGCAGATGCTGTACCCCTGAGCCACAGCAACTCCCCATAACCATTAAAATCTAGCCTGCTACCTTACTCCCTGCTTCTTGGTGATGCTGGACACCAATGACCCAAAGAGGATGAAAAGATAGACCTGCAGCGGTGTGGAGCATTTTAAACACATTAGATCAGTCCTGAGCATTCATGTCTCCACACTAATGCAGTTTGGGTCAAACTCTGAGGTTTGCTTTCAGAACAGTGATGCAGAACCTATTAGTTTGTTCAAATATATATATATATATATATACCCTTCCCTTTCAGTTATAATCAGCGAAGCAATTAATAAAATTCGTCAGGAGACAAAATGCAAACTAAAAACTGTACTAAAAAAAGATGCTAATCAGAGCAGAACAACAACAATTTTAAAAAGGTAACTGCAGTAGCAATTCATATGAAGACATCTATATCACAGCCCAAAAGGAATCTTTGCTGGACCATGGTGGCTTTTGATGATCCTGATAATCACTAGGTCTTTCCCCGTAAGTAACAGGGTTTGGGATGCTAGGGATCTGCTGTCTAGGCCTGCCGACCTCCAGGTAGCAGCTGGAGTTCCTCCAGGATTACAACTGATCACCAAACCACAAGAGATCAGCTTCCCTGGAGAAAATGGCAGCTTCAGACAGCGGACTCTATGGACATCACATCTCTGTTGCACTTTCTTCCCTCCCCAAACCTTGCCTGTCTCAAGCTCCACCCCCAAACCTCCAGGAATTTCCTGATCTGGAGCTGGCAACCCTACTGCCAACTCTTATTAAATTTCCTGTCCTGGTCATCATGAAGGGATTATTTTACTCATTATAGACAACTAGACTGGACTTATCTGTAACTACAGATTCCATCGGTTGCTGCTACCACTTCAGGTGTTATATGAGAATGGTAGGATGTGTATTATTTATAATAAATCCATCAGTCCTCAGGAAGGAGGGAGATTCCTGCACAGATTATATTCTGTACGGGAACCCGCCACAAACTGTGCAAGCAAGCCCTTGAAATGTAGGAGTTGTTGAAATGGAGAAAGAATCAGGCAGGAAGCCAAAAGAGAAAAGGTTGTGAGAACGGAAGTCTTCTGTTACATTCACACTGAACAGGTCATGATAAAGAGAGAAAAAAATTCTAGATATGATACACAATTAAACGAGTTGGTCATGGAACCAACAAGAAAGGACATAAATTTTGATTTAGTACTAGGGGCAGCCAGGGCTTGGAAGCCTAAAGCAAGCCCTGCTGGATCAAGCCAATAGGCCATGGAGTCCAATATCCTGTTTCTCACAACGGTAAACCAGATGCCGCTAGGAAGCCCATACGCTAGGGTTGCCAGGTCCCTCTTTGCTGCTGGCGGGAGGTTTTGGGGGCAGAACCTGAGGAGGGTGGGGTTTGGGGAGGCACTTCAATGCTACAGAGTCCAATTGCCAAAGCGACCACTTTCTTTAGGGGAACTGATCCCTATTGGCTGGAGAACACTTGTAATAGCGGGAGATCTCCAGCTAGTACCTGGGGGTTGGCAACCCTACCACACGCAGCAGCTCAAATTCAAAAGCCTCTCCTGATGCTGCCTCCACCAGCAACTAGTGTTCTCTGAACATGAAGCCTCCTTTTAGCCATCATTTATTCCATTTACCGTCTACCTTTCTTGCTGGGACTCAAGGCAGATTACAAAAAGCTCATGACTAATACCTGCTGATAGACCTGTCCTCCACAATAAGTCAAACCAGGACTGCCAGGGTCCGAGTGGGCTCGCCAGCCCAGACCGGGGGGGCCGGGGTTCTGCCTCAGCTGGCAAGCCCGTAGCGTGCTCCATAGCCAAGATCAGGAGCAGGGTGGTGGTGGTGGCTTCCTCAGCTGAGGAGCCCAGCTCGTACATCGTACTCCCCAACTTCGGGAGTGGTGGCAGAGGGCAATTCAAGTGCTGGGCTGGAGCCCCCACCTTCCGATCCCCGCTGGGATCTCCACATGGATCGTAAGGCCCCCGCAGCCCAGAACTGGAAGCAGGGGGGTGGTTGCCTCGGCTCGCGGGCCGGATAACAGCCCTCAAAGGGCCTGATCCAGCCCCCGGGCTTTATCTTTGACACCCTTGCGCCAAACTTTTAAAAGAAGGAGGACATTTAAATACGTTTTCTTTTTTAAAAGCATCAGCCCAAGCGTTAAGAGACATATGTTAAACATAACCATAGCCATAAACATTTTCCAGGCTGGCGAGAAGACCAGCCAGATGATCCAAGATCTTTGCCAATCCCAAATGCCTCTGATTTATACAGTCAAATGGGGGGAACGAGAAGACATCTTTCTTCAATATGACTTTACAGCACATGCTATAGGCACGCACTCTCACACAACTACTATCCAGCTTCATCCAAAAATGATGTCGTTAGAAATCCAACCAGTTCTCCGATTCAGAATGGCCAGAATTCAGGATGTATTTTAGCACCCATTTAAGATCTGCGTGAACAGCAAAATAGCCACTACAGCAAAATAGCCCTACAGCAAAATAGCCACTGTGTGAGTGATTTAAAGATGCTCCCCAATCATGGTGTGGCATTCCCTGAGACCCAGGTTAATTCATGTGGTGAATATTGCTTATTCTCACACACTTTTTGGTTATTCCCCACCACACACAGACTTTCTGAATGCCCCAAATTTAGTTTTATTTGCTACTCTGACTGATCCATTCGGTGCTTCTTGAGGGTCACTGGCTTGCCTTTAAAGAGATATCTCCTTTAAAGCTGCTCTTTTATGGCTGGTTTTATTGATGCGCTGTTTGATTATTGACTAGAAGTTGCCTAAGGAACCTTTGGCTGAGAGTTCTGGGGTAAAGACAGCCCCAATAAATAAAGTTTCCCAGTTTTAAAATGTAAACTTAACATACATTTTTAAAGGTAGTGCAGATTTTACAAACATGTGTTTGAAAGCACACATCACACACAAGTTCCCTTGTCAAAGAACCATGACAGTCTTGTTTCTCTTTACATAAGGTGTGAAATGGCTCTCAGATGCAAGGAGATAGGAGTCAATAGCTTCTTGGGCATTTAATTCCATTCTATAAATACCAATGCTTAGAAGTTCCTTATTAATTTCATTGTTTGCATCTTGATCCCTTCTGGGAAAGGCGTGTAGGATTCTTTGCTATCATTACGGTTGAACACGCTTAGCCCACAGAATAAGGCATGCTATAGACAGAGAGCCCTGACGTGAATAGAAGAACAGTTGGTTTTTATAACACACTTTTTCTCTACCTTTAAGGAGTCTCAAAGCGGCTTCCAATTGGCTTCCCTTCCCCTCCCCACAACAGACACCTTGTGGGGTAGGTGGGGCTGAGAGAGTTCTGAGAGAACTGAGACTGGCCCAAGGTCACCCAGCAGGCTTCATGTGGAAGAGTGGGGAATCGAACCCGGTTCTCCAGATTAGAGTCCGGCGCTCTTAACCACTATCACACTGGCTTGCCTGATCTTGTCAGATCTCAGAAGCTAAGCATGGTAACCCTGGGTAGTATTTGGAAGGGAGACCTCCAAGGAATACCAGGGTCATGATGTGGAGGCCGGCAATGGCGAACCACCTCCAAACGTCTCTTGCCTTGAAAACCCTACGGGGTCGCCATAACTCAGCTGTGACTTGATGACAAAAAGAAATAGACAGAGATGCATGGATATTAAAATGGTTGGCCCCTGTGCATGGGATGCTCTCCCTTGTTACTTCAGCTTTCCTTTTATCCCCCTTCTAAAGCAGTAAGTACCACTCCTTGACAAGATCTCTCTTCTCCTTTCCATGCCTACGACAACCTCTTCAGGCTATTCAATCATGGCTTGCGTGAACCGGCGTACACATGCTCAGGGATAATGCTAGCTATCCATGCCAAGGAACTGTGAAGGGCTTTTCTGACATAATTGGAAATAACTCAAACCACATGGACATCATACCAATGGATAAACACCCAAACACCACAGTCTGTCTGTCTGGCAGCAACAGCGCTTCTGAGGTAGACCTCAAGAGATCCCCCTCCAACAGCCTGCTGATGCTTTTCACTGCGGCACCTCATGCTCAATTTGAGGCCACCTTTGGGAACGCTTGCCTGCCCTTTCCTTGCTTTTCTGTCACAAAGCTGTCCTGATTTTCTTCTCCCACCTCCTACCATTGTCCACAGCTACAGAAAAACACACCTCAAAGGTATTCTGGGAAGAGACAGGCTGCGTGGTGTAGTGGTTAACAGCAGTGGTTTGGAGTGGTGGACGCAAATCTGGTGAACCGGGTTGGTTTCCCCGCTCCTACACATGAAGCCAGCTAGGTGACCTTGGGCTAGGCACAGCTCTCTTAGAGCTCTCTCAGCACTACCTACCTCATAGGGTGTCTGTTGTGGGGAAAGGAAGGGAAGGAGTTTATAGGCTGGTTTGATTCTCTTTAAAAGGTAGAGAAAGTCAGCCTATAAAAACCAACTGCCAGCATGGTGTAGTGGTTAAGAGAGTGGTGGTTTGGAGCAGTGGAGTCTGATCTGGAGAACTGGGTTTGATTACCCACTCCTCCACATGAGCGGCAGAAGCTAATCTGGTGAACTGGATTTGAAGAAGAAGAATTGGTTTTCATATGCCAACTTTTTCTGCCACTTAAGGGAGAATCAAACCAGCTCACAATCACCTTCCCTTCCCCTCCCTACGACAGACACCCTGTGAAGTAGGTGGGGCTGAGAGTGTGTGACTAGCCCAAGGTGACCCAGCTGCCTTTGTGTGTAGGAGTGAGGAAACAAATCCAGTTCACCAAAGTAGTGTCTGACGCTCATGTGGAGGAACGGGGAAACAAACTTGGTTCTCCAGATCAGACTCCACTTCCCCAGTCCTACACATTAAGCCAGCTGGGTGACCTTGGGCTAGTCACACTCTCTCAGCCCCACCTCCCTCACATGGTGTTTGTTGTGGGGGGGGGGAAGGTGACTGTAAAATGGTTTGATTCTTCCTTAAGTAGTAGGGAAAGTTGGCATATAAAAACCATCTCTTCTTCTTCTCCTTCAACTCTTCTTCTTCTCCTCTTCTTCTTCAACTCTTCTTCATTACTGATATTCTAAGAACTGAACTGTAAGTTTCCTAGGGCTCCACAGATCACAATTTGAAAACTACTGTCCTAAGCAAACACCCAAACTTCGTGATGCTAACCAAGATCTAACAGCAAGGCCAGACTTGATTCTGTCTAGAGCGTGTTAGGAATTGAGATCCCCAATGCTCAGATTCATACATATATTTGGAACTCAGTTTTTGTTTCCTGTAGCTGCAACCTTCATCAAAAACAAGTAGCTTGGAGAAAATATCCAAGGTCATGCTGCAGATTTTAAAAAGATAGTGTTCCCCCAATGCAATCCTCATTTAAAAAAAAAAAAAAAAGGAAAGAGAATTTCAAGGCCGGCTCTCTGACAGCCAGAACTCGAATCCCTCATGCAGGGATTCATTTGGGGAACTGGTTGAATGAAACAGAAGAAGAGTTGGTTTTTATATGCCAACTTTCTCTCCCACTTAAGGAAGAATCAAACCGGCTTACAATCACCTTCCCTTCCCCTCCCCACAACAGACAACCTGTGAGGTAGGTGGGGCTGAGAGAGCTGTGACTTGCCCAAGGTCACCCAGCTGGCTTCATGTGGAGGAGTGGGGAAACAAATCCAGTTCACCAGATTAGTCTCCGCCGCTCATGTGGAGGAGTGTGGAATCGCACCCGGTTCTCCAAATCAGAGTCCACCGCTCCAAACCACCGCTCTTAACCACTACACCATGTGAAAACCTCCATGAGAAACAGCCCTCCTGTGAAAACCTAACTACATCAGAAAAACAAGGTGATCAACATGCTAATTTTCCACACACACCCTTGTGCTCCCCTCAACAGGGCTACTTTACCCACAGATACGATGTGAAAACGAAGGCCATTCCTCCCGAGGGGTCCATATTGTGTCGAAAGCGAGCACAAGAGGTAACGCCGTGCGCATGACAACGGCCCTGCGCTCACGCTCGATGCTACAAGCTCAGAAAGAAGCAGCTACTATTTACTCCAGAAAAAGAAACACTGACTGAACACAATTTGCACCGGTCTCAATTCTCCAGATTGTACAAACCGGGAACAGACCAACACTGTCTCAGATTGAAACAGACTCAACAGCAGGGTCCCCAACACGGTGACCCCAGGAGCCACAGCACCCACCGCCACCTTTACTCGTACCCACCAAGTATTTTTATAAGGTGGGTAGGGTTAGGTGGGGCTTTTGCCCAGGCCAGCAGGGCTTCTGATTGACCATTTGAGATTGGATTGATGGTGCAGATTTTTAGCAGTGTTGCTTTGATGCAGCCGCCCCCGCAGTGCAAGGATCTTCACTGCGTGACTGAAGGGAAGCTGCTGCAGCTGTTTTAGGGCTGGCTTTGCCTCCTGTGGCAGCCGTTTTGTGGCTGTGCATATCGAGTTGTGTTAGAATTCCAAAGGTGCCCGCAGGCTCAAAAATAGGGTTGCCAGGTCCCTCTTCGCCACCGGCGGGAGGTTTTTGGGGCAGAGCCTGAGAAGGATGGGGTTTGGGGAGGAGAGGGACTTCAATGCCATAGAGTCCAATGGCCAAAGCGGCCATTCTCTCCAGGTGAACTGATCTCTATCAGCTGGAGATCAGTTGTAATAGCAGGAGATCTTCAGCTAGTACCTGAATGTTGGCAACCCTAAGCTACATTCTCATTATTGCAAAGCCAAGCCTTCCGGGATAGGGTTGACTAGCAATCCTGAGAAACTGGATTGGATCCACATATTTTTGGATATTTTTTAAGCAAAGGGACTTCAATGCCATAGAGACCAATGGGCCAAAGCGGCCATTTTCTCCAGGGATACTGATCTCTGTCGGCTGGAGATCAGTTGTAATAGTAGGAGATCTCCAGCTATTACCTGGAGGTTAAACAAATAAGAGCATCACTATGCCTGTACCTAGTAGGTTTGGAAATCAGCACAGTCAAAGCACAAAATTACAAAATTATTATTAGTGATTAGGACAAATTACAACAAGTGTTATACAACAACAACAAATGCTATCCTACTATGATACATATATACAAAATTCTCTCAATGTCAACCACACAGGTGTACACATATTCTCGATGCTATAGATGCAAATATGCAATTTTTCTTTATGGTGAGGTTGAAAAGTCCAATTCAAGTAGGATATCCAATGAATGGTATAATCCAGCTCATTCTAATCACTAATAATAATTTTGTAATTTTGTACTTTGACTGTGCTGATTACCTGGAGGTTGGCAACCCTACTCAAAAAGGTTGGGGAGCCCTGCTCCACAGAGACTAGCTACACTTTGCCAGAACATTATAGTTCTTCCTTCATGGAAATGGACACCAAGATGTTGCTGCCACACTTGACATTTCACATGGCACAACCCAGTAAAAGCGCTTTTTGCGTGACGGTTCTGTGGCCTATGCGGCCTAAAGACTTACCCTTAAATCCGGGGAATAGTTCTCTGTGGAGGTGGAGATGGAATCCGACGAGACAGCAGAAGCAGACTTTGTCTGCGCTGAATGGTCCGAATGAGAAGTGGACGCATTGCTGAAAGGCAGGATGCAGAGGAAGAAAGGAAGACAATTTAGCTTTGCAGAACTGCATATTCGGGAGAAATTTCTTACAGCCGCTGACTAACTGGTCCAGAGACCATCAGCGCTTAACCTTCAGCAATACCAGTGCACAGAAACTTGCTACAGACATGTGAAGCTCACCTTTGGGCCTAATGTGCAGGGTTGCCAACATCCAGGTGGGGCCTGGAGATACCCCAGGATCGCAACTGATCTCCAAAGATCAGCCCCCCCTGGAGAAAACTGCTACTTTGGCATTATACCTTGCTGAGGCCCCGCCCCTTCCCAATCTTGGCCGTTCCAGGCTCCATCCCCAAATCTCCAGGAATTTCTCAGTCTGGAGTTGCCAACGCTACAAGTTAGTGTGAAGGGACAGACCCGGTGTGAATGAAATTTTATGTCTGCAGTCCTGAACTTATTTGAAATTTAAAGGGATCTATTTCCGTGAGTTGTGACTTAAGCCTCAGAAGGCTGTTTCCGCCCCCCCCCCCCGTCACAGATGCGTAAAACAATCCAATAACCTTTATCAAAATTTCAAAAAATGTACCAGGTGTGTCAGAAGTATAGACTGGTCTAATTAATCAGTGAACTATTCAGATCGCTATCACCATGGAGACTAAAAATATGCAGAAGGAGAAACAAATGATGAGAAACAACCTTTACAATTAATGCATTGTATTATAAAGTAGAAGTCGGCCACCCCCTGAATTAAGCCTGGTTACTCAGCTGTTAAAAGTAATGGATCTACCTCCAAAAATGGCAGCCCCACATTGAGTTCTTGCCTTCCTCTCCACAGAGGAATTCTTTTTTGTTTTTATGAGCCTTTTTGATTTCCTCTACTTTTGTTGCTGATGTTCCCAATTTGTTCTTACATAAGAACATAAGAAAGGCTATGCTGGATCAGACCAAGGTCCATCAAGTCCTAGGGTTGCCAACCTCCAGGTAATAGCAGAAGATCTCCTGCTATTACAACTGATCTCCAGCCTATAGAGATCAGTTCACCTGGAGAAAATGGCCGCTTTGGTCATTGGACTCTATGGCATTGAAGTCCCTCCCCTCTCCAAACCCTGCCCTCCTCAGGCTCCGCCCCAGAAACCTCCTGCCAATAGCAAAGAGGGACCTGGCAACCCTAATCAAGTCCAGCAGTCTGTTCACACAGTGGCCAACCAGGTGCCTCTAGGAAGCCCACAAACAAGACAATTGCAGCAGCACCATCCTGCCTGTGTTCCACACCACCCAATATATTAGGCATGCTCCTCTCATCCTGGAGAGAATAGGTATGCATCATGACTAGTATCCATTTTGACTAGTAGCCATGAATAGCCCTCTCCTCCATGAACATGTCCACTCCCCTCTTAAAGCCTTCCAAGTTGGCAGCCATCACCACATCCTGGGGCAGGGAGTTCCACAATTCAACTATGCATTGTGTGAAGCAATACTTCCTTTGATCTGTTTTGAATCTCTCGCCCTCCAGCCTCAGCAGATGACTCCACGTTCTAGTATTATGAGAGAGGGAGAAAAGCTTCTCTCCTCCTTCTTGTTGTAACAATATTTCTGTTTTATATCCCATTTTTATGCAATCAACCCAAAAAGCAGGCACCACTGTGCTTATAAACTTTGGTAGTAGAGTTTAGGGTGGTAGGGAAGACAACTGCCGTTCATCCTGATCAGGGAGAACCTGTGAGAGAAACTGGAGTAGTATACTTGAAAACTGTCAGATCATGAGGCTTCATAAGCCTGATCAGCATCCTTGGATGAACCAGGTGCGCACCCTAGAACCCTCTCTGGAATCCTCTCCAACGCGCAGGGGTTCCAGAGCAAGCAAGATGGCCCAAAGTTGAAACCGCCATTCTAGGAGAAAATACGGTTCACCCTCAGAAATCAAACGGTTGTCTTCAGAAAGATCCTAACTCCTCTTAAATTACTCGCCTCAGCAAAATTTGCTGCTGACTGTAAGCAATTCTATGTCTGACTTTGGCTTGAGCGTTCTTCCTCTGGAAGAAAATGCAACCGGACGGGAGAGAACCCAAAATCAGAAGCATCTCCTGCTGAATCTCTATCTGGGACATATTTCCCCACAAGCAGTTGCAAAAGGGACCCTATATTTGGACTGCGAGAGAGCTTTTTCTAAGAACGTCAGTTCTCTTCTCTGTCAACACACAATAGCCTGCAGTGTCTGAAGCTGTGTTCAAGCACTGTTAGTCATTTTTAAAAAAAACTGGGTGGGGGGGGAGAACAAAAAGCCTGCAGGCAGCGTAAACCAACCAGTAAACAAAGCGTGGATTGTCGGGATCTCTCTCGCTGGCCTCCGAGAACAGAAAGCCAAGACCTATTGAAATGCAACACCCTGTTCTCCTCAGCAACCACCCTCGGCCTCCATTGAATCGTACTTTTCATGACTCAAAAGCACTCTAAGAGCACAGTACTTTGGTACTGGCTATATAACATGAGGACCCCAGCTTGCTGGGGGTAAAGGGAAGATGACTGGGGAAGGCACTGGCAAACCGCCCCGTAAGCAAAGTCTGCCTAGGAAACATCAGGATGTGACGTCACCCCATGGGTCAGGAACGACCCGGTGCTTGCACAGGGGACCTTTACCTTTTATATAACATGCAGCTAACTGAGAGAATCCAAGTTTTCCTTTTAAAAACATGGTTCTAGCCCTTAAGCTACAACGGTCAGACTTGACAGTGTATGAGAAATGCCTGCAAAAGGGGGGGGGAATAATCAGGGCAAAACTCATTCTCTTCCCCAAGGTTTTTTTTTTGTTTTAAATGAGAAGCAGCCTAGGGAAGATTCAGATTAAGGGAAGGGAATAACACTTGCCTTGCCGCCTTTCCCCCTGTTCTATCCTCTTCCATTTGCTTTTCCACCTGGAAGAGGAAAAAGACACACGTTCCCCATGCCTGCCCTCTCCAGAGGAAAAAAAGCAGTAGGGTGTGAAAGGTTTGAGCAGGGATGCGGCTGAAAAGAAGGGCAGGGGTCCCTTTTCGAGCCCACCGGCTTTTTTGGGATTCTGACACAGCATGGAGGGGGGGGGCACGCCCACGCAATGGCTGCCGCACTTTATCTTCAGACTAAAGAACCACCTCTATACTAATAATACAACCACAAATTCAGTATAGGCATCCACCCACTTAAAAAATCAAATAAGACTATAACTTTAACAACAACGTCTACAATAACACATAATGACAACAATACACAACAAAGCCTATATACATTGTACTTGTACTATAAGGTCCTTCTACGAGGCTCATTGCAATCATTGCAATCTAGTAAGGTGACCACTAGTCGAAAGAACTTCATGGATGTATAAGAAGAGATTCCAAAAACATTTAGCAGAGGTACAAGTCTAACCACTAGTCCAAAGAACTTCGCGCACGCATGATGAAAATCTCCAGAAGCAGATGGTAATTACACTGAAGAAATGTTCTTGAAACGGTTGTATTACTCGAGAAGACGGACTGGTGAAAACGTGTACCTCTGCTAAGCCCTTCTGGAAGCTTTTTTTTTATTTATTTATTTATTTATTTATAAATTTTTATTAAATTTTTACAACACAAAACAAAACGATACAATAAAAACACAACAAAAGAAAAAACAAAATACAAAAAAAAATACAAAAGAGTATCTTTATATACTAATTATTACTTTCAAATTTACCAAACTGTATTGTAATAGCTAAAGTTTGGAAGCAGATACGTAAACCTTCAATTGTTGACTGGAGAAAGAAATTATGGTTGCATATGAGGATGGCCAAATTAAAGGAATTCCAACATGGAAATGACTTGGAAGAATTTAAAAAAATATGGTCTAAGGCCGCCTCATATTGGGATAAAATGGCAAAAATGGATTTTACAATATTACTTAGCGAGTTATAGAAATTAGTTTTAAAAAATTTATATTATATAGTTAATAAGTTTATTTTAAAAACTGTTTAGACGCTTCTTCGGAAGTCGGGTGAAGGGTCACTTTTTGAGGTGGGTGGAGGGTGGTATCTTTTTGGATTTAACGGTTTGGTAACAGCCCTTCTGGAAGCTTGAAGCAGCAACGTACCACTGTTATCCGCTTCTGGAATTTTTCAGATATAAAGTTATAGTCTATTTGTGTACAGGCTTTGTTGTGTATTGTTGTCACAATGCGTCACTGTAGACGTTGTTGTTGCTATAGAGAAAGTTATAGTCTATTTGGCACTTTCTCTCCAGTCACACAGTGAAGACCCTTAAGTGGAGATGGTAGCTGCAGCCAAACCAACATTTTAAAAAAAATCTGCACAGGTAATCAAATGCAAAATAGCCACACAGAAGCCTCGCTGGGCAAAAGCCCCGCTTGGCCATGCCCTCTTTCTAAAAGCTCGGTGGGGCCCTGGAAAGATGCCAGGCAGTGCCATCTCGGAACCCCAGGTGTAGCTAGGGTTGCCATGTCTGGGTTAGGAAATACCTGGAGGTTTTGGGGGCGGAACCTGAGGAGGGCGGGGTTTGGGGAGGGACTTCAACGCCATAGAGTCCAACTGCCAAAGCGGCCCTTTTCTCAGGTGCACTGGTTGGCAACCCTATTGGGGACCCCGGGTATAGCCCATCTGCTTTATATGCAAAAGGTCTCAGGTTCAATCCCTGGCATCTCCAGTTCAGGGCTGCAGTAGCAGGTGATGCGAAAGACCTCTGCCTGAGACCCTCGAAAGCTACTGCCGGTCAGAGCAGACAATCTTGACCTCGATAGACCGATTGTCTGATTCAGCAGAAAGGTGGCTTCGTGTAAGCAGACACCCAGCTGGCAAGAAAGGGGTTAAACAGCTTCCTCTCACCACCCCTTGGCTGGACCGTCACTCATCCTAAGCCCCACTTACCATGGCTGCTTTGCTATAGGAGGTGGGGGGTGGGTAAT